>NC_065514.1:9365623-9416416 GCF_006386435.1 Epinephelus moara | reverse complement strand
CCCAACTGTCAGAAACAGACTCCATGAGGGTGGCATGAGGGCCTGGCGTCCTCTAGTGGAACCTGTATTCACAGGCCAGCACCGTGCAGCTCTATTTACATTTACCAGACAACACCAAAATTGACAGGTCTGCCACTGGTGCCCCGTTCTCTTCACAGATGAGAGCAGGTTCACACCGAGCACATGTGACAGACATGAAAGACTCTGGAGACGCCATGGTGAACGTCATGCTGCCTGTAACATCATCCAGCATGACCAGTTTGGCAATGGGTCAGTGATGTATGATGAAGCCATGGGTTCTTCCTGGTGCGGTGGGCCCTGGGTTCCTCCTGGTGCAGTGGGCTCTGGGTTCCACCTGGTGCAGTGGGCCCTGGGCTCCTCCTGGTGCAGTGGGCTCTGGGTTCTTCCTGGTACAGTGGGCCCTGGGTTCCTCCTGGTGCGGCGGACCATGGGTTCTTCCTGGTGCAGTGGGCCCTGGGTTCCTCCTGGTGCAGTGGGCTCTGGGTTCTTCCTGGTGCAGTGGGCCCTGGGCTCCTCCTGGTGCAGTGGGCTCTGGGTTCTTCCTGGTACAGTGGGCCCTGGGTTCCTCCTGGTGCACTCTGTGGCCACAGTGTGTAGGCAGTTCCTGGATGACGAAGGCATTGATGCCATTGACTGGCCCTCTCGTTCCCCTGACCTAAATATAACTGACAACCTAAGGGACCTTATGTATGGGTGCATCCGATGCTGCCAAGTGCCACCACAGACTGTCCAGGAGCTCACTGATGCCATGATCTAGGTCTGTGAGGAGATCCCCAGGACCATCCACCAACTCATCAGGAGCATGCCCAGACATTGTCAGGAGTGCATATAGACATGTTGGGATCATTTTTATATTTTCACTTTGATTTGTAGTGTGACTTTGAATCCAGCCCTCAGTGGGTTGCTGATTTTGGTTTCCATTGACCGTTGTTACGTAATTTTGCTCTCAATACATTATATAATGAACATCAGTAAAGCTTTTCAACATGAATTATATTCATCAAGATCTGAGGTGTGATTTAAGTGTTCCCTTATTTTTGAGCAGTATGTATCTGCATTAATTAAAGGATAGTGACCTCAGGTTAATGGCAGTATATTGTGTACATGAGGATGAACTAATCATAAATCAACAATCTTCAGAAATTAAGGGTTTTACCAAGGATATCCATAGTAGTCTGATTCTCTCGAGGACTGCCGGCTTGATAACGACTGGAAGGGCTGTAACAAATAAAAACAACCGCACATTAAATAACTTACAAACAGAAAAAAACATGGAGCAGAAGTAGATTATTTATATGTTTGTCCCACACAGGTAGTTAAAGGAAGGCCCTCAGAAATCACACACTGAAGATTCTCTTCACTTGTATACCTATTGTACGTGTATACGACTGACTTACCTTTGGGTCCAAACATGGTTTTACACATGAACTGGGAAAGAAGCCGCTCTTTTGTGTTTGTATCAGCTTTCCCTGCGAGAAAAAGACAAAGAAAGTTTATTTGTATTACACTTCAAATACTGAGGCAGTGAAAAGGCAAACAAATGCATTAAAAGATTCTCATACAGAAGGTCTACTGACTCATACTCACTACACATCACATCCACTACACATCACATTATACAATGATGCCAGGTGTTGCAGCCACAATGAAATGAACCCATCTGTCAGGTTCACCCATCAGCGTCAGACAGAAGTTGAAACGCCCTCACTGTCTGCTACCTGAAGCAATTGATTTTAGGCTCAACACACCCATTGATATAGCATGGAGAGATTAAACTGTCATGCTGTGGAGAGATAACCTCATAGGTGAGTTTAAATTAATGGCTTCAGAGAGTTGCCCAGAGACACTTTGGGAAAAGCTCGCCTGGTGAATTGTATAAGACTCTGTGATTCAGTAGGAGTGTCAAAAGTGCCCAGAGCCAGCAGTGTTACAGCTCCTGTCAGCCAGCCTAATTTACTGGAGAAGATCCTCCAGGTCTGCAGCTTCACTGATGTTCAACTTAGGATTTAAGGTAAAGATGTATTGAGGTCTTGCTCTAAGAAATCTGAAGGATGACTTGACTTGACTTCACTGTCTCAGTAGTGTCTGCTAATATTAGTATTTAGAGTGTGGACAGGTGTCAGAAGGCGGCACGACTTGAATAAAAATGAACTTCCATGGATAAGTAAGCTGGTGCCCAAGTGAGCACAGTTTGCTGAGAGGTTTTTTTTTTTCATTTCTACTCAATATCACAATCAGATGGAATCATCGTGCCCTCCTCCATCCTGTTCACCTCCAGTCACCTGATCCAGAGCTCATCAAAAGCCCACTCCTTACATCAAGATCCTCAGCTCCCTCTTCATCTCATCTCATCACCACCACCACCAGCGTCTAGACTCCATGGGGCAGATCCCTAATCTGCTTTGTCATTACCACCCTTCCGGAATAGATGACATCGCATTGGGGTCTAATCGCCTAAGGCTTTTCACATTTCTCATACTTATGTGCACATGTGAATAAATATTCTTTTCTCTCAGAGCGAGTCTCTCCTGATTGAAATGTATTGTCTTAAAGGGCAGGTCCATTATTTTTACTTTTTTTCCCCCCAAGCATCCCAGCAGTACTCCTTAGGTATTCAAATTTAAACATTTACATTCTGGTTGAAAATATGTTAAGTTTTATCACCGAAATACTATTTTCAGAGGTCGTCGAAAACGTCTCCCAGGTGACCACCCAAATTAGCGTGTGAATGCAGGTTTTTTAAAAAGTATTCTTATCACCAGCAGACCAGGGCTCTCGTTTCTAAACATTGCGTACACACAAAATGAGGCCTGAAAGAGGCATACGCCACTTCCCACAGAAAAGTTGTGATCTATAATAACAGACTTGATGGGAGAAACATTGGCCCATGCTTACAAACATTTTGGACAAGGGAAATTGGTGATGTAAATGGTGATAAGGAAGCCAGATTGTAGAATATTTTTTGGCGTTGATGTTTGAGTGCTCCTCAGGCAGAGACAGATGGTATTTTGTGGTGGTGCGTAGTGTGTTCATCCAGGTGTTGTGTTTCTATCAATGCTGATCGGAGCCAGAGGCAATAAATACTCTTTAAAGCACTTTAACTTAATAGTCATTGATTCATTTCAAATCAATGCCAAACATGAGTCGACCAGAAAGTTCATTAGTCAGCAAGATTTCATCGGTCACTTAGTCGCAGGAAAAACAAAAACAAAAACACACTTGATACTCTATTAGGAGCTGCGCCTTGTCAATATAAATCAAAACCTATATGACTGGACCATGTGGGAATTTAATTTGAAAGGACAGACACAGGAAGTGTCCACGCTCAGCAGTCAGACAGGAGTCAGGTTCATTTCCAGGGCTGGTACCTGTGGTTATTCCACAGGCTAGTTAATAACATGACGGGCAGGAAATCCAAAGTGTGGGATCATTTAATAATTAAACTAATATCGTAAACATGCAGGCGACCAGTCGACTAATGGCCCTAAATGACAACTATTGGTTGACTAGGAAAACTCTTAGTCCGGGGCAGCCCTGGTTTCAGACAGATGTAAGTGACTGCTGTACCTCCCACCATGAGGTGTCAGGATCACCCTTCAGCAGCTCAATAAAATCCCCAGTTTGAAAACAGAGCGGTGTCTTCCCTGGAGGTGCCGGTGTGCCATGGTAGTTCCTCACTGCCACCATCTTGGGACCTGGAGACAGTTAAATGTTTACAGTGAGTATCAATACTGTGGAGGTGAGTGGGGGCAACTGGCTGTCTACACGGGATCAAAGAGCTTTGCGTGCTGCTCACTGTGGTTTGCACTTCCCTCTTAGGTTTCACATAGTGATTGAGGCTGATAAAGGCAGGCCTGTTTTTGCATAGAAATCTGAGTGATGCAGTGATCTAAGATACACACAATACAACCACAACATCCTGGGTTCAGATCAGGTTCAGCATCTCTGCTGCATGGTGTCCCTTCCTCTGTCCACTTTGAAGTATCTCATGAGGCAAACATGCCAGAAATTACAAAGGAATTCAAACTGTATCTCATCCCCTCTGCACTGACCACTGTGTACTGATTATTTCAAGATACTGTAGAACTATGATCCCTCTTATCTCTGAGGTCTTCGGGTTTTTGAATTTCAAGTAACATCCAAAGCACAATGTTTATATACATACATATCTGTGCAATGCCACCCACTCATGGTTTACAATGTTGTTGTGGTTCATGTGTAGCTGATCTGTCCACTAGATGGCAGAAGAGAGCTGTGCTGCTCGGTAACAGCTGTGTCCATAACAAACTTGTAACATGACAGCTGACAGAATACCCAGCTTCACATGAAAATGTTTTCTATCGTGTTTAGGTGACAGGAAGTGATCTTACCTGATGATATTCCAGGTTCCTATGAAAGAGAAACAGATACTTGATTATTGATACTATCACAAACAAAAGTCTTGTATGATTTAATGATAAAAACATCTGTGTGAGTGCAAATGGTGATCAGAGGATGATAATATTGCTACAGTATGCTGACAAACAGAGGATCTACTCACCAAGTCATGAGGATCTGAAACAAGACAAAAGAAAACAGTGACAGTCAGGGAGGGTTGACAATGATCTGGTAACCATTATTGATCACACATGAGCTTAACTAACCATTAAATTATAATGATTCTCACATGTGTCAGGGCGCTATGACAAACAAAAAGGCGACTGTGCTTGTTTGACTGTATTTTAGCTTCATGCTGAGTAAAGTGTTGCCCTGTAGAGCTGACATGGGTAAAGCAGAAGGAGCCAAAGTCTACAGGAATACACATGCACAAATACTTTCCCCAGTGCCTGGCACCAGCTTTAAGAAATCAGATGTTCAGCTTTTTTTGGAAGTAATGTTACATTTTGTTTTGATGGTTTTAAGTTTGAGTTTCTGCTAGTGAATATTAACAATGCCACACATCACAGTTAGCCATAGCTGTAAATGTCCCATGCTAAGCAGGCTATTAGGTAGCCTTAGAGTTAGCTACCTGCTCTCATCCACTTCTCACTTCTGACTCCAAAAATCAAACACAGTGATGGCCTAAACGCCAAATTTGAGGCTTCAAAACAGAAATCCACGCAGACTGATGCTTATATATTGCAGTTAAATTTTCACACTTGCAGCCTCAGCACAGTGATGATATATACATTTTATTTTAATTTTTATATCTTATGTACTAGATATATACATTTTATTTTAATTTTTATATCTTATGTACTAGTGTTAAACACGGTAGTAAAATGCACATTTCACTTCTTTTTTATTTTATTGCTTCATAGTTTCACACTCCTACTCTCACTTCTTATAAATCTCTATTCTTTACATCAGAGCAACTGTAACAAATCAAAATTTCCCCTCAGGGACCAATTAAGTATTTCTAAGTCTGATTCTGATTCTGATTCTATGGTTACAAAGCTGAGCCTTTATAATGAAGGTCAGGTAATTCCTCCTGACTCCCAAGTTTCCACTTTGTTACCAAACCCAGCAACACAATGAAACAGTCCCACCCTCCCACAGGACCTCCAGAGGACCCATCCCCCATTTTCCTGCTGGATAAAGTAGCCTAGTAGCAGGACACAGTCAAGTGACAGTGGGGTTACACTTGTGACAGAATCAAGTTTCACAAATCATTATTAATTTGGTAAAAACATCAACAAAAATAATCACCTTCACAACATGCTGTCATAACAATCAATGATGTCTGTCACATAAGGTTGATCAATGATTTAATCCAAACATTGCTCTGCCCTGATATCGACCCTATTAAAGTAAAGCTGGAATATTAGAGGAGACACCTACTGATTTTACAGATGGTGATGACTTCCAGACACTCTTTGTGTGCTCCTGTTCCACAGCGAGAGCAGAAATAGCCCTGATAGAAGATGCCCCTAGAGGACAGACACACACACACACACACACACACACACAGACACACACACACACACACACACACACACACACACACACACACACACACACACACACACACACATCAGTAATGCAAACAGGAAGTGTCTGAGACACAAATTAACTTGTTGTAAGTACAACACACAAGGGGAGCTGCTGCTCGCTGCTATAAGCCTGTGAACGCGGTCACACATGCGCCATCGTTTCCACTCTGTGATCCTTTAAGAATCACAAAATCGACTCGCTCCATTTAAGAGCAGCACTGTATCTGTTAGGGATACTGTAACACTGCATGCATTGCACACTGCCATGTTGAATAGTAAGTGCCATAAATCACGTCGGGATCCGCTGGGGCTGCAGCAGTAATTAGCATCTAGCAGGGAGTGAGAACGCCGGTCCCTGCTTCCACTGGCTCTGTGAATTTAGGTCAGCCAAGCCATGAAATTTGTGGGTCAATACGCAGAGCGGAGTTTAGCCGGCTGACTGTAATAGAGGTCAAAGTGGTGATTCAGTGACATGGGTTGTCCCCACTGCAGTCGAGCAGCACTCTCACATGGGAGGAGGTGTGCTCAGGGACGCAGTGGGTGTAGCAGGGAAGGGGAATGTTTAAAAATATCACCTGTCAGCCTCAGTCACACTTATACTTTTCCAAAGATTGCTTTTACACTAATGAGCAGTTACATTAGCCAACAACATATTCCCTCTATGATTTGAGTCGGTTTGTTTGTTTGTTGCTCATCAAATGTGGTTGGATTTCCCTTCAGTTTAATGCTTCAGTTCTTCACTACTTTGTTCTTTACTCTTGAGACATGTTTTAAGTTTGACACTACTTTTATTAGTGTTGCATTTAATACTACATTCATTAACAGTGTGCAGCATTACAGTAATGTTGCATAACAGCAGTGGTGGGTTTAAGTTTCTATTACCGAGACCAGACTTCCCCAATGGGACCTTCCTGGCTTAATATCCTTTATTCATTCTACATAACCGCTTATCCTGTTAGGGGTCGCAGGAGGGCTGGAGCCTATCCCAGCTGACATTGGGCAAGAGGCAGGGTTCACCCTGGAAAGGTCACCAGACTATCACAGGACTGATACATAGGGATGGACAGCCATTCACACTCACATTCACACCTACGGACAATTTAGAGTCACCAATTAACCTGCATGTCTTTGGACTGTGGGAGGAAGCTGGAGAAAACCCACACTGACACGGGGAGAGCATGCAAGCTTGGCATGGAGGGTGCCAAGGAGGGTTCGAACCAGCAACCCTGCTACTTTATACTTCAACTCCACCACAATTCACAGGGAAACACAGCATACGACATCCCTCTGTCCTCCCGTCCTTTAACTGGGAAAATAAATGGTAAAAACCTCACGAAAATCAACTGTGGAAGACTCCCTCTTCCAGGACAGACAGATGTGCAATTAATGTTGTGTGTTCAGAACAGATCAACATGATAAAATTACAGTAATCCATATGACAAAATGATATATAAAGAGAGCATGGGTTTTCTCCGGGTACTCCGGCTTCCTCCCACTGTCCAAAGACATGCAGGTTAATTGGTGACTCTAAATTGTGAGTGTGAATGGTTGTTTGTCTCTATGTGTCAGCCCTGTGATAGTCTGCTGACCTGTCCAGGGTGTACCCTGCCTCTCACCCAGTGTCAGCTGGGATAGGCTCCAGCCCCCCTGCGACCCCTAACAGGATAAGCAGACAGTCTATTTATGTCAGCAGTAGTGGTCAGCATCAGGCAGGACCATAACAGCAGCATAACCACGATCCAGGTGTAGCCATGATTCAAGGACACCTGTGACATAGTGGAGCACAAACGCTCCGTATTTTCCATTTATGTAACACCTGTAGTTAATACAAACTTTGCAGAGTTCTTGTAAAGGATTATTTTTACACTGTGGTATTACAACTCTTCGGCTCATTTGTCTGACTGCTTCTTTCACCACTGCATAAATCACGCCTAAACAGTATCTTTGTATAAATGTTACATAACGTGTGTCAGAGTGGATAAAATATCTTTCCACACAATGGGTCCGTATAAAAGCGCCTGCCCGTATTGTAGAGATAACAGTGAATAAGATATCTCTGTAACTGCTGAATATTGTTGGATAGTCCTTGGAAAGTCTGGAACAAAATGCATTCATTATTCATCGCAGAATATGAATGTGCTGTTATGCACATCAGCGCCGGAGTTATCAGGGCTTTTACCTCAGGAGCATCTTGCAGGCTCGACAGTTGGTGTCCTTATCAAATGTGTGCATTTGGAAGTTATGCTGATTGGCTGTGGCTCTTTCTGGCTTGATGTTGGACCTGGAAGTAAAGAGTGATAATGAATGAGATGAGCCGATTGGACGAGACAGTTTGGTTTTGTGAGGAAGTAGCTGTTTGATTCACTGTATTTGCCAAAAACAGACGTTCCCATCTGGTTATTTAATCTTAAGACGGTTTCTCGAGTGAATTTCCAGGAAAACTACCATGTCGTCATACTCACATGGCCATTTCAAACTGCTCCATCCACTTCCTCTTTGTCTCCTCAGTTTTACAAAAGAACTGGAAGCCCTGCTTGCCTTGCAGGTGGATCAGGTAAAAGCCGTACGACCACTGGAGAGAAAAAGTGAGTGAGGAACAGATGGCAGAAACATGTATCGATGGCAATGACAAAGAAAGAAGCAAAGAAGCTCATGATTCCTGCGTTTTCACACAAACATGTACAAAAGCATACTGTTAATATGATCACTTTTAATCGAGCACTAAAAGATGCTCCACATGCTTTAGCGATGCATCAGAGAACCGGTCACAGAGCCCACGGCTGCACGTGCAATCACGGCATGACACCCAAAAAACACCACTGCCAAAAATAGGCCACTATGAGAAGATGAGTTAAATAAAGGGGTCACTTGAGCTTACCATTTTTCCACTTGACTGGTAAGCATGCAAAAAGAAAGACACCAGAGAAAGACCCAGTTACACATGCAAACATGGAGAGACACATGCAGATTCAAATCCAAAAACAAACAAAAAAAAAAGCTATGTTAGATTTGCAGTGCACTGCAGTACGGTTTCATGAATCCTAAATGACCTTCATTGCATTTACATGGTTTTTCAAGCATGGGCGAGCATAATGCATATCTGACACTTCAATGCATTACTCATAAATTCCATATCTGCAATTACCATCAACAAGGTCCTTTGGCTCAAGGGCGACATTTCTAATGATTACACAGGATGTTTCATCACCTGCACTAGAGCAAGGCTGCCTTCACGACCTGCTCTGCTGTGAGCCTTTCTCAAACTCAACGGATGGAGCTTACCTTTTTCATGTCTCTGTTGTTCATGGGGTCGTCGGACATTTTGTACGACTGCAGTTCTATAATCTCTTTGAGCTCATAGCTATAGCCTTTCCTCTTGCAGACAATCACCACTTTATCAAACAGGAATATATACCTGAAGACATACACACATGCATTGTGAGAACACGTCACTGTTAGCATTGGGTTACTTTATTTCTAATATGCTTTGGGTAGTTCAGTTGGAAAGTTCGGACTCACCGGTCCTGTTTCGTTCGGTTGACGATGGAGCACACCTTCAGCTCTCCGTCTATCTTTGGCCTACCGTACTCCTCCAGTTTCACCTGCTGCTTAGGTCACAAGAACACACAGGATGTCAATCCACTGCATACTATGACTTCTAAATTTAATGGGAAGCCATAAATAATTTATCCACACTTGAATTTCAGAGTCCAAATAGATATATAATGGATGATACAGCTTGGAAACTATTCAGCTCCTCTTCAGTGACTTCTCCTAATCCAAACTTCTGGTTGTTTACTGCATCTATGGCACGTGTACAAGCCCAGAATGAGCCCAGTGACTATTTGCATCTCCAAGGGAAGAGGAAAGGAGGTGACGGGCAAAGAAAAAGAAAATGAGACAGTGCAGTTTGAAATATTATGAGAAACGAACATCAGTCTGGATCGACATAACTTCTCTTGTTCGTGTTCTGAAAGACTAAATGATTTATTGGGGACATTATAATAGTGGAGGATCATGACAGGCGGAGGCACGATGATGCCAGCGTACTTAGCAGAGAAAAGAAATTGTGGACATTTTCGAGAATGGGTTGCTGCTCTGTGATGCTCAGTGACTAATCACACTGACAAACTTTGAATTCCAGGATGGTGATAACATTAGTGCCGGTGTATTACTTTTGATACATAAAAAATGACTTCTGCAAGTATGTCAGATGTGGCATTATAAATGACAATAGGAGCCGGAACATTGGATTATAAATGATACACAAGGTTAACAAAACATTTATTGTTTTATTTTATTTACTGAAAAGTAAGTGATGGAGTTAAACTTCACTGCTGGCAGGTGCCCATGCCTAAGATGATCCCTAATCCAAAAAGAGAAAGTTAGAAGCACCTTAAAATGTGGTTTCAAATTTTATCTTGTACTGTAACCCTAAAGGGTAACACTATACTTGAAGGTATCTACATAAGAGTGACATGACACTGTCATAACTATGACATGACACGGTCACGGACCTGTCATGAACATTATGTACATGTCATAAACATTTATGACGGCTATCATTAAGTGTCATTCAGTTTTTGTAATGACAAGTTGACATTGTTTGGGTTGTCTTGATTGTGACAACTTGACATTAATCAGAAGATGTCTTTGTCATGTCAAGTTGACATTAACAAGAAATACACCTCTTTTTGTGTTAATAACAAGTTGACATAATGACAAAGACAACTTCTGGTAATGTCACTTTGATTAATGTCAAGTTGTCATAATCAAGACAACCCAAACAATGTCAACTGGTCATTACAAAAACCAAATGACACTTAGTGACAGCAGTCATAAATGTTTATGAAATGCACATAATTCTTATGACTAGTTCATGACAGTGTCATGTCACCCTTATGTAGATACCTTCAAGTAAAGTGTTACCCATTAGGGTATTGGGTTGACATTTTGGGGAAAGATGAGAAAGTGATACCACTCTCATATCTGTCTGTTAAATATGACGCTACAGCCAGCAGCTGCTTAGCTGAGCATTAAGGATGGAATGGAAGCAGGTAAAGGTGATGACGGGCCCCCTGGGATGTTACTGCACCTGGCCAAAAAGTAGTCAGGCATATGATAACTCATTACACCGCAACTTGTTAACAGGTTAAACGAACAAGATATAACGTGCTAATTGGTTAATTTAACGGTGCTAGTTTTAAACAAGCAAGATAAAATGTGTTAATTAGTTAGTGTTAATGTAGAGGTGATAGTTGGCGGATTTTTCTACCTCTCAACACAGCGGATCTCAAACTTTTTTCAATTACGTACCTAATTTTAAATATCTTTGTCAAACAGGTATCACCTGTCTCATGTAAAGTCTACTACCCATAGGTGTACTCCATCACTCTATTTGAGGAACACGGTGCATTTTGAATGGCATACTTTTACTTGGAATGCACACAATTGGGACATACTACTGACTCATAACATTACACCCTGAACTTTGCCCCTTTTACTCATATATCTGTTACCATGGAGATAAAACAAAACATCATTCACAGAGCTCACCAGACACAGAGGTCTGCTGCAGTAAGTAATGACTGCATACACTGTAGATTCTAACATATTATATTCACGATGGTAAAATTACACAGGTTATACATTTCTCTGTCATTGTTATTTAAACAGTTAATATTCCTTTTATTCTATTCGACTGGTTTCAGTCACTTGAATGTGTTATCATTCGTCATTGCGACTACTGACAGCTGTCAATCAGCTGCCAAACAGCTGTGTCAATAAGCAGTCAAGCTGTCTTCTGTTTGCGACTCAGTCGATGTGATGCATCGTCCACTGTGCAGAGGATTGTGGGTCAGAAGAGCCAGAAAACATGCTGGCTTGCATACTGCAAAATCGGACTGGATGTAGTAGAACATCCTGGTATTTTTGGCATACTGCATTCGACACACTTTGTATTGGGACATACTGAATCTTTTTCTGGCATACTATATAGTATGGTAGTATGGGTAATGGAATGCAAAAACAGACCAGTCTTTGTTCTAACCTAACCAGGTGATGGCTGTAGTTTTTTATCTAGCGTATAGTATACTGCAAGAGAGGGGTGCCCAGTAGCTCCACAGGTATAGCAGGCGTCCCATGTACAAAGGTAATGCCCTTGCCCAGCAGCCGCAGGCTTGATTCCAACCTGCGGCTCTTAGCTGCATGCCTTCCCCTCTCTCCCTCCCCCTTTCACACTGTCCTATTGAAAAAAAGCATAAAAGCCCAAAGAGAAGCCCAGGAGTTCTGCACCTGAGTTTCTCGTGAAGTATGAAATGTCCTGGCCAGAAAGAACTTTGTTCTTGTTCTTGCCACCTCGAGAAAAATAACAAATTTCTCAGTCTCTTACACAGACGCCGATGCTGTCAGCACGCTGGCTGACTCAGTCGTCTTTGGACGTTCCCATAGGAAAGTTGTAATAGAACTAGCACTGGCTCCCAGCAGCTGTGATGTGATTGGATCCAAATCCGTGTACTTCCGTACTTCCTCGACCAACGGCTGATTAGCTCTGCCTTACACCCGCCAGCACCGGAATTGCTGTTCCCCAAATTGTTGTATGTAGTACAACAGAAAAGGAAGTGTTCAATGCATCGCAAGAGGAGATTAAAATGGATATGATTTCATTTGATTCAGCTATATTGCAGAGCTGCAACGTCTCTGTTACATGTAACACACGTGCCGTACCTATGGCAACGCCGTCAGGTGGTCTGGATATCCCCACCCATTTCTATTAAAAAACGAAAGACGAATGTCCCCAGACTCCAAAGTAAGGGAGGCTGGTCACGCAGGACTGCTGTTCTTTAGTCTCATCTCATCTCAGCTAATTTGCTTAATCAGGACTCTGTGGGTGTGGTTTGTTTAGATATGATTGACAGTGGGTCTGCACGGCAACATGAGCAACTGTTATTGGAGTCTGATTCTACTATTGTTAAAATAGTACATGGGAATACCTGACTTTACCTTTTACTAACCCCTCCCACATCAAACCAGGTAAAACAGCACAGATACAACTATAAATGCAGATAAAAGATATTCATGTGGGATCCCATCACCTAAAGTTAGAAGCTGATTAACAAAACACGTTTTCAAGATCCTTACATGAATCAATCAAGAAAATATCTCCTCTGCATGGAAAAAGCAGTGACAGAGGACTTCACAGTACTTACAAGATTTTCTATTGAACTTTGGAATTCACTGATTTTCTTCAGCGTCTCATTGTCCCTCTTGACTTCATTGATGTACATGGCCAGGTCCTGCGAGAGCAAGGCAAACATTATTTTACCCTTTTAACATAAAATCTTTCTGACATCTGTCATATCACTGTAGACGTATAGTCCTTTGAGCCACAGTAGCTGTAAGAAACAATTTATACAGCTTTGGCTCGGAGCACTGCGGAGTTATTATGTAATATTTCTTAAAGCACACAGACCTGCATAGCCTCCAGAGCCTCCTTGAGTTGTTGTCTCTCTGGTCGGTCCGCTGAGTGACTCAAAAGTTCCTGTGGAGGAAAATTAGTATTGTTATTCTGTAAAAAAAAAAAAACTAATAAAAGAAAAAAAAAAACAACTCTAGACAAACAACAAACTTTTACTGAAACAAATGATGCAAACAGTGAATCCTACAGTAATGAGAGGGATTCGCTGTGAGGGATGTATAGCTGCTCTTTACTGTGATTACAGATGTGACACTGATGTGGCTGAGAATAAATTGCATCCGAGCGCCATCGACAGCAGCATACATAAAAATAAAAGAAAGATGGAGAGATGGCGAACTAGCCTCCAGGTCTGACTGTTCCTTATGGTAACAAGGTAACAGTACATATGTTGTCCGCTACAAATCATGTTGTCCTCCTCGTACAGTAGCCAATCAATAACAAATATGTTACATCATTTTGATTTTTGACTGTCGGCCTCCTTCACTGGTTTATTGGGGTGGTTTATAGAATGCTGTAGAGCCACGGTGACATACAGGGTGCTCAGTGAGAAAAGAAATCTTATAAAATCTTTTATAGTTTTACAAAAACAAATTAAGTTGTGCCAGCTGTCTAACCAGTTGGCACATCCAATTAGCAGCGTCCTTAAAGCTATATGTAAACTACTGTACTTTGTGAGGAAAAAATCTCTTGTTTTGTCTTGTATGTTGCACAAGACTGATAAACAATATAAACAAAGTTATAAGCTAACAGAAGGAGCTAACTTTCAT
The DNA here is from genome assembly GCF_006386435.1 of Epinephelus moara. NCBI lineage: Eukaryota > Metazoa > Chordata > Actinopteri > Perciformes > Serranidae > Epinephelus > Epinephelus moara. The sequence goes on along the minus strand of NC_065514.1, from coordinate 9,402,179 downwards.
GACGCATATTCAGTACTAAGAATGGTGGATATATATATATATATATATATATATATATCTATCTATATATCCTCCTGAGACCCGAACTTTTGTCACATTTTTAAATCCTCCTAGCTATTTGGGATCAGCAGGGCCTGACAAGTATAAAAAACGAAACATTTTCATCAGTAATAAAGTCCCTATATTCTCAAACATGACGATAATAAAGTCTTAATCAGAGTGTGGATACCCAACCTGAGCCCGACGGGACTCGTCAGAACTCAATGGGTCGGCCCCCTTGACATGCTGCTGTGTTGTGCTATGGCCTATTCAAGTGCTGGAATTTGTTATTTATGTGACAACGCCTGAATGCAACACAGGCTCCACTCCAATTGAGTGTGTGTACAGTACTGTGCTGTGCTGCTGTGTGTGCGGCATGTTTGACTGCGCATAACAGCAGCCTTTTGACGGTCATTTACACACTGTCCATGTGTGTCATGGTAAACAGACAAGCTGTAACCATGATGACAATGAATATGTCAGGTAATAAACAGCGTGGGGCTCAGGACGGGTTCTGACTTAAAAATCAGAAAGTATGTCTGGGTTGGGGCAGGCTCGGGTTATAACTGTCTTGGGTCGGGTATGCTTTCGTCTCAACGAGACAATAATAAAGTCCCAATGTCCTCAAATGAGCTGATGATAAATTCCTTATGTCTTCAAACGAGTACTTTCTAATCTTGTTACCGTTGTTACAATTGGTGGAATTTGTTGCCATATCAAACTACAAATGTTACTGATCATAAATAAACAAGTTTCAACCATCAAATCTGATCAGGTTTTGGGGCTAGTCTGCAGATTGACTTGGCAGAGCTGGCAGCCATCTTGTTTTTACATGGATTAGTGAATTGTGCTCTTTCTACCACTAGATGGCACAAAAAGTGTCCACGAGCGAGGACAGCAGGTCTGAGTTAAGCAGAATGAAGTATAAGGTCAAGTAACCCAAAATGTGATGTTCTCATATGAGGACACAGGGTCTCAGGAGGATAGAATATATCTGACTACAGAGGACATCTTGGCAGAGCTGTGCATGAATGCGTCACTTTTTTAACTTATATTTGAATCCAAATCTAAAGACAAGTGCTGCACTTTGTTGTTTGGCTCATAAGTTTATGTTTATGACAACAGAATGCAGCGTCCATAATTTAACTGGCTTTTTTTTTTCACTCATTTTCTTTACTGTGATGTTTTCCCATTTTTACCAGTATGGAATATACTATAGACCTATCAAAAGGCAGATTTGACTTGTCAAAGCAGATAAAGGACAGATGTGCTTTCCTTCCAATAACAAATCTAAATGTCTGCCTTGGAGTAGCTCTAGTCTCCTGCACTCTAGTTCTCCTCACTGCTCACTCTTTCACCTGCTAGCAGTTAGCGTCACCAGAGGGTGTAACACTTTGGATACCATCCCCCAGTTCCAGGCCCCAATGTGCAGCCACTCTAAATAACCAGTGTCAGACATTAGTGCAGCAACAAGGACGTTATCCCTCACTGGTGTCCCAGCAGCAGCAGCACCAGCACAACCAAGGGGAAAGTCCAGCTACTGGCCCACATTTTACCTTAATTACCTGCTGAATGAGCAGATCTTTTTAATACTATGCTCTGTTACTTTTGCACAAGCGGGACCAGCCTGTGACCACATGCTGCTGTACAGCCCATAAACCCAGCTTCAGATAAAATATGTGATCACATGGGTTCATAAAAACGCTGCAAATTCATCAAATATACAAACCCTGCTTGAGCAGAATTACTTCTGAGATGACTGTGCTGAATTCTCTTACATAGTGCAGCTATGGTACATAAAAGATGAAGAGAGGCGAGCGTTGGCACCATGATCAAATAGAGAAATGCCACTGTGGTGATATCTGTACACCATCAACTGAAGATGTGCCCTTAGGCATGAATGGACACACAAAAACAGGACCTGTCAGTCTGACATGCCCCCAAGGCCACAGCATACAGCGGTGTTTACTGCAAAGCTGTTGGAGGCAGTGAAATGGGGTGCATTTAATCGGATTAGTTTTCGGTTGATTTGACCTCAGTGCCTTGCTGGGGCTCCTGCAGGGGTTCCATTCAAACTGATAGAGAAGTCGCAGCGGTCTCTGTGTAGCGCCGCAATCACCTGAAGCAAACACTCGCCTCCACCCAAGTCCATTACGCACTGCATCATAAACTCATACGCTCATCCATAATTGAGATGCAAAGTCAATTAATCATGGGGAATATTACAGTGGCCAGCTTGTTTTACATGCCAGGAGGAGAGCTCCAGGGAGAAATACTGGCCGGGATGTGAGTGGTCAGACATTCATGTGCTTAAATACATTTGCATATTCAGGCACAGGGCATCAGTGCAGGGTTGAGTTAATGATTTTGGCTCCAGTAACTTATTTTTCAAAACTAAAATCCAGAGGCATTATGTTTATTATGAAATGAGCTTAAAGAAATGAGAAGCAGAAATCCTACAAATGCTTTGCATTTTAATTGGACACATTACTCAAATGATTAATTAGTCAATAAAATTGTTGTGAATACATTTTCTATCAATCAACCAAGTGATGAACGGATTCATAATTTCAGCACTCAACTTAATGCAATGATAGTGGACAAACAGCAGCCTACTTGCAAACTAAATTAACTAAAAACATTTTAAAAATCTTCTAAAATGAGACATACACCAAATGATTGAACAACCGAATGAAATTAAATTATTCATAAGGAAGGAAATTAACCTTAAACATGATATAAGACTCATTATTGATCAGTCTTAACACCAGGGTTCCTACACCATTTCCAAATAAAGATTCAAGCACTTATCAAGCATTTTCAAGGGGCATTTCCAAGTTTTCCCAGCACCTTACAGCTGTGGTAAATTACATATTTATATACAGTAGAAACTGTATAAACTGTATACTGATTATTTTACCTTATCACATTAAATCAGATGTGTTTGTGTCTGGAACAACCAACAATGTTTTTCATGACAGCACTAAAGTACATGTTTCAAAATGTGTCACCTGTTTGTAGAAATGGTGTTCTATACTGTATAATGTAATTACAATTCAGTCTCAAGCAGGGCTGCCCCCTAATAGTTGACCAAACGTAAGCCGACCAGAAAGGTCATTAGTTGGCAAGATTTCATTGGTCGCTTAAACAAACGTGAAACTCTATAAGGAGCTGCGCCTTGTCAAAATAAATCAAAACCTATATGACTGGACCATGTGGGGATTTAATTTGAAAGGACAGACACAGGAAGAGGCCACACTCAGCAGTCAGACAGGAGTCACGTTCTCCTGTAAATATTCAGTCTGATAAATATGGAAAAGTTGATCATGTTAGTGCAGGGCTACCCAGAGCTTTACATCTGTCCCACGGACAATAGGCCTACACACTTACAAACAGCTCCTGGAAGAAGATCAGCTCTGCACTAAGGATTCAAGGTAAATAGGCTATACGGTGCTTGTTAGGGTTGCTTAGCAACCTCAGATGTAACCTGCTGCCACGCTCTTGAAAGCTGGAACAGAAAAGGCACAAGAGTAGCGCCCAGAGGCCGGCCTTGTGTTTTCCAAGAGGTTAAAGAGGCAGCATGTGTGCGGCCCCTAATTTCCAGGGCTGGTACCTGCGGTTATTCCACAGGCTAGTTAATAACATGTCGGGCAGGAAATCCAAAGTGTGGGATCATTTTGAGAAGGTGAAGGACGAACCCAAGGTGATATGTAAACTCATCTTCATTGGTCGACTACAAACATGACGTATCATCTGAAACATGGAAGTAGCTACATGCCCATTAGCCCACAGCGTCATTAACAGGCGGCTCGCTCAGTGTGTGACGTGCACTTGTAGATAAAATATAGGCCTATATTAATGAAGGTTCATTAGTACGGTTTTGTATTTCTCTGTAATGTAGCACAGTGTTAACAATGTTACTGATACTATTCTTTCTCACACCTTCAACTCAAACCATTGTGTTGCCCCGCCCAAAATATATCATTTAATAATTAAATTAATATCGTAAACATGCAGGCGACTAGTCGACTAATGGCCCTAAATGACGACTATTGGTCGACTAGGAACATGCTTAGTCACAGGCAGCTGCACTTATTTAAAATCCACGCACGCCTCTCCAGCTCTCATATGAATCTTTAAACATCTAAATGCCAAGCTACCCACCAGCAACACTGAAATATTGAGCAACACCAAGCATAAAACTTCAGCTTTGATTAACTTATCTTTGGTTGCTATTTTTTGATAAAATAGAATAGAAAGATAGTCTCAGCGTACATATTGGAACCAGATGGTGGGGAAATGATAATAAACACAATAAATGAAAACCAAATCTGAATCAAAGCAAGTGCACAGGCAGTCACACAGAAGCAGTTTCCAAAAGGGTAAAAGAGTCAGTGCCCAAATTAATGCTGGACTGGTCACAAACACAGTTTTATGTGACGAGGCTAAAAGTCTGGAAAATGATGAAAGAGCTGTCCCCAGTCAAAGCTCACTGACAGGGACAGACAGTCAGAATTACAACTGAAATGAGTCATCATCTCTGTGACGAAATCTCAACACACAATGAGTCTCACAATGCTGCTATTTACAGCAGGCCTGCTATTCAAGGACTGTTTGTGTCTAGATCTAACAAATAACAATGGATAATAAATCTCCATATGTTACATTTCCTGAATGGACACAGAAGGAGGAATCTGCGTTATTGGAGACCATATATTTTCAGCACTTCGGAGCTATATGGAGGCAGTTTCTATGGATGTTTTGAGGCTTCTTCAGCTACATTGTGCTTAACTATTGTAAATCAAAACTGACTACATGTAGAAACTAGCTCCAAACTTTTCAGAGCCACCTTTCCAGCCTGAAGGGAGGTGAGTGCTTGATATTTAAAAGATGGAAAGTAAAGTGTGAGATAGCAATTTCCATATCTGCTTCAGTCAGTCGGTGATATATGCTCAGTTGAGGGTCTGATAGACCGACAGATAAAAATGAAGTGAAACACAGCACAGATCTAAGTGTGTTGGAGTCTCTTCTATTAGCTTGGACTCATTGACGATTTCAGCACCTTAGCAAAGATAAAGGCAGGTGGAGCCGCAAGTCATCCTGCATCCTTCTGCTTCAGTCATCTTTCAGACATGTCCAGCATGGACTGAAGAGCAAGCAATCTCTGCATCAATGTGGGGGAGACTAAGGAGATGATTCTGGACTTTAGGAGGAAAGGCCACACCCCCTCCCTTCTTCTTTGGAGGAGCAGCCGTGGAGATGGTGTCCAACTTCAAATACCTGGGCCTGTACATCTCCAGTGACCTCACGTGGGCTTCCAACACATCCACCAACGCCTGTACTTTTTGAGGAGGCTGAAGCAGGCCGGCCTCAGCCCTGTCCTGACCTCCTTTTACCAGAGTGTGGTGGAGAGCTCACTGACATCCTCCATCACTGTTCGGTACTGGAACTGCTGCGGCTAAGGAAGGCGCTGCAACAAGTGGTTAAATTTGCTGAAAAGATAACCAGCAGCAGCCTCTTTTCCTTGGAGGACATTTATGTGAGCAGGTGCAGAAGCACTCCACCCACTCGGCACACAAACTGTTCACCCCCTCCCCTCGAGCAGAAGGCTGCGCAGCCTCAAAGCACGAACAACGAGGCTGAGGTGTAGCTTCCTCCCAGAGGCTGTGAGGCTTATGAACACTCTGGCTTAAAGTGTATCCTCTGCACTTTGTACAGCTGCAACTGCATGATGCTATTGATGCACTATTACTCACTTTTTTTTAACTGTGTTGAATTTATCACAGGCTTTTAGGTTATTTAATTATCTATCATAGGTTTCTGCTGGACCTGGGTAACCAATTTCGTTCCCTCGTGTTTTCTAACATGTTTGAATGACAATACTGAGCCTTGAAGCTTGAACATCTAACCACAGATATTCAAAGAGCTGTAGAGACGGACTTTCGCAGTCATCATGAGACGCCTCCTACCTTCAGTAGTAGGTGATACTTCAGCACCCTCTGCATGGGAACCACCAGAAGATCCTGCAGCTTGAACTTCCCTTCCTGCACCTTCATAGTACATTCCTGCGGAGCAACAACACAAGCAGCGGGGCGGTTATTATTACACATTGCGTAATGCCGCATTGCACATTTCCTACTAACAAGCATTCATTCATTGTTTAATAATTCATTGGGTCTTGTTGCATTGCTTCCACACATTCACGGGGCATTCCATTAGCAACAACGAGGCCAGTTTATTCTTCGGGGGGAAACAAAAGCTCCGGTTGCGCCAGCCATTTGTGACGCAATTACCCTGCATGCTGACTTGGAAATTCCTCTGATTAATGAATACATTTCTATAAACTCTGCACTGGCCTAAAAGAAACTGTCTTTGTTGGTAGTATCCTATAAGGCTCTCTCACAGTGGGCATGTGTAGGCGTTTCTTTATTCAGTTTCTATAACTGTGCAGTAACAGGGACGGCTTATCACTCTCTGCAAACAAGGTTTTTGTGTAAGAAGACAGTAAGAAGCTGTTTCACCTCATTACAAAGCTCTTCTATTTTGAGAGAGCGTATTCAGTGTCGACTTATCGGGCTGTAATCGCCTCATTTTTTTGTCAAAAGCTCCACGAGCCAGTTCTCTGGACATGCTAACTGCTGATGAGCTGCTGTTACAGGAGCGTCTTACTCTGCTTCTACAATCAGTTCAGATTCTTACAAAGGATCCAGAAGCAAAGGAGATCGGAGAATAATAAAAGTAGAAGAAAAGGACTCTGATAATGACCCAGAATCAAGTTATAAATGTAATAAAACTCTTTCCTTGGTAAAAACTCGAGTAGATTTAAGAAGACCTTTTAAAGGCCGTCACTATAAATCCACCGCTCTGAACACCACACACCGCCCGCAGTATATAAACAGGGTGATGTTGAATCATGTTCAGTGAAACAGAATATTATGAATTAAACAGCTCTGGGGGCATGTTTGCAAATGACATTACTTGCCTTTATCACTTCATCTCAATTTGTGCGTAACCACAGCAAATCTAGAGCAGCATTTATGAATTTATTTAAGTCATTAGTTATTCAGTGTCATCATTTATTCAACAGTAAATCTGACTTTCATGCTTGTGTAATGATTTTGGAAGAGATGTCAGATTTTGTAGTATTTCATTGGTCAATTTGTATGATGACATTATTTTAGAAGGTAGCTGTCTTTTGTCAGGAATTTCACTGCCCAAAGTGACATCTATCTTTATTGACAAATAGTCCACATTTTGTCATCAGTTAAATAAACTTTAGGACTTCTGTTGTGTCACAGCCTTTAGCCTTGGTCAGTAAAGAAAATGGATGATAGTTATGCTTAGGGTAACAGTCAGGTCAGCAGAAGGCCTACTTGACCTTTGTTATGAACACACTTCATCTATCGTCTCCCACTTGTGGCAGTGGAGTACAGCTACTCAGATAAGGGTGCCTCGCAGGCTCTGTTGTTATCGCTCCCAAGGTTAAGGGGAAGGGAGATTCCCTGTACTCCAAGCTCAACAGACGAGAGAGTCTTCTTAGACGTGTGCATGTCGTTAAAGACAGTCGAGGAGAGTTAGAGAAACTTCACACAGCCATAGATTGGGACAGACTAACATAATTGGGAACGTGGAGAAACTCGCAAGGGAATACTGTTTAGGTTAAATGCAAAAACTGGGCAAGGACACCCTCCGAATCTCTGGACAGCATTCACAGTGTTACACTCTGTATGTTGAGCTGTGATTCTCCTAGGTTGAGTCTTCATTAAATACTGTGTGTGTGATCCATCAAAGTCTAGATCCCAGGGGACATTTTTTGTATGTGGCAGCTGTTTAAATGTATAATTTGTGGTAGATTTTATTTAGTTGAACTATTAATATTGTATACAGAATCTGAATCTCACTGTGAGTTACTGTTGATGTTCACAAACATAAACTTTTGTTTAGTTTTTACTGAATATTTGAAGGCAAACTTTAAAACTATATCGCTTAATTGTTGCAATTATATTTTCTTAAATTAATAATATATCTATATATATATATATATATATATATGTCTTACAAATTTGTCATATCAAGAATATCGTTATCGCAAAAATACTCATTATTTTAGGGCCATATCGCCCACCCTTAGTTGTAATATTGAATGTGATATTAATGCAATATAGAAACCAGATAAGCACATCTACACAACAACAACAGGGGCTGTAATTATTCTCACTATCAATTATTCTGTCTCTTTTTTTTAGTTGATTAATCGACTAAACTATCCTGAAATTTCTTGTTTTATTCATATTCAAAAGCTTAAAAAAATTCAATTACCTATCATATATGACAAAGAAAAACATCAAATCATCACATTTGAGAAGCTTGAATAATTATTTTAATGAAGATGCACTAAATCAGTGGGTTGTCATCTGTTTAGAATAAAGGTTATTACCTCTACTTTGATCTTGACATCCTCTCGCGTTGCTATTAGCTCATCCAGTGTCTTCTGGGCGTTCTCCATGTGGCTGCAGTACTGACCATAGATCAACAACCTGGTGAGGGACACAACAATAACAAATGTTAATCTAAAACACCGTCACAGCTTGTCCTCCTTCATCGGACGAGGAGAGGAAACACTACAAATATCTGTAGATTTAAGTATGACCATGGCTCCTTCTGCCAGGTCTGTTCACACATTTTGGTCACACTCATTATGTTTGTACCTTACAGGAGACTGGACAGCGAAATGGACATGATCCACACACACCTTGCTGTGTATAATTAAAGCATACCTCTCCATTTCACCAAAGACATGAGTAAAGAAAGCTGTAGGAGCAAACTGAGTAAAGACGATTGTCTTTCAATCACAAGTATTGAAAAGACAAGGACATGCACCGTCTCTGGCTTGCTGATTACATTTCTATTTTAAGTTCTTAAGCACACTCACTCCCCAAAGGCCCTCTGCGACTCAACACATCTTAGAAATATTCCAGCTCCAGACGATGAAACGCTGATGTCTGTTGAGAGAAATCTTCAGCGGAGATTTTGATTCAGATATTCTCTGCTTGTTCTCTGCGAGTGCGGGAATATTTGATGACACATGGGCTCATAAACCTGTTCAGCCTTGTGTATGGTTAAAAAAAAAATCTAAAAATGAGGCTTAATAAGGACTAATGAGACTCTTTTTAAAAGGTTGGAAATATATCATATCTTTGTAAAAACAAGGAGACAAAGAAGACTGCTGTTTGAGTCCACAATTAGCTGTGAACTGGTTAGTGCCTTTCGGCGATGTACCGCACATTAATTTTCAAGATTAATAACACAATTTGAGAGGTCAGCCTGAGAGTCATTTGGCTCTATAGGGGGCAGAGAAATGAATTTTTGAATAAATGCAGTATGATTAGGAAAATACGTGAATACCATGAATAAGTAATGACTGGATTTTGATCCCAGGGCAATATTTGGAGGGGCGGCGTCCTCTTGCCAATAAGCTGTAATCACAGAGCACTAATGAAAGACGCTGCTTTATATCAGCTGTTTTGCAGAGTTCCTCTTATCAGCGTGTGTGGAAGAAAAAAATCTCTTAATTTCGAGCAGCGAGGATATGAGAGCTGTGTTCATTAGATATTATAATGGGACCCTGACACAGATCTGTGGGTTCAGCTGGGAGGGAGTTCAAAGTCATCCTGCCTAGAGGATGCCACTGCACGTGGCACACATTCCTCTCGCTCGCTCACTGAGTCAAAGTAGGGCATTGGCACGGCTGGTATAGAGCTAAACCCCCTGGTAGAGTTGGCACTCCGGTCTCTTAATCTGAATCTTGAGCGGCGTGAGGCGGTGCAGAGAGCTGGCACCCTGAAGTCTCATCAAGCCTTTGATAGATCTGTGATGCAGACAAGAGCAGCACTGCAAACAGGCCGCGCAGAGAAAGTTTGTATGACGGAGCAGAGGAAATAAAACATCACATTAAATCCTGCTCTTTCCACTTCATCTACATTTCATGTGCTTAATTTTAAGTTTCATATACATATGGCTCACTATGTCATGACATATTTTCACTTACAAGTACCCATATGTTTTTAACAGACTGCATAAAACAATGGATGTAGGCACTGTGACCTCACCCATTGGTTTGTGGACTCTTGTCTTGAAGTATGAAGTATGGCATTTTGGCCATTGCTATCTAGAAGTGACCATATTTGGACATGAGTGTGGAACTGATCTGGCTCACAGACTGTAATGACGCCTCATGGATAACCTGCGGAAAGCAGCCATGCCCTTAATTATGCATAATTTTATATGAACAAGGTCCTGTTCCATCAAAAGAAAGTGAAGGAGAAGAGGACAGAAGAGACAGCAGTGCAAGCATCTCTATACTGGCTACCTATCAAATACAGGATTGATTTTAAGGTTTTATTTGTTTCTAAAGCCACACATGGGCTGGCACCCCAGTATAGTGCTGAACTTCTCTGCGCCTACTTCAACTCCCGACCTCAGAACAATGTCTTTTAACTGTCCCATGATCGAGGCCTGTGGGTAAGGGAGATCGTGCGTTTGTGGTAGCTGTTCCAAAACGCTGGAATAACCTTCAAATGCTCCCTCTCCATGTACACTTTAAGACAAATCTTAAAACATACATGTTTTAAATGGCCTTTGGTTGTTTGTAGTGGTTCTAATATTTAGTATTTTATAATCTTTTTTATGTATGCAATTGTTCTTATCAGTGTTATTCTATTTTATATGTGTGTACATAGAATGCGAATGAAGCAATATTACATCAAATGGCCAAAGGGGGGCGCTATAGCAACCGATTGAAATTGCAAATTTTGAATGGGCATATCTCATGCCCCGTATGTCGTAGAGACATGAAACTTTGCACAGAGATGCCTCTCCTCATGAGGAACACATTTGACTCACGAACCCACAACTTCCGGTTATATAGATTTTCCGCCATTTTGAATTGTTTGAAAAACACTTCAAATCGATCTCTTCCTAGGAAGTTTGAGCGATCTGCATGAAACTGGGTGAACATAATCTAGGGACCAATATCTTGGGCAATTTCGGCCTATATTTGACAGGACAGTGAAGCATGACAGGAAGGATGGGAGAGAGAGAGTGAGGAAGACATGCAGCACTGAATGAAGGCCGGATTCCAACCCCCACCGCTGTAACAAGGTCTAGCCACACCTTTCCCATGTGAACTACCAGTGCGCCCCACTTTTAAGTCAATACAACATATAAACACTTTAACTATCTGCCTTTCAACGTGCTACCTCAACTACTAATGTACAGTTTTAGCCCACTAACTATCCCACTATTGGCAATGGTACTACTGTACTTTCAATAAAGCAATCGTACTATCAAATTCACACAAACTCAGTCTGAATACATTGCTCTTCTTAATGGGTTCAGTTGACTATTTAATCTGCAATTTCCTGACCTGTATGAAACTGTACGTGGGCAACTGTGCACTCTGAGTATGGACTAGTTCTTTTAATCTGTACAGCACTTTGGTCGACTGCAGTTGTTTTTAAATGTGCCTTATAAATAAACTTGATTTGATTTAAAGAAAACAGCCTGAGAGAAAATACAAATAAGGTGCTAATGATGCACAGAATTAGGGCTGCAAAGATCAGACGATTCACTGACTGATGTATAAACCCAAAGAAAGAAAATAAATCAGAAACTCTTTTGATAAATGATTTTAATCATGTTTTCTAACAAAAATCTACTGGTTCCAGCTTGTCAAATCTTATAACTGCCTGCTTTTCTGTGTCTTATATGATTATGGACGATTGCTTGGTCAAAACCATGACATTACAATGTTCTTTTTTCAAATGTTTTAAAACCTTATATAGAGTAAACAATTATTATAAGTAAATAATCAGCAGATTGACTGATGATTCAAACAATGATTGGTTGCAGCCCTACAGAAAATCAAAATACAAAAATATGTGACAAAATAAACTGCTAAATTATAGGAGCTGTCTTGAAAATTGTGTTTTCAAAATCCACTTTTCTGTTAACAATTATTAGCTGAAATTGCCGTCTAACTGATGTACATCTTTTCTGACTGTGTTACTTGAAATGCCATATGTAATAAATAGATTTTCAAATGATTGAGTCTTGACTTCGCTGCTCCCACAACACAATATGACAACTTATGAATCTCAATTATAGTGTTAAGTGTCATGTTTAGCCAGAGGTGTGACTTTGAACACTGAATCACAGTCTTCCTCTTGAAAGCAGCGTTTCTGTCAGACCCCATCGGTTGATCATCCTCAGCTCCGCAGAGATCCACCACTGATGATCCCTGGAGCTTCACTGGAGCTCAGGCAGTGTTGTGACTACAGCCCCCCTGCAGTGAGGCTCCTACCCTGGTTAAACTGGCCCTGGGCTAACAAGCCCCTGATTAAGACTTGATCCACACTCAGGGAGACAGCTCCCCTCAGCTCCCGCCCCTCCAGGATGACAAAGTGATTGAGATTAATGGTGGTCTTGATCAATTAAAAGAAAGCAGGCGGACTGTGCAGCATAGCGAGGATCCAAGGACACGTTCCAGAGATGCTCGTCATTTAATACGTTATCAGGACAGAAATGCATCGGCCTCAAGCTTCTAGTGTGAATGTGGGAATCACTGTAGCAGTTCAAGAGTTTAAGTGTTGAGAGATATTACTGGCAGCCATGAGTATAAAAGATTACTGAAATATTTATGAGTGAATATATTAAAGGGAACTAAAGGAAGGTGAAGCAGCTATTTACTGAGGTTAGAGAAGTTCAGCCTTTCTTTAAAGGGACTTGTTGTACAGTGTGTGAAGGCTTGATCTTATGGAGTTTGTTTGAATGCTCATTTATATTGATCAGTGCGGCCTTCATGCAAAACACTCACAAAGGGACCGTGATGATGTTTTTCTCGGAGCAATGGCAAGAGCTGAGTGAATGAAAATAATTCAAAGAGTGATTTGTTTGCTCATCTGGTCGAGTTTAAAAAGAAGGCCATTCTTTAGTGTGTGTGGATGAGTCTTTTCATGTGTATCACTGAGTGCCTGGAGCGAACAGCTCTTTCTCCACTGCCTGAGGGCTCGCTTTCTTTGAAGTTTCCGCTCGCAACAAACTCATGTCTGACCAGACAGCCAGCACCACGATGCTGTAATAAGGAGGCTTCTTTAGCCTCTCGATGGTAGCAGTTTTGGTTTTACAGGGAGGACTGCATGACACGTGCGATAAATAAACAGATATTAAAGAATACTCAGGTCTTTATTTGCACAGTACCTGTGCTTGTGCCATGTCGTCTCTCCTGTATCCAAAATATTGCCGGACGGCTGATGTGCTACTTCTTTTAGGCATCAATTTCTCAATTCTTCACACTTTTATCTGCACTTATCTTGTCCCACATTCCTCCTTCAACTATGCAGCGTGGAATGGCAGCAAGAGTCAAGAGCTGCAATGATTAATCGATTAGTTGCCCACTATTAAAATTATTCACCAACTGATTTGATAATCAACTATACAATTTTTTAAAGGTCAAACATTTTTGATCTAAGCTTTTAAAGTGTGAATGCTTTCTGGTTTCTTTAATCCTCCATGACAGTAAACCGAATATCTTTTGGGTGTGGACATAACAAGACATTTGAGGACGCCATCTTGAGCTTTAGGAAACACTGCTTGACATTTTTCACCATTTCCTGATAATCTATAGACCAAACAACTCATAGACTAATCAAGAAAAAAAAATCAACAGATTAATCGACAATGAAAGTAACTGTTAGTTGCAGCCCTATACTAGTCTAATATACCCTTTTTCCATTGCCACTCTTGGCCATGCCGAGTAAAGTCAGCCGATTTGTGTTTCCATCATCAGTTTAGACGCACCATGCCACATCAAGCCGCGCCAGAGATGGACCTTCTCAGGAGTAGGTCCAAAATCCAGGCCACCCACTCAACCAGGAAGAGGTGACATCTTGCCAGCCGCAGCCAACCTCCGATGACCATGCTTCCCCCCTCAAACAAGCCGTGTGTGTTTCGAGACTCTACTCACCTCTGTCTGCAGGAGACCAGAGAGAAAGGAGCTTTTTAAAGTCTCTCTGTGTTCAGCTCTCAGTACATCTGTAGCTTCTAACTGAATCTCTGTGGTTTTGAGTTTAGTTTCTCTCCTGCGTCCTGTTTTTACTTTAGATATCTGCTTTATTTTACTGTTTCATGTTTGCTATCAGCCGTAGTAGAAGTTGTGTGAAGTTGCTGCTCGAAAACTTAACATTTCCTTATTTTGCTGCTTCACAATACAAGTTTTCACATTACAAAATAACGGGGGACTTTTATTTTCAAGACTCCAGAGGGAAAGGAAATGTATTTGGCACTGAATTAGCAGAGTTTTGTAAGCGGCTTCTTATCAATAATTCATCAAACAAGCTCTGATAAACCAACGTTAGACTCCCTGTTTAGCACCAAGTGGAAGCCAATACGACGTTAGCAACTGCTAAAGAGCCTGATGTTGGTGTAAGGTGACGGTGGAAAAAGGAGAGCTAAAAGGACAGATAATATTAGATTTACATTAAACTCTAAATTAATGTTGTCACGTCAGCCGAATGTGTAAATAAATAGGCTATTGTCTGTAAAATGTTTGCTGTAAGAGCTTAATATAGCGGTATATGTCAAAGGAATGTGTTTTCAGCTCAGTGTGGTGTTCTCCTGTCCAAAAATGGCAAAAACAGATGTAAGGTATTAATTCAAAAGCATGATAATCCACTTGAATCTCTCTCTTGCTGTTTGTTTTATCAGAAAAAAATGTAACAGCTAGGCCACTAATTTACATTTAGTGCAGGACAAGTGTTCTCAAATGTTAAAGCTGGTTATTTTTTATTCATTTTGGTAGAAGGGTTCTTAAAGACTTTAATTCATGAGATTTAAAAGGATAAAATATTATAATAGCACCTATTTCTTCTGAGGGAATTCAATGGATGTTGACATGTCTGACATGCAAAGAGGTCAGTGAAGTACCACTGTATTTCTAAATGGATTAGTTGAGTGTTCAGCCTCGGAGAGGGGAGGAGTAAAATGCTGCATGTACAGAAAATAATCTATTATTTTGTACTTCACACAAAAGATGAGTGGCATCACACCCAAGGTCACTGCATCACTCACAACTAGTCAAATCAGAACTGGATCTTTAGACGCCATGTTGCGTGAAAACAAATGATATCATACACATTTAATAACAGCCTTTCGTCTGAGACTTGAGAGGCTAGTCAGAGGCTTGGACCTCTTCACTGAGACAGGCGGTGGAACAAAAGGGCTGACGACACACGAGCACACTGCAGCATGCATCCTCTCTCGGCCCAGTCATCCGTAATTAGTCTGTGACACGGTGATAAGCACACTCCTTACATGACACCACATCTGAACGCGTCGCAGCGAGAAGTAATGAGTCATCATTTCCTGTTTTCTCTTTGTATCTCTGCTGGAATCTGTGCAATCTAAAACACCCTACTGCAAGGATAATAGTGTAACTTCAGGATTCAGTATCTTAATTAAACTGCAAATATTATTTTGGGCAGTCCAAGCTAATGAAGCTACATGTCAGCCTTTTCCAAAACAACCACAGCAACCTTGAAGAGCTTCACATCATTAGTCTAAACACCTCATGCAGAATATTCAAACAGTAACAAAGCCAAACAATCGCAGTGAGATTCCAAAGGTACAACATGTGCAAGAGCGGAGTATTACTGATGCAAATGCTGCCTGGTTTGATGTGGTTTCTGTGTTCATCACGTCTTCTTATGCATTTGAGCAGATGTCGATTTTCCTCTAATTACTAAAAATGTAAAGATAATTCAGGTGAGATTTCTTAATGATGGGGCAGGATTACAAGCTCAAGGAAACAACAAAGACAAATTCCAGCCAGCAGGATGGGCCCATGAAATGCACCCTGGGGAGTTTCTTGCAAACAAACAAGTTATGCTTATATTAACTGTCACTCATCAAAACGTATTGTGTTCATCTTTGAGATCTAATGAAAGTGCTGAATGCATTCCTTCCTAGGGGAGAGCGATATGGCCCTAAAATAATATCACGATATTTCAGGGTATTTTTGCGATAACGATATTCTTGACAATATGACAAATTAGATTTATAAAAATTATTAGTAATTTAAGAAAACAGTATTGCAACTAAATAAGTGATATAGTTTTACAGTTTGCCTTCAAATATTCAGTAAAACTAAACAATGATCTCTCATCTCTCTCCTTTTAGTCAAATCCGAAATGATTGAGTTGTTTTTTTCCCACCTGGACCTTTAAGCTCTGCCATTTCTCCTCTAATCATCACGCTGTAACCTGTGACAGGCTGTTATGATACCACAACTATCGCACATTCACATATATGGAGATTTTTGTCGAGCTGCACGTGGGTTTACGACAAAATCACTTGAGGACACCGACTCCTGTGTGCGCACGGTGAGAGAGGAGAGATAGAGACACTGTGCTGCTGCCAGAGGAGCCGCTGAACGAGTTTCCTCTGAGCAGTAACTCACTAAAAGAGTCCGGGGCTGTTCATAAAACATTCAGGACGCCACAGTTTATTCCACACTGCTGAAGCTGCTCCTCTTTTTGGAACCACCGCGGAGTCTGTAATAATTTAACCTTCAGCCATGCTTGTTGTTGCCATGGGTAACAGTATGACATCAATATGTCAACAAATCAAAATATCGCTAATATCTGAATTTTTCATATGATATTAAAAATTATATATAACGGAATTCTTGTGAACAAGATTATATGGCACACCTTTATTCCTTCCTCAAATTTGCAAAGACGATCTTTTAATGTGTTTTATATCTTGTATTGTTTTTTACATCCATGTTTACTCGCTTGCACCAGGGGTGACTGCTCTGAGACAACAAGGGAGGCTGAACCTCCCCTAAAATTTCATAGAAGAAATGGTCAAATATGCACTATTGAATTTACATTAAAATAAGAATTTACATTGCATTAAACGTGCGCTAGGATGCGTTTAACATCATGACTATGATGTTCAAATGTCAGCTGTTCATCACCAGTTTTCAAACGCAACCTCCCTGGCGGGCGGCACGGTGGTGTGGTGGTTAGCACTGTCGCCTCACAGCAAGAGGGTTGCCGGTTCGATCCCGGGTGCGGGAGCCCTTCTGTGCGGAGTTTGCATGTTCTCCCCGTGTCAGCGTGGGTTCTCTCCGGGCACTCCGGCTTCCTCCCACAGTCCAAAGACATGCAGATTGGGGATTAGGTTAATTGATAACTCTCCGTAGGTGTGAATGTGAGCGTGAGTAGTTGTCTGTCTCTATGTGTGTCAGCCCTGCGATAGTCTGGTGACCTGTCCAGGGTGTACCCCGCCTCTCGCCTGATGTTAGCTGGGATAGGCTCCAGCCCCCCCGCGACCCTCATGAGGATGAAGCGGTTAGAAGATGAATGAATGAATGAATGAACCTCCCTGGCATACATTCTCATGTCGGCACGGTGGACTCGGAGCCTCCAAGCATTCCTATGAGACAGCGTGGTTGAAAAACAGCTTCAATTAAATGTTCCTTTTATAAGTTACTGCCTCGCTACAATATGACAGATTTTATGACGTAAACTTAAAGTGAGCTTCCCGTGTTTGAAAGACCAGCAGCCGCCACTGGCTTGCACCCTTCTTTGTCTCTGCCTTTGCTGGTTTTGTGCACTTGCACTAGACAACTAAACAAAGACTCAGTCATAAAAAAAACTACTCCATAGCTTTACTACAGGTCAGAAATTCCACACTGAACCTTAATGTTTGAAGCATTAACTTGCAAATAAAAACTGACATGTTTTTTTCTCCTAGTAGAGCCAACTGACAAGTTTTCCCTTATGTCATTACAAAACCTACTGAAGTCCAAAATTAAAAAAAAAAAAGGCTCACTAACAGGTGCGAGTACAGTTTGTGTTGTTGGAGACAGTTTTCCTTTGGGTTGGAGAGTTTGCTGTTGCAGTAAAAACTTGCTTGTTTGTATTCTTTCCAGTGCCAGTGATATCACCCTGCTGCGCTGGCCTCTTTCATAATGAGGACTCTGTCGTGCATGTTATTTCACAGAAAATGCAATTTTGAGTAACTGTGCCCTGGGCCTTCACCCCCCACCCTCGTGGAGTCCTTCGAGCCAAGCCAATCTCCAAGCAAACCAGAAGTGACAGGCTGTGGAGCCAGCTAATATTCTCTGACACATGGCATTGGGACCCCCTCACCTCCACTCAACATATCCAGCACACAGCAAATGGAGGAGAACATGGAGCAAAGACCTCCAATAAAGAGACTCATAGTGCAGCCATGATTAGGCACTGCAAGGATATCAGGGTGCCAGATTACTCCGGAAATGAGCTGGGAAATGTTGCAAATGAGGATATCAACAAGAGGGTGCTTAGATGGCCATTTAGTTTATGGAACTTCCCGAGCACACTTTTCCATTCAGCCAGGTTCTGGCTGTTTAAGAATGGAGAAGTAGTCGAGATAAACCAGTGACATTTTCAGCTTGGCATTCAGTTCAATGACAAACAGAAGACGGAAAAAAAAAACCCCTTTTCATCTTTTGCACCAACCTGAGAAAAAAAAGAAACAAGCTCATTGTTGTAAAGGTCACAGGGACTTACAAGCATAGATAACCAAATTAATTATGCCAAGCCAGGTCCTCCAGAAAATCGCCAAGATGTCTGATGAGAGCCATCCTGTGCGAGTCCAAATCCCCCGGTCTATGTTGCTTATCGCCACAGAGAGACAAGACACCGCAGTGGCTCATAATGAGGCAGGTATACATGTCAATCACATGAAGAGAGTCGAAGCCTGTGACGCACAGAATCTGCAAATCTAATGAACTGTTTTCTTAAAATAACCCTGGGTTGCATTTTCGAGAATGTCGCTAGAGACAAATATTAACAATGAACTGTATGTCATCGGCAAATTTGTTTATGAATAGGAGGGAAGTGCTAGATATTTCTGTCACAGGAAGAAGGTTAAAATCCAATACACAGGTACACTATGCATGTACCTTTGGATTGGGGCTCTTTTTAAAGATCTGTGAGAAAAAATAAATAAAATAGCGATGAATTAGCAAATGTTATTAAGTATTTTTCCAAACAAGACTCCCCAATGAAATGTGTAGTCTTGTCTGGTTGTAAATAAACCCCAAAGTAAGTTTGGGAAAGAAGGAAAGGTAGATAGATAGAATAATTAAAATCAAATTAAAGAATAGTAAATAATAAATTAAAGACAAATTAATTAATTAATTAAAAAAAATCTAAATTTAATATAAATAAATATATTATATTAAAATGAACAAAAATAAAGGGGGGGGGGGGGGTACAAAATTTATTAAAAAAATTATAAAATTAAAGTATAAATTCAAAGTAATTTAAAGTATAAAATGTATAAAATTAAAGTAGATTAAAGTAAAAGCATTTAAAGTAGTTTACAAAAGAACTCAATTTCTGAGTAAACTTATCAGAGGAGCCTTTCACTGTTAAACATAGTTTCTCAAATTTAAGAAATCACATATTTAAGCCACACCAATATAGATGGGGGCTTAAGAGATTTCCACA
This sequence comes from Epinephelus moara, assembly GCF_006386435.1. Lineage (NCBI taxonomy): Eukaryota > Metazoa > Chordata > Actinopteri > Perciformes > Serranidae > Epinephelus > Epinephelus moara. Next base: position 9,382,578 of record NC_065514.1, on the reverse strand, counting down.
AAAGTAAAATGCAAAGTCTCATCAAAAGGGAAGCAAAGGCTAGTATTTCTGACTGTGTGGAAGTTAATTTGGAGTTGTTCAGATGAATACATTTTTATCTGGACTCCATAAACCTTTAGAAAAGTCAGTCCAGAATTTATGTAGTCCGGGTCAGAGGAAGAACATCTGACTCAAGTTACAATAAGAGGCATGGAGTCTGTCATATTGGTCCATAATGTTTGGATATATTTCAAATAGTTCAGATTTGCTGACATGGACTCCGGGTAAAACCTTGAACTGTAGAAGCTGCAGCCTGACACAAGGAGTACTTGAGCGTGACCTCTTTATTAAAGAGTAAGATCTTTTTTGCTAAATCAGAAACCAACTCCCTGATGCCAAACCTACCAGACTCCATTTAAATAAACACTAATTTATCATCATAAACATGTGTCATTAAATGTCGACTGAAACTAAATAAAATTTTAAAAACTGTCTTCGTTTGTTTTTCCATCGTTCCAATAATCACCAACTGTGGTTTGCTTAAAGTAAACCCTTAATTCAACCAGTTAGATGTAAAAATATGCTGGCTCTACATACACTGCAATTACTGTTTATTTGAATGGAGTCTGGTGAAATTGGCTATGGTGATTTCGGGGCTGTTTTTGGTTAAAAAGGGGTATTAGCCTTTAACCAAAAGGTCTATCTCTGTGGGAGTGCTTTCTGTAAGTTCCCTCTGAGCCTTTTAGTGGCAAAAATCTGCATTTTTGGTGGACATAAATTGCAGCCTGCTTTCTAACACTCCCTAAATACTGGAAGTGTGATTCCAACTTTTTGCCGACAGTCTTGTTTCAACCCAACAATGCCTCCATGCACAAAGCTTGGTCCATCGAAAAATTGTTTTCCCTGGCTGGTGTGGAAGAACTGGCCTGGCCTGAGCAGACTCACCAACCCAACACCTTCGGGATGAATTGTAGTGCCAACTGTGAGCCAGGCCTCATCACCGAATCAGTGCTGGACCACATGAATGCTCTTGTGACTCAATGGGAGCCAAGTATCAAAATCTTGTGGAAAGTCCTCCAAGAAGAGTGGAGTGAAGTGGAGGCTGTTATAGTGGGAGATTAATGTAAATGGTTTTTGAATTTCATGCATCCAAAAAAATAAGCTAGCAAAACCAAAACATGCAATATATGAGACAGTATGACCTTAAAGGGATAGTGCACCCAAAAATGAAAATTCACTTGCGGAGACCCAAGAGGAGAGGAGGTAGCAACACAACTCCACCTAATGGAGGCTTACGGCGCCCCAGATTCAAACGTCCAAAAACACATAATTGAAACCACAAAATATCTCCATACTGCTTGTCCGTAGTGATCCAAGTGTCCTGAAGCCCCGACATAAAAAGTTGTTTGGAAAAACGTCATTTGAACTGCCTGCCGCAAGCGCGCACACGTGAGCACAGTGCACAGAGAGGCAATTAGAACTACAGGCTACAATGAGGCAAAAAACAGAGTTCAAATTACATTTTTCCAAACAACTTTTTTATGTCGGGGCTTCAGGACACTTGGATCACTACGGACGAGCAGTATGGAGATATTCTGTGGTTTCAATTATGTGTTTTTGGACGTTTGAATCTGGGGTGCCGTCAGCCTCCATTAGGTGGAGTTGTGTTGCTACCTCCTCTCCCCTGGGATCTCCGCAAGTGTTGTGAGGACTCTAAAACTTCACCTGAGCCTCCCTCGGCATATGGGTGAGTAGATAATGGCTGAATTTTCAATTTTGGGTGCACTATCCCTTTAACATTAGAAAAACAGAAACAAAGGAGGAGCTCAGCTTTACTTACATTTATTTGTAGTTATTTTAACCTCAAAAAGGGCCTCAAAAAAAGCTCCCTCTTGTATAGAAACACCCAAAACTGAGGGCTAATGTAACAATCATCACCAAAAAAAAGTCTGAACCTACTTAATTAACAATGTAAAAGATGGAACTGTAGAAACTACTATCTCTGCTTAACTCCCGTCCTATCTTTTCCCTGCATCTGTTTCTCCATGTGCGTCTTCTGAGCTTTCACGAGACAACCTCCCAGTCCTTTACAGGGACCTCTGGCTAGCTGGACCTTATCTGGGATTGCGTGCAAATGCAGATTTCCAACCACTGCTCAATCAGATCAAAGATTCAGATGAGCGAAACAAGGAAGGAGATACAGTAGTAGTGTGTGCATGCGTGTGTGGGGAAAGAGGGAGACAGTATGTGCCTGCCTCTGTCCATTAGTAGGAATAGAGTCTGTAGTGTCACACCAACTTTGTGTAACACGGCCCCCTAGGCTTAAGGAAGAGGCCTGCGACGAGCCTATAAACTATGCAAAGTGACGTTGCCCAAAGAAACACAGTGACTGCCTGTTTCAGGTTGGAGGGTTGAGAAGGGGAAAAAAGTATGTGTGCTATCAGGATCACCACACAGAGGAATAATAATACACGCTTATGTATGCAAGAACAGGTACACATGCGCAGTGAAGTGTGTGACTCACTCCAGCAGTAATGGGTGTATCATTCGGGGACAGTGGCATAGCCATGGCTGTGTATGGAATCATGACCGGGGCCAGAACCTATCATCACCATCATTACAATTACCTATGAAGCAGCCGCACTCGGCACAGCAGGGAAGCAAATCACTGCTCCCCTCAGGGATGCAAATTATCCACACGTTGCTCAGCAGCTGGGCAAGATGGAGATCCATCTGAGAGAAAACCCTGTTCGCTAATAAACCTCAGCTTTCCCGGTTCACAACGTTTTATAATCCCCACACCACAGAAATCTCCTTTTCATGAAGTCATTCAAACATTATTTTCTTAAATCAAGTGAAACATATTCTAAGAACTGAATCTGAAAATGTAGCACATCTCAAATTTCCAAGTCATGGAGGACAGACTCACATTTCACTTGTTTATTTGGCTCGAATCACAACAGACACTAGACTGTTTCAGAGCATTTTAAGTAAACAATTCAGAAATATACACAAGGGCAGAGTTAATTCTCTCTGTCCTTGTGTAGATTACAGAATTTAACCCGTATACTGGGATGTGCTACCTTTTCACTTAAGCCGTCTCCACCGAATGGTACAGTACACTTCGGTACGCTTTTCCCCCCATTTCTAATGAGAAAAGTTGTGGATGGTACCAATAGAACCGTGTGACTACTTGGCCTCACTGTAGTTTTTATATGACATACACTTTTAGTAATAAGTGGATCTTCAAGTGTTTATATGTATTAATTTCAGCTGGATTATGTGAACTATATATATTCTAATCCTCACTAGGAGAGAAAAGCGTCTCAAAGTGTTGTTCCTGTGGAAACACTACTCTACTGGTAACACTAAACCCCTGAGCTTGCCTGAGAAGGACTAAATGCACAAACCTGCTATTTTCAAGTTTCCCATGGAGAGAGACTCTCACTGCAGCCTGTTTTATTTTGCTCTGAAAATGTCGGCATGCAACCTCGTTCTGTGGACGATAAACGAGGTGCAGACTGATAAAGGAGGAAATACAGTGAGTGCTGGATGGAGTGACAACAACCCCGCCCACATTTAAGAGTACTGTTTGCAGTGAACACGCTAGGGCTAGGTACCATGTCTGAAGGGTTACTGTTGGCTCCAAATACTTAAAGTGTTTGGTGCAAACAGGGCTATATTTTTGGAAGAGGCTCCCTAGATTTTGGGTTTAGCACTTGCCAGAGAATCCCATAGTTGAAGCACATCTCCCTTTTTCTATACAAGTATGTCTGAGCAGTGAGAATATTTCAACTTGTAAAATGAAGTGTAAGTGTAGCCCCCAACATAATACACACACAGGAAATCTATTAACAGATATTTAAAATGTTTAAATTATGATATGAACAATAAAGTAGGCAATAAAACAGAACACTAAAGAAGGAAATAAAAAGGAATGCTAAATGGAATATTAACAGTTACGTATATAGATACAGTAATTGTAGTATAGGTGTTTTAAATTACCATGACTGTGACAATGAGGGTAGAGTAAAAAGTAGTGGGATGGTAATGTGCGAAACCACTGAAACAGAAAGTTGCATGTCATTTATAAATGGTGGGGTGCAGAGGATGATTTCCATCTTGAAACAGAACAGATTCGGCAGGTGGCTGCACTTGACAAAACATGAAACCTGATTTTAGCAAATACTTGAAACAAGTTGATTTTCAGAAGAACTTTCATATGTTCTAAGAAGATAAAACTTACCAAGTGGTAATAATGTGGTAGTGTACAGTAAGAGGAAACACCACAGTGCAGGTAATATAGCTGTGACAAGCAAATGCAGTCTTGAGTGGATTTACTCCCACCGTTTTGGTTGAATGGGGAACAATTGCTTACATGCTCTCTCAGCTTTTTCCTCTAACATGGTTTGTTTTAATCAATTTATCCTGTGAACACTTAATCCTAGCAATCCCCAGTCTGATCTGCGGATACTCAACGTGATGTGACCTCCTGAATCTTAAAGGGTAGGAAAGAAAATGCAGCTTCCTCACAAATACAAGTGGATTTTAAAGCCCAGTTCAGACCAAAGAGACAGAACCATTTTAGAACATTGCAGAGAGGAGTTACAGCAGTGTGATCTGGCTGTCTGAGCTCAACTCACGCCAGCTGATGGTGTCACCTGCAACTTAGCTGGTCACATTGCCAGCGGCTGGTTTTAGAACATAAAGCATTACGACTGTTTCTCAGCCAATCAGCTTGTGGTGAAGTCCACTGGTCAAATTAAAATGACCGCAGACGGTGTGTTTGCTTGCTGCGGCAGGTGCTCCACCTCGCTGAGCTCTCTGTTTCCATCCACACAGTGTGCCAGTGTTGGATGGCTGGTTGTTGCTGCTGCTTGCTGTATGTTTTTCACTGTTTCATCACTACTGCAAATGCAACTGTAGCCAGTATCTCACTATCACTATCCTCTTCATATTCTAAGAAGCTACAAATTATATTCAGCCACAAAATACGCCTGAAAAGCTGCAAGTCAGAACAGAAGTACAGAGACTTGTTGCATAGACATGATACACCGTCTCATCTAGTTGCACTGGGGTGAACGTTGCAGAGGTAGTTGCCTGTTTCAACTCGTCTCGTCGCAAATCTTTGGTCTGAACTGGGCTTAACACTCTGTGAGCCCAAAAAGGAGTACCATGTGCATAGACCAATAAAGATTTACAAATTTCAGGTTACTAACCTTTCCTTGAAGTCGAGGAAGATCTTCCCCAGGCCGCTTCCTCCACTAACCATGTTCAGGTCGATGGCTCGCAGGAGGGCAAAGTGGACTTTTATTACTTCCTGAATGAACATCATAGATAGCATTACAATCTAACCTTTTAATGCATCCTTAATTAAAATAAACAAATAAATAAATAAAATAATATTAAAAATTGTATTTAATAGCACCTTTCATGGCACTTAAAGGTCACTTTAGATCATATAAAATCAGAAATAAAACATACAATAAGCACCAAGGCACAAGCAGTAAAGCATAAAAGAAATCATCAATAAATGTATGTGCAACAGAACATACTGTATGTCCACAGTGAGTTCAGATCTTAACTGTGAAATATCTACACTTGATACATGCAATAATGCAAATTCTACCAGCTTATTTATTATAATATCTTGCTTTTAAGTTTTACTGTTGAAAATCAATCACTCAGGTGCAATATCAGTATTGTTGAACTGTGCAGTATCTATACTTCAATCGGTCAGTAATGTAAAATCAGTCACTCAGTCTCTTTATAATATTCTGTTTCTTTTTGATGCTTCCTTATTGTACTTGTAGCCCAGAGGGTTAAGTAAGCCATTAAAAAGATGAATAAATAAACACATCTCTGTATAAACATCCATAAATTCATACCATTCCATTTGAAATAAATACAATTTTACTAAAAAGCACGCATAAATATGTTTGAGTGTAAAAGTGTATAAAAGTGCTTGAGATAAAATGAAAGCGTTTGGTTGATAAGCTTGGCAAACAGCCAATAAACACAGAGATCACGTTCACCTCAGCCAATCAGATGCTTAAGCCACTTCCTGACCGTCCACTGATTGGTCACACTTGTACAACAGAAAATGTGAATTAGAGCATTAAATTGAATTTACTAGCTTTATTCTATGATCAATAATGGTCATAAAATAAGCACAAATGTAATTTTATCTCGTCCTCATTCATAGGTCAGGTTTGTCTATTGAGTCCCCTTACGAAGAGCTGAGACTTCAGAGGACATCTCAGAGCCATCAGCAAGATCCCAGAGATTTAGAGACAATTTCAGATAGAACCTTTTCCAGCACTGGATGGCAAGCCTGGCCCATGAGATACAGAACTTGTCGCTGCCATAAGGAGGATGTGAACTGAACCCCTACATCAAGTGCGGTAGGACTGAACTGAACACTTACACACATTTTCGAGGACAGAGACCATACCTGCCTTTCTTCCAGTCCCACACTGGAGTGGATTGCGAACCGAGACATTGAACAATAGACCCGGGTCTGTCTTTTTTTTTTCTTATGTGTGCAAAGTTTATTTTTTTTTATTTTCTAAGTGAATTTGTTATTACCCTGTTCAAATATTTTCAATTTAGCTCTTAAAATATACAGTGGTGTCCTGTGGTGCTGCTTCACGATAATTGCCCATCCTCTTGGCTCCCCTCGTTCATGAAATCTTCTGAGTCTGGTCCAATCCTTACCTCTAATATTCCTTTCCTCACACAATACTTAGCGGTAGCACATACTGCTTTGTGTTATCATACTGTTTCTTTATCATTCTGCTCTTTGTTTTACGTACTTACATATTGCTTCGTCTTTTTTTCTACTCATGCTTCCTGTTGGCAGGATCCCTATGTTGCTGTAATGTCCCCGCTGTTGGATGAATAAAGGATTACCTTATCTTATCTCGTCTTATCCTAAATCACTATGAAATAAGATGCAGTTGTTGCAGTTAAAATGGGCAAGCTTGTTTCAAGAGATGGATCTTATGAGCAGTTATTTATTCTGCAATGGAGTCCAGTATGGGTTCGTGAGGGAGAAGTGACTTCTAAAGTTTGGGGGCAGCCTCCTATTGGAGAAGGCCCAAACACCCTTTGTGCTGACAGCTGGTGGGTAATATGGAGTTTAATAGATAGATAGAAAGCATGACTTCCCAGATAAATGTCTTGGGACCATTTAGTAGTTAGCATTAGGTTAGTTTAGTCTCTAGGTTATTGGTTAGTCTTGAGTTCTTTAGGTTATAGATGTTACTGTGTATTATATGCACTTTCTTTTCTTAAATCTAGACAAACTTTTTTTGCAATACTGAAATGTTGCTTATTGTCTTGTAAATTAATTATTGACCAAGATGTACAGCAAGAATCACAGCCCATGAGCCAATGCTTTTTCAAGTTTTTCAAAAAGAGTGAAAAGAAATTTGTTTTCCTGAACAATGAACCGTGACGCTGAAATCTCAGCGCATCGGAGCGTGAATTTCGCATACTGTTACACCCCTGATGTATGTACAACACATCCTGGCATTTACTCAGCCATCCGTACACACAGTGAATTATTCACTGGGTGTGCGCAACATCCAGGCGTGCTGTATAGACATTATTTTCTTTGCTTGAGCGCGTACTCACCTCAAGATTGACAAAGATAGCCTCCATGTCCTGCGGACTCAAGACTTGCTTCAGTGGGATCATGTAATTCTGCAGAGGAGCAAAACACACATCAGTTAAAAGAGTAAATATAACTGAGGTTCCTCTTAAGTAACAGATACTAAAACTCAGATTTGTCTGTTTTTCATGTCAAATATGTATTGATAAAATAAAATTAAGCTCCAGACAAGCTTTTTGGGCATCTGTAAAGATATATTTGAAGGACAGCAAAACTTAAAGTTAACTGCAGCAACAAAGAAAATCAATACCAAGCTGCATGCTAAAAGATGCATTAAGTTATTTAATTTCAGGTTAAAACACCGTATCTACCGTAGCTCCTCTCTATGCCACACTTGTGCTTACAGAAGAAAAGCCAGCCTATTGTTTCTGCAGCGTTGTTTTATGGTTGTCACATTCCATCATCATAATAGTAACAAATAGCTCAACTAAGAAGCAATGAAGAAATGAGGCTTTATTAACCCCAACTCAATTAAGCTTAACGAGTCCTCTGATCACGAGAGGGTTATTTATTCTCATTTAGGCTCGCGTTGGTCCGACGCGGGAAACACAGGATACACATTTAGTTTAATGAAATTAGTGGAGCGGATGATTTGTGGCGCTCCATCAAATCGCGAATGAAATCTGTCAACGCGGAAAGTGATGTGTTAGCAGCACTGATCTCAGCGATGGTTTATTGTAGGGAGATGGTGTGTGTGTGTGTGTGTGAGTTTATGGCTTTTAAGCACACGGAATTAGCTGTTCGAGGGATGCACATTGAGTTTTGTGGGCTTTTGTCGGCAGTAGTGATGTCCAATGTAGCACTGCAACTGTAATTACTAAAGAGGGTTATGCATAAAGACACTGTGAACATGTATTATGTGTAAGGATTAACCTTCCCAACAGAGGTTGCTAGTATGTGTGTGTGTGTTCACATATATGTCCTTGCGCCTGTGATGTGCGTGTCTATACTTAAAGCCCAAGGGAGCAGTGTCTCCTGTGGAGGCTGAGCCAATAATAACCCTATCGATCAGCTCCTGTGACATTTGTGCTCCCCAATGAATCTGCCAATAGCTGACATTTCCATGCTGCGACCTGGCCCAAAGGCCTGATACACCAACAAAGAAGAAGTGACAAAAGGAAACTCTAACACTGCATGTGCCGGGATAAAAATGCACACATATCAACACACTCAGATGTATGTTCACATATAGCAGACGTGCATGTTGTGTCACTCACCTTTTCAATGTCCTCTAAAGTCTTGTAGTACTTTGCTTCAGTCTCCTGGATCTCCACTAAGCAGCAGTTTCTTTTGTCATCTTCTGACATACCCATTTTCTATGGTGGGAAAAGGGAAACATAATGAGTCCGGACAAATAATCCGCATGATTTTGATTTATGATTGTCTTTTGATTTAAAACATAGTCAAGATATACGTTTTTTTTTCATGGGGATTACGGTAAACTGTCATTTCCTACAATGACTTCTGAGAATTTCTGAGATTAAAATCATACATTTACGACTAAAAACGTGGATATTCTTTGAGATAACGTAGTGCATTTCCGAGAAAAAGCTCACAAAGTTTACTGCCAGAAAGTCAGGTGGTGTAGTATACAGTGTGACAAAATCTATGTGGAGAAAAAGTCGTGGTGGTCTTTGTTTTATTGGGAGCCAGTGAAAAGAAGATAAAATAGAAGTTATGTGGTTAGACCTTTTAGTTTTTGTTAAAACTGGCTGCTGCATTCTGAATAAGCTGGAGTTTATTTAACGTCTGCTTTGTCAGTCCAGCAAAATGTGCTGTACAGCAATCCAGCCTACTGGAAATAAAAGCATGAACCAGCCTTTCAGAGTCTGACTGAGACAAGAAGCATCTAACTTTTGATCATATTTACATGTTGCTAGGATGCCGAGGAAGCACGTCCATGGCTGATAGTCAGGCAACATCCACAGCACAGTCTTCAATTCTGACACAGTTTATGTACATGGTGTGCATTTAGCTGCTTAATACATCCCAAAAAATGAAAATATTAAGTCAACCAAGTCTAAAAATAATAAGCTAATGCTGACTCACATGGGATACCAACCCTGGTCTCCTCAGTGAAAGTCCTGTGCTTGACCAATTGATCCACCACAACTTCTTATCTTTGTTGCTCTTCATACTTTACCACCTCACTTACTAGCAGTACATTTGTGGGGTTTTTCTAATAAATGTATCACTTTCATCTCAGAGATTATCCAAATTTTTTATTGTACCAAATAAAATAAAATGAAATAAATAAAATAAAATCTCAGAAAGTCTGATTTTTTTCTCTCGAAATAACTCCTGTCCTTAAACTCTATTTCTTCCTCCTTCTTTTTTTGGCTAATATGCCGTTGGTGTTTTCAGCATGACTATCATGACTGTTTTTTTTTTTAATGAAAACTGCAAAAAATGACATGACTTTTACACAAAAAATTAAGTTAAGGCCATTGAGTTTCTAACTACATTTAAGTGTAACCTGTTTTTTTTTTCTTTTGAGAATATTGAAGTTTTTATTGCACCAAATGAAATAAAATAAAATTTAAAAAAGACCAGGGTTATGACTACCGTCCACCTGCTCTGTTTCTTTCTATCCTTTTTGGCTCTGATATGTCATTGATGTTTTGATAACTGTAAAAAATTACGTAGTATTTGTACAAAAAAAAAGAGTTCAGGCCAATGCCAGATTCTCACTGAGTATTTATCTAAACTGAAGTGTAAACACTGTTTTTTAAAAGGACCACCGATTCTCAAAACGCATATATCATAACAGCTGAACATTTTGCAAACCGTGCTGCTGTGTTTCAGAAATTTTACCTTATATTTACTACCATTCCAGGCGGCCATTTCCATACACTTTAAAATCTATAAGCACACACTTGAAAACTGTTGCACATTCCTTTTAAAGAGATAATGCAGTGGAGACTAATCCAATCAATTTACCATACAACCATAATGTAACATTGATAAAAATGAATGCAGACTTAATGTTGATTGTGATGGATTACATGACTCTAGCTGGTTTCAAGAGTCTGTTTTACTTTACTTCACCAGGATAAGCCACTCATTATCAATACTGCATTCCATTTTCTAATTGATTTTTTCATACTGTTTATAAATGCTGCTGGAACAAAAGGAAAAATGCATCCAAAAATCTAAACTGAGTCTGTGCTCAAATATAGTCAGGAGAATAGTGAAGACTATGCACATTAAGTAGCTGGACTATGCATTACAAACATATCTGGCATGGAGTAAAGGGAGGTGGTGATGACATTGACTTTAGAGCGAAAGGGAGGCATGGGAGCTGGTGAGCTTTTGTGTGTCACTGTATGTGTGGGCTGGCCGGCTGAACGAGGCATATGCATGTAGATGAATCACCGAATTTTAAGTCATAGCCAAGCAAGCAGGCATGTTGTGAGGGGGCGGTGGAAGATGGGGAAAAGATACAAACTTATCTACAGAGAGTGTTTCTCAAGAGACCTGATGTCTGAGTAAGTCTCCATGTACGAACATGGGTATATATACATAAACATGTGCTTCTTTGAGAGGAGAGTATACTGTAATGCATACTGACTCACCCTATTGACTGTGCTGAAAAAAACAACATCGACAGAGGCCTCATGTCTATGTGGATTGTCTAGGATGTGGGAGTGATATGAGCAGCCTGACTGTGGAATAACTAGCTGAGCCATCTGGAACAGATTTGGCTGTTGATAACCACTGCAGATAATAAAAAACTGGGGCTAACAATGTAGAAATGCATGTCCAGTACAGGCCTGAATCCAGCTTGTAATCAACCAGTCATAAGCAGGGCTCAGTGCCAGCAGGATAATATTTATTTGTCTCATGTTTTCAGGTTCAGTGAGGCAGCTGGTGGTCCTCACTGACGTCAGTTAAAGCTGCAGTCACCGAGCTGAAGTCACAATCGTCTCCAAAGGGCCCTGAATCAGACTTTGAACCAGATGGGGTCTCCTTCACCCCTAGGCGAGGGTCAATAATCTAACTGGCAGGTCATTCTCTTGGGATGCCATGACTTTGTTTTTAATGAAGTGCGGAGGGAGTTAGCTGACAGGGGTGTGGTGAGTCACAAGCACAGCAGCACTCACCTGCATGTATCTGATCTGCAGCATGGGGAAGGCAAAGCAGTGCAAGTCAGAAGTCAAGTTCATCACCAGTTAGGAAAGAGATCTCAGTGCGTTTAGAGATATGATGTCATGCAAAACCTAAGGTAAGTGAGAGGAAGGCCCAATCCCAATACACTCTTTTCCTGTACTCTGTTTTGCATGTTTGTGTCTAGGGGTAAGGTGTTCTAATTCTTGTTCATATAGAGGAGTAGGGTGAAGTGTAAAGGCCTTTGCACACTGAGTCCGTTTCTTCATCAGAAAATTGTTGCATGTTTAAAAATAAAAACGACTTCACCTTGTGTCAACCAGGTTTGCACACTGAGCCCATAACTTTCGTCCGTCATTAAAATTCTTGAAACAGTTTCGATTGTCTGCGTTTTTCACATCCGTCCAAAGACTCTAAAGATGTTTGACCAAGAATCGGTGAGGAAAATGTGGCGGCAGGACACAGCCGGGACAAGACAGAGGAACGGAGTGGCCAGAATAATTTCATAACTCAGACAGCTCACTTTCAACAGATCAGATAGTAATGTTCAGGCTGATGATGATGAAGAGGAGGAGGATGTGGACCGCACACAAAGTGTGGAGGACAGAGAGGGAGGACATGCAGCTGCAGTGCCAAACGAAAGACAGGAGGGAGTGGGGACAGCCAGATGGGTAACTCCAATGGAGAGAGGCAATGGAGGAAATGTGTCTTTTTATTTTGTCACGTATTGCAAATTTTTACAACAAATAGAACAATAAAATGCATTGGAATCAGTGTGCAAGGTTTCTGTGCATAACAATTTTTCTTCGGATGACAGATTAACAAAATGCATTCAAGAAAAAAAAACAACTGACTCAGTGTGCAAAGGCCTTGAGGGCTACATTTTTGGAGGCACACTTAAAACCAAGTGTTTCATCATAGATCATTGGTAAGGTGGCAGTGCAAGCACAAAACAAACCCAAACAAGTATTTTCTTGTTAATAAAAAGATTTTAAAATTACTGTAACTATCATATTATCTTTAATTTGTTTAATATCGTTTAAAATTTACTATGGTCCGTTTCTTTATAGCAAGCATAACAAAAGAAATCGCTAGTATGCCGAAATCTCTGTAGCTAACTAACCAGCCAATGTTACATTGTTATTGCTAATTTGTGCATGAAAGCCCTGCATTTTGATATACTGTATGTCCATGTTGCATTCCCCTCTGCTTAATGGCCTATGACGCATGAAAGGTAACTTAAGTGCAGCGAAGTAATTGCACTCGTTACTGTTCCTTAAATATTAACGCAGACAGGCAGGGTAGGAGCACACACTGCTAACGTTAGCCTACAGAGCAGTGCTAGATGCCTAAGCAGCGTTACATTTTATTTGATGACTTGTTTGATCGATTGGTAGCATAAAACCTAGGTTGTGAACCAATTACGAGCATCCTGACAACCACAAAAGGCTGTCTGTAGCCCACACAAGAGAATTACCACTATAGAAAATGGTATTTTACCAATTCCAACACTTAACGCGTCTGTGTATGCAAATGCCACCATACCAATGACGTATCAGGGGCTTGAAGGGTTGCCCCAATTCATACGGGAAGTTTTCAACCACTATCCCTTGTAACTCTGTTCCAAGGGGCAAGGTGGCACTCATTAGGGGTAGGGGTAAAAATATGAAATGGGATTGGGCCGAAGTGTTTCCTCTGCTTGGCACTATTCATTCATTGCATCCTTCCTGGTAATAAGTGTTGTCTAATGGACACGAGGCATCTAAGGTGATCTTTCAGTCACAGACCTTCAAAGCATCCCGAATCATAAAAGACCTGGGATTGTGAAACAATGTTCTCACCATGGGTTGTCGTACTTCCACCTTAATGATGTCCTCATAGATATCATCCCCATCGTCCTCACACGGCACACAGTCATAGATGTCATCCTCACCCAGGTCATGCTCACTGGGGGAAAAAAGCACACGTTCACATGTTAGATGAGTTATTGTATCGAAGCACAACCTTAACTCAAAGGACGGTTCCTTAAACTTGGCTCCAAAAGGCTCATACGTCCACTTTAGACAGCTCTGACAGCTGAGAGGCACTAAGCAGTCTCACCAGTAGAGCTCATTATTTCTCACGAGCCCTACCTGAAGAGGGATACTGGTGTTCCAAAGCAAAGGGACACAGCGCCTGATGTTCACAAACCTCAGCTCAGTTGCGTTATTGAGTGGCATTTCCCTTTAATGTGTTTATGCTGCTTTGGCACCCAGCTAGCTAACTGACCTTTAATTAGGCAAGCAGCCAGCAGAGCACAGACAGTTACTGTGGAGAGGAGCGTCTTCTGGGAAAGAGCCTCATGCTCTGGGAGCGCACACTGCATCTCCCTCTGTCCTGTAAAAGCAATTATTGTTTGGGAAACTTATTGAGGCAGGGAAGAAGCCTCAGCAGGAATACGCTTTGGCAATGGGCCCATATCGATGTAGTTAATAACCAGGGAGCTTTAGGTCGCCGAAAAGGAAATGAATGATTAAAACTGTAAATAAATAAGGTAGTAACAGTTGCCTGCTAAATAATGGAGGACAAGGGTTTCAGCATGGCAACTGCAGTATTATGCTCATGTATAATGTTGCCATGGATTCTGCGAGTTACACTAAGGGATACGACTTGTACACAAGCGGCAACTTTCTGGGCTGAAAAATTAAGCCAGTGTGGAAGTGCCAGAACTGCAGATCCTGGAATTCCTTGAAATGCAATTCATGGATGGATGGCTCCAAAAGTGAGTCAATCCCTAAAGACACTGATGGATGGATGGATGGATGGATGGATACTGTTTGCCCAACTGTTGCCCATGTATTTGTTACATTAGATCTCAGCTGGGTTAGAGATAGATAGATAGATAGATAGATAGATAGATAGACTTTTTTAGGCCGGTTTTTGCTATGTTGTCGATACCACAGCAACAACATTGGTAAGGTAATGTAACCATGGCATAACCATGGATTTACATAGCATAGATATAGCTGTTGCTGTAGAATGATGGAATTTTGGAGTGTTTTAAGTTCATTTAAGTTAATTGTAACAATTTAATTGCCTAAAAAAAGTCTTGGTTGTACTGAAGAAGTTGGACTTTCAGTTTTTCTGGTAAGTTTTTTGGCAAATTGGCATCATTTAAAGTATGATAAATTAGCTAATAGCAGTTTCTGTTTACAGTGTATCTCTGAAGATACAGACAAATGTGACTGGATTGCACAAGATGATGACTTTTAGGCAGGTTCGGCAGTTACAAGAAGCTTCTTACTCAAACAGACTGATGGAGATTTTTTTGTGACGGACTCGGGAGACAAATATATCCACGGAAAGTGTAAGTCACATTGAATCTAAGTAAAGTACATCTATGTTCTGATTTGAGAGAGGGAGTTATGGCTCTGAGAGTGAGTGGGCTTTTTGACATGATTGCTGCAATTGAATGCTAAGGGTTTACCTTAGCATTATCTTGATTGCTTCAACTTCTAGCCGCTTCGATTAGCAGGCAGAATCAACAGGTCAAACGACAGTAACTAACTGCACCTGTCCCTTTCACCTCCATCTTTTTGTAATTCAGTGAAATAAATGAATTAACAAATAAAGACTGTATTGTATTTTAAGAGTTACCAATCTCTACTCCTGCCTCCACATGCTCAGAAAAGGAGGGGTTTAAGTGTGGCTGTCCTGCAGAAATGTCCTTGAGCGTGACACTTTAATGCCTCCCAGCTCAGGGGATGCTGTTTGTGCTCTGACCTGGCCCCGACTGGAGGCACACATAAGGAGGATTTCTCCTCCTGGATGAATAGTGTCTCATCCAAATGTATCTGTATGTGATCTGGAGCACGTATATCTACCTGTTTGAATATTCTCGAGGAAGATACTTCACCTCTACTTGCCTAATGGGGCCATGGCCTGGCTGTACTGACACCAAACCAAGCAGGTTCAAACCAGGACATTTAATTTCAGTTTCACATCCCCAAAATGGGGTATTTTGTAGGGATTTTACATACAATCTTATTTCATGAATAATCTAAAATGAGATTCATCGGCACAGGTTTAGAAACATACAGGTTATTGGATTTTCTTCACTGTGACATGGCTACATACGACCTCCTGCTTCTGCCGTCACTGCTAAAATATTCCTCCTTTCACTGTGAGTGTGAACAGAGGATAAAAATCAGAGAAGATAGAACTGCCCTCAATCAAATATTCAGCTTTGTCGTCACGCTCGTGCGGGGGTTGTTTGAAGTTTTAATTGAGGTGGCTCGGTTCACTCTCAGCACTGTGCTGCTTCTTTCTTCATTAAGTTAAAGTGGCTCATGTTGAATACGGAGAAGGCTGTGTGGGAGGCCCACGCTGTCCCATCAGTGTCTCCTCTCTGAACTCTGAGATTACTACGCACTCCACAGTGACTGATGTGTTGCATGGCGGGGAAGTTTTCGGAAAGAGGATGATGTACTTCATTCTGCTCTAATCCCTCAGAGGCAGTATTATACAACGGAGGTCTAGTGCGGTGATATGAATATAACCTGGGGAGGGATCTAAGAGGAGATGGATCTCGAGGGAGAGCATGGAGGGATGGGAGGGCTGACTGAGTAGTCTTTTTTATAAAGTACTAAATACTAGTCCATACCCATTGGTAGCTTTGTCACCTTCTACCTATGCCAATCCTCAATGCCTATGTGCAGTTTCACATAGATTGACCACGTCAGTGAGTAGAACAACATGGGAAAGACAGAATGACTGACTGACAGACTGACACACTGACAGTTTCCGTGATTATGTACAGCATACCATACCATGACTTAGTCATACCAAAAATTAGAAAGAAAAACAACAACATTGGGCCACAGGGGGAGCCACAGCGATCGGTGCATTTTAGCCATTTTTAAGCATTTTTCTGTTGTTATAGCGCCACCCAGTTGCCAATTAGAGTCAAATTTCTCCAGTCACCTTGAGGCGTCCTGTTCTACATATCTATCAAGTTTAGTAAAAATCCATATGGGGTTAGGCTTAGATAAGAGATTAGCTCTCTAGCACCCCCATTTTGTTTGATGGGGTCAATAATGGAGGGGTCCCCTCAGATTATGTGTGGTCATATGCCTACAAAGTTGCGTGGTGATCAGTGAAACCCTTGAGATGTTATACACCTTTATGTGATGAGCCACGCCCTCCGCAATATTCA
>NC_065514.1:9279817-9365570 GCF_006386435.1 Epinephelus moara | reverse complement strand
CATCCTCCCATGACCCTCTACCACTGTGCCAAATCTCACATGGATTGACCAAGTCAGTGCGGAGAAAAACGTGGAACAGACACACAGACAGAGTTTTCGTCATTATATAGTAAGATCATTAGAATAGAATAATAGTAAAAACTCAATTAAAAAAAAAAAAAAAAAATAGAAGTAAAGGAATACAGAATATGCTGGTTTCTGTCATCAGTATCTATTCAACTTGTCTATGGCAAATATTCTTTTGATTAGTGATGACATTTAGCCCCTTCCGCTTTCCCAGCTTGTTATTTAGTCAATGTCCAATACTCCTTTGGTCCAATCAGTAAAGTCAAGGTACTTGTGATGCTTTTCATCAATGATTATTGATTGACTGCTACATTACACTAGTGTGTCTGAGGGCTCATCAGGTTTGCACAAAAGATTCCTATCAACAGGTATTTCATTGCCTTAATTTTGATTGTCTATTTTTCCTAATCGCCAAGTCTCTCTGATGTGAGGTTTGATTTTATCTGTTGGTGCCAGATATGCATTGTAAGACTGCTTGCTTTTATTTATATTGTCAACAACTGGATGTCATCTCTGCCCTTTTTCCTGATTCGCTTTCCTTCTAAAGCACTGTCCACTCTGATAAATATCCACCAGAGGAATCTGTATTCCAATGACAGCGTACAGCTCGTTCACTTGTCCTGATTGTTTTAGATAATCAGAGTCTCCAGACTGCTTTACATTCCTAATTGGTGATGTCATTAGTGAACCTCACTGTCAATACGCATTGATCCCAAAGTCAAATAACTATAATGAACCCCATATCAAGATCTCACTGCAATAACGTGTCTACATCTACATATTGTACTGGGTTTCGCAGAACCAAAGAGGCAGCTGCTAATGAAAAATGACATGCTTGCTTTGAAGCTTAGAGTGTGTGTCTTGTCCTTCTGTCTTAGTGAGGACCGATCTGAGTTTTGAACGGTGATAGCGAGAACATTTGGATTGTTAAGTCAATCTTTGGTCTGGTTTGTTTGAGGGTAAGGACTTGGTCTTGTGATTGATTGTTTTCCAATATTAAAGGTGAGTATAATGACCAATTGTTAACCTCTACTAACCTCTATAAACATTTGCCCAATATTTCATACATCTGCAATACTGGACGTACGTTATGACATTCATCAGCTGCCCAACAAAGGTGTCTTAGTCGTCACTCCAGTTGTTAAAAGGTTAGGACTTGGTCTTAAGGTAGTAGGGGTTAGGTTTATTGAATTCATGTTGATATTAAAATAACCACGTAAAGCACATTGTGACTTTGTTGTGAAAGAAACTGTGTGAACAAACTGTCCATTTCCTGTTGATCTTTCGTTCGTGTGAAGGCAATTACTTGGCGACAAAAGTCTGTCCCTTTTTATCTCAAGGTTAGGATCAGGTTTAGATTGACGATAGATAGTGGTTAGGGTTTTGGCATGCTGTATTGATGGTTAGGGTTAATGTGTCAGGGTACCAAGGCTTGCATAAGTAATTTAAGTGTGTGTGTTGATAGAAAGTCAAATAGTGAGAAAACAGAAGGACATAACTCTTGCCTTAACTACTTGCGTCCCTATGTGTCTTGGGCTTTAGCGGACATTAATAAATCATTCAAATGCACTTTGTGTGTGTGTGTGTGCTTGTGCATGTAAATGCATCTCAATGCATCAGTGAGATAGAGAGTGGGTGCTCATGAATTAGGTCTGATTTTCTGTCTGATTACACCGTGACAGGCCAGAGGGTGTCCAGTGCATTTGCACGCAATTGGCCCGTCAGCCTCCGCTCCCAGACCTCAATGACATAGAGTTACATCAGTGCAGAGGAGGGACGGTGTATGACTCACCATATCACAGCTACTAAGCATGGGTCCCTGAAGGCTTGGCTGCCTTGCAGGTTTCTATTTAAATAGTATTATGTTATTTTGAATACAGGACATTTCTTTCATTAGATATGTGATGTACTGTGGGGGCACCTGCAGCTTTCGTCCCTGAACAGCATCGTGATGCTGCCACGTAGCATCTGTATAGCTGATGGACTGAAACAGAAAACTGAAAAACACCGCATAACTAAGGTCCCTCAAGGTTGCGTGTATCACTATACCTCACAATGCAGCCATGGTGGATGGAATGGACATACTGATGCCTTATCGTCAGTGAAGCCAAGTGTGGCACTTCAGGAAAGGTCATATGGCCATCAAACTCAAACGCCTATATCTTACCAGGAGGATAGGGTTTGATATTTGATGCTTTGATATTCCACGAGGTTGCGGATACAAGCAGCCAAAATGAGTTGTGGCTGGGCTCAACCTTAGAGACAGGGTAAGGAGCTCGGAGTAGAGCCGCTGCTCCTTCATGTCGAAAAGGGTCAGTTGAGGTGGTTCGGGCATTTGATCAGGATGCCTCCTGGGTGCCTCCTGTTGGAGGTGTTCTTGGCACATCCCACTGGTAGGAGGCCCTGGGGCAGACCCAGAACACGCTGGAGGGATTACATATCTTGTCTGGCCTGGGAACACCTCGGGTACCTCTGGAGGAGGTGGAAAGACGTCTGGGATGCTTTGCTCTGCCTGCTGCCCCTGCGACCGGACTTCGGATAAGAGGTTGAAAATGGATGGATGGACTTTGATATTCTGTTTGCACTTATGGAAGGTTTACAGGACACATCCGAGATACCAGTGGTGTTGGGATTGTAATGGGGAGCATGACTTCTATCCATGCCGAACTTCATGGAAACTGTCTGTAGTTGTCAAGACACCTGTTTATCTACCTAGTTATCTACACTGCTTAATGCTGAACAATGTAATCAATATATTCTTACTGGCCTAGCTACAAAAATAATTTCTCCAGAGTGTGGTCATGTGATGATATGAAGTTGGGAGTTAATACCTTGCAGTAAATGGTATCTCGCCTGAGTCCCATCCATTTTCAGGCTATTGACTTTTCATGCCGACCTGCCCGAGGGATTAATGGAGCAAAATAAACTGCAAAAGAGTGACACAAAGGGCTTGTGACACTGTTTGCTGCGGAATGGAAATCTATGTGTGCCTTCCGCAGAGGAAAAAGTCCCTTGGCGACTGTGCCCGATCCGCCCCCATTTCATGCTTTGTCAACTCCAGGATGGAGTCATTCCAGACAGGGAGGACTTTGAGTTAAGCAACGCGAAGACTTGACATCGCAAAGCCAGAGGGAGGAAGTGCAGATCAGGTTTACCACATTAACCCAGGAGACCTCAATTAGGTACAGGCTGGCTTCTACCTGACTCAGACGCTACGGCAAACAGATATGGTACTGCAGAATGCATGCTTCACACATTCATATACATGCACCTATCATATAATCTCAATGGCATTCATAAACAGCTGTCATTTCCAAGTGAGCTCATGCTGACAGCTTAAGCCTCTATCCACCTCCCTGACATGAATTCCTCTGACATGATATTGTAAATATGGAAATCGTCCAGCGAGGTAAGTGACCTCTAAACCTCGAACGTGATACACGGCCATCCACAAATGTTCATGCATATATTTACATCCGTATCACACACAAAAGCCTGCAGTATCTAATAAACGAGTCAAATGTTTAAGTACAGTGTGCCATCATTACATTAGTGGGTAGTGAACTTCCAGCGATCCTCAGAGACCTCTCAGGGTCCACCAGTTCAAGTCTTTTAGCTGCTTCAGATTAAAATGAAAGGTTGATCGATCTTTTGCTGCCCGGGCTGCTGGAACAGTCTTCCATTTAACGTTTGGTCCGCTGGCATGATCTCGGTTTTTAAATCTCACCCCAGAATCAATTTTTATAGATTCCTTTCCATTGCACTTAGTATCCTTTGTCGTCTTATCACTGAACTTAATGATGCCATTTTATTGATTTTTATGGCTTGCCATTATTTTGCTCTTCTGCCTTTATTTTCTCACACTAAATATTTTTGGTGACAATATTGCTCTTTTATTCCTTACATGCTGTTGTGTTTATGACACCATATGTCCTGTCACTGTATTATTTTCCTCCTCTGGGATACTCTTAAAAATAACTGCGTCCATAAAAACTCACTATTATTACTGTGGTAAGATCATCGCTGTCCTTCCCCTCACTCATGCAGTTCAGTCATGCACCCGTTTTAAATTATGCATGCATCAATATTTCAGGCTAATTAATAAGTCTTTGAGAACAGGGTTATTGCTAGTGTGGCCTATGTGCTAAGTGTGTCCAACTGTATTAGGTGCAGGACCTGCTGATGAATCAATTATGCGTCTGTCCGCTGATGAAACGAAATGTATGCATGTTCTTTGTAAAAGGTCAAGAGCAGCCGTGCTGCTGAGCGGCATGATTAATTCAATAAGAGCCAGCCTTATGCACCTACAGGTTACACAAAGAGCACTGTGTTACAACACCGATGACCATTTCAGGAAAAAAAAAGTGATGAACTCAAGCTTCAAGCTCACGGAAACTGCTACCACGGTTACAGGGGCCAAAACCCATTAATGGAAAGGGGAGATTTGAGGTTTGAGGCAAATTATAGACACAACCACCAGCTGTAGAAATAATATGGTATAGAACATGCATCACAAGATTACTCTCATGCTTCCTTGCTTTACTGGTGGACTTGGTGACACTTGCTGCTGTGCACTCGCTACAGCCACTTTCAAAAGTAATTAAATTGAAAGAAGTTTTCTACCACTTGAAAGACGTTTTTTCCATAAAACAAGGCTGTCTGAGCAGTAGAAAGATGCAAATACTTGCAAATACTAGTCCTCGGAGTAGATGATGTAAGACAGACGCCTACTGTATGTTCTGTTCTTTCTATGAGCACTTTTTTTTCTAAATGAAATCTTTTAATGAACATGTTTTCAGTATTTCATCTACTCTCTTCACAACCGTTAACTAATTATTCTCCATTAATCTGAGTCGAGTGGCTGCTGTCACCGCTGGAACCGCTGCCAACCCCGAGACCCTGCGACTTTCCTTCACACCCAGCAAAAAAGCCACCCATCCAACACACACCAAACCGGGCAGGCAGCCACAGAGGCAGCCGCACCAGAAGCCAGAGCAGAGCTGGTGTAACCATGGCAACGGGCAGAGTGACATGGGGCTGCACGCTTATGTAATTAGGCAGTTAGGGTAAATTGGAAGAAGTGGCAATCAAACTTGAAACATCGCAGGATGTGTGCTATACACATGATGAGTAGAGAATTGTTATGTATTTAGATACGCTTATTAATATGTAAAGCAGTTCATATGTATTTATTTTTACGATAAAAACACAGTTAAAACTAGATATAAAATGTCAATAATTCAGTTTAAAGGCATTTAAACTACTCATTTTTACTGTACAGAGCTTGAATGCATCATGATGCAACTCAATGCAACCTCTGTGAGCTAACGACAACTAGCTGTCCTCTTCCCAATTTTAACAATGATTTTAATGTAGCATTATCAGGGAAACAACAGAGTGCGTCCTCTGGCTCGACAGTAGTGACTTTACAGTGTCCTTTTGTCAAACACAATTTCTTTTGTATACGATACAAAACAATATGATACACTTCATTGTCCCCGTAAGGAAATTCGTCTTGGACTCAGGGGCTGCACAAGTATTGCTGCCTCACAATAATAGTCCAAAGGAAATAAAGCATACACCATAAAAACACATACTACACATAACATCACTGCACGCAACACCAACAGAGCATCATACTGTAAACAAACACAACACAACCCCTTAATTGAGGTTGGCACAAATTCATTTTTAATAAGACTTTAAATTTGGGCATCCTGTGTCGTCTGCCTGAAGGTAAATCCCTGGGATGACAGGACACTGGCTGCTATTTGCCGTCTCATCACACAACAGTGACATCACAGAACCCATTTGCCAAACAGTCACTGCATTCTTCTTGTACCTGTTCATTAATTAAGGTTTGTGGGCCACAGTTTCGAGCCCTGCTTTTTAGCCTGTGCAAAATTTATTTGACACAATGGGAAAACATCAGCCGCTGCCACCCATAAGTGTCGTCTTATTTGTATGGAGCTTTTTTCCTATCTTTATTCAAGAGAATAAAGATAGGAAAGTTTGAGAGCATTATTTATTGATTTCACGCTCAGATTTTGTAATATTGCTCCTCAAAACCCTGTCCTCACACTCAAACAATCTCTGCTTGCATTTAGATCTACTCTGTTTCTGCTCACACTCAGATACCATGTTGCTTGCACAGATTTCCTGCTCCAGCTTCAGCTCTTCTCCTCGCGCTCAAGCTGCTTCTGTGGGCTCGTGGAATTTCTGCTCTCAGATTTCTGCCCTGCTCTTAGATTTTTTTGTGTAACAACCCTGTCAAAATCCCCCAACCAACAGAACTCCAGGTTTATTGTTGACCAATGAAATGATCCCTGCCTCCCTCCGGGCGCGTTCACTTTAGAGCGTGCCGTCCGGGCGGGTACTTGTTAACTGGGTTCAATTAACAGTCCCTTTATTCCAAAAGTTGTACAGAAAGCAAGGGAAGAACATTTAACTAGAGCACTTGGAGAGCGCAGACCTCCGCCAAGCAGCTCGGATTTCCCGTCATTTTATTATTTTATCCACTTCGCTTCAACCGATCACCACCAAAATTTCATCATCTGTTCCTTGTTCCATTGGGGTCCGCTCATAATTCCGACATCCCATTGTTCTGAAAATGACCCATTGTTCCGAGATCTCAATGTTTCGACACCCCATTGTTCCGACCATATTAAACCCATTGTTACGAAGTCCTGTTGTTCCGAAATCTAATTTTTCATTGTTACAAAATAACTGTTTCATGGTTAAGGTCTGGTTAGGTTTAGGCACAAGAACTACTTGGTTATGGTTAGGAAAAGATCATGGTTTGGGTTAAAATTATAACTTTCAACATCGTTTCTACTTCCTCAAAACAGGGCGACCGTTGTCGTCAGGGCAACAGTAAACAACATGACAACACGGTCTCTTGCTGCTTGTTTTTTCAACTTTTTGCATTGCAACATAAAGATTTCGGAACAACGGGACTTCGGAACAATGGGTTTAATATGGTCAGACCAATGGGATGTCGGAACAATGGGTAATTTTCGGAATAATGGGATGTCGAAATAATAGGATGTTGGAATTATGACATGGCACCGTTTCATTATCAACCTTTCCTGAAAATTTCATCAAAATCCATTCAGAACTTTTCGAGTTATTTTGCAGACAAACAGACAAAGGCCGGCGAAAACATAACCTCCTTGGCGGAGGCAATAAAGCCCTGGAGGGCAGGAGTGGATGAACACAGTTAAAGAGTACCCAACCGGATGGGACGCTCTAAAACTAAAGCGAGCGCACCCGCAAGGAGGCAGGGATAATTTCATGTCAACAATAAACCTGGCATTCTATTGGTTGGGGGATTTTGACAGGGTTGTTGCACAAAAAAATCCAAGAAGAAGGGCAGAAATCTGAGAGCAGAAATTCCACGAGCACACAGAAGCAGCTTGAGCGTGAGGAGAAGAGCTGAAGCTGGAGCAGGAAATCTGTGCAAGCAACATGGTATCTATTATTACTATTACTATTACTATTACTATTATTGTGAGGCAGAAACCAAATATGCTGTTTACATGACCTGTATCAAAATCGGAATATTGCAATTTATTAGGGATAGTACTGGAATAGCATGTTAGCATAGTCAATGACCTGTCTTGATGATGTGTGTGTGTGCGGTCATGTTGTGTGAACAGAAATATGTTTACACAGTCAAACAGTTGGGACTTGTCTGCTGTTTGAAGACAAAAAGCTGCTCCCCACAAGGTAAACCATTACATTTTAGTGTCTAGATCTGATTTTTGTTCAAGATTAGGGTTAGGTTTAGGTTAAATAAAGGTTAGAGTTGGGGTAACACACACAGGGGAAGACTCCGGAGAATGAATCAAGGTTAATAAAACTTCGTAAGTGACAGAAACAAGTGTGTGTCTGTTTGTTTGTGGTGGAGTTTATACTTACTCTGCGAGCTCCTCGAGACTCCGGTACACATCATCCTCGTTCAGAGCTGTGTCTTCTGATGGGAAGGGCCTGGTACACACACACACACACACACACACACACACACAAAGAAAAGTGAGAGAAGATATAAAATATTAGTACACACACCGGAGTGTCCCAGGTAGAAAAATAACCAGTCAAAAAACGGCATGTTCTATCTGCCAGGTTGTCACTCTTCGCTCCATCACTTGGGCAGCAGAACAGCAGGATGTATTCAACAGAGGACCCCATCAGTCACAAACAACATTGTCAAAACACATCAACACACTGCTGCTGACAGATAAAAAACCCGGCATCTTCACACTGCCAACTTTCTCAGGGAATTCAGGAGGGAAAACAGCCTCTTTTTTCAGATGGATGGCCAGGTGCTTTTAAATCCTCTCGGGGGGTTTGGGCAGTTTTCAAGGACCCTCAGGGACAATGCAGAGCGATATGAAATATTGAAAATGACAAAGTTTAGAGCTGTCATTTTTTTCACACGGCAAAAGTGACCTTCTCTTCTTCTGTGTACACTTTCCTGTTGTGAAACATTATGGTTATGAGACGCTCTCCAAGCTCATCCCGATGCCTCTTCTCGAATGTCTCCTTCCAGCCCACGCAGCGTCAACAAACGCGATACTCCTGGGAAGTAGCGGAGCATAAAAATGGATGACTAATCAATTAGCCCATTAAACAGGGTGGATTTATTTCTAATCTTTTTAAAGATATCTGCTTTCTGCAAACATTATTGTGAAGTGCTTGATTAGATCTCGATCGGCCAACCGTGTTTATGATGTGTTTTTTTTTTTCCTTTCACGAGAGCTGATTGCTACAAATTATAGCCTATTAGCTTAATGCTGTGCGCAATTGAAGCTCATTAAATCAGTGAGGTCACGATCGGCGCTAATCATCAACCATGCTAAAGTTACTGAAACGGAAATAGGGTGTATTATTAAACTAATCCCTCTTATGCTGGATTCATTTTAATAATACAGGCTATTTTCGTTAAGCTCTGAGGATGGTAAAATGTTTTATGGGGAAAAAATAAACATTTGGGGAATAAAACTGTAAAATGTATTGGTCATTACCAGCTTTTAAAGCACCCAAATGCCTCAACGCTGTGACATATTTTCAGTTTAAGGAGTTTGTTGTTAGTCTTTAGACCTGTCTGTTTGTTTTCACCATGACAGCAGCGTACTGCTCTTACCATCCTCTCCTCGAGCAATAAATCCCACACACGGCAGGAGCCAGCGGTGGTTGCTGATACAGTAAACAGCCCTGTAAGGTTGACCTTGACTCTCTCTGAAGCGGCTGAATAATGTAACTACTGAACACATGATTTGTTTTCTTACTGTCAAAGAGCCACTGGAGACACACACATACACACGCACTCAATGGACTCCACCATTATTCCATAAAGAGATGGAGAACATAGCGAGGAAGGGTGGGAGAGGAGCGAGGAGCAAACTGCGCCCACGTGTTTGACTAATAATCAGTAAACAGCAACTGCAGGTATGAATTTTGGTTTACTTGTTTCATTCTCAACAACAAACTAAGGCATTCACAACATCTTCTAGGGTTATTAACACTATGGGGAGTTTTACTTTAAAAAAAATTGCAACACAATTTAGGGAACATCAAGTAAAACTTTTGACCTAAATGTGGCTTCTTCAGTGTTGATAGAAATATATAATATCCCTGCACAGCTACAAGTCATATTTTAATCACTGACCTCATTGGTTATTACTACATAAATCAAAAACGAAAAAGGAGAGTGACATGTGACCAAAAACAAAGAGGAAAAAAATTATAAACACTGTCTAGTCTTTGTTAAGTAGAAATGTCAATGCAATGTGTGATATACCACATTCAAGACGTTCGGTTCAACAACAAATCCCGACGCTTCCAGGGCTGCATGAGCTGACAACTGCAAGATTTGTCTCTTGACCAACAAATCCTGTGTCCAAACTGTGCATTTTCAAATAATGTGAGATGAAATAAAATTGATAAATAAATAAAATAAAGAAAACAAAATAAAAATAAAATAAAATAAAATTAAATTAAATGAATTAAAATAAAATGGTTAAGCCTTTTGTCATAAATATGATTAGACATTTTCATTGATTTAATCATCTTTGTTTCTTTAATTCTACACATCCTCACATCCTCCCACCATTTATCTCTTTTATACTACCGTATAAAAAATTGATCTTATTATCAGTCAGAATGAGCCTTAAAGGAATAAAAATGGAAGGGTTATTGCTGATTGAAGAAACGTTTTAATACTTTAAATCTGAAACCATTTTGTCAATGGCAGTTTGTGTAAAAAGTCTCCCCTTTGAAAATAACTAAAATAAAGTTGAGATTCAACATGGAGCTGCATTTTTTTTTCAATATAGTCAATAAGCACACGTACACAGTATGATAACCATCAACGTATTTATCACAGTATACTGTGAAACCTAATGTGAAGCACTTGGTCACATGTTTTGGAGGAGGTCTGGTCTTTATGTGGATTCTTGAGGAAGAGTTTTGTGTGTGTGTGTGTGTGTGTGTGTGTCAAGGAAGATCAAGGATCAAGGAACTCTTTTGTTGCTCAGTCTGTCAAACTATGAAATCAGAGTTTGGGTTCTAAGTAGCCTCAGTGCACCTGAGTCAAATGTTTCTGACAAAGCAAAATCAAATCAACTGATAATACATGGAGGTGGTTGCTGCTAATCGACATAGCCTCAATATGAATAGATGGATAAAAAGTGAATGTCTGTGCGTGTGTGTTGTAGCTGAATTTGAAGTGAGCTGGGGGATGATGTGGAGAGTTCAGTGTCAAGAGAGCACAGACGTCACAAAGCTCTGATAAAAGCTCTCCACTCTCTGTAAGCATTCAGCTCTGAAATCCTTTGACTGTCTAATCCCAAAGTACGATCAGAAGACTGAGGCTTTTTATTGAGATACCACACACTGACCTGCTGGTGTGTGAAGGCCAAATATCTCACTTAATGACGGTTACAGTGTGAGTGTAAAAGAAGCGATAAAAAGTAGTCTGCTGTATCATTTTCGCAGTGTACATGTGCACGTTTGTGTATGTGTGTGTGACGCTGTGTGTATCTGTGTGACACCAGCAATTAGCCCGTGTGTAATTAAAGCAGTGGTCACACTAAAAGACTGCGTCAGCCATCAACTTAATGAATGCTCAGCTAGATAGTCAAAGGTCAGCTGGTCACCCTCAGGCGCACACACACACACACACACACACACACACGAACATGCAAATAATCCTGCAAACTCCACAGTCTCTAACCTTTCCATGTTCAAGTAGTCGACTTCATTAAAACCTCTGTATATCTAAGAACTAATTACAAGTACCATTATTAAGAAATCATAATACAAAAACGGCCTCATCTGATTTATGTAACTTTCTCACTCACTGTTATGAGCAGAGACACAGCGCACAAGTTGCTCCCCCCTGAGCGTAATAACACACCCACATCTTATGGCCCCCTCCAATGAAATGTGCATTATATTATAAGTTATTAATGGAGTCCCGCAGGGCTAAATTTAATTACATAGTAGTTTGCGGAGATACGCACTCATAAGTATCACCTCAGAGTTGTTTTGCGGAGCCAAGCATGGCCCAACGCTGCCGTTTTCATTTCGCCTAAATGGCACAACCAGGTGTAATTGAACTGTGTTTATAATTTCATCAGGGCTCCAATGATGAGCAGTCTCCTGGCTATTCAATAATGCTCTATTGTCTTCCCTGCAAGCGCCCTGCTTCTTGTTCTTCAAGCCTATACGCTGTGCGGTGAACCAGGGTGAATGTTACAGTACTTGAAAGGTTTTTCTATGTAATTACATGTCTATTGAGAGAAAACAAAGTGAATTTGTTTATCTTTTAAAACTTTAATTAGCCCCTACCACTGGTGTTGTCCAAAAGTCCTCCTAATTTGGCTTATTTAAGTGTTTTATTTTATTTTATCTGTACAAAATAGTACAACTAATTCTTTCAGGTAAAATGAGAAGAATACTGATGTCTTCATTGGTTTAGATGTGGCCCACAGCTTTCTCCAGGAACATCAAATAAGCTGTGTGTGCCCAGCATGTAAATTAACATATGTGAAAGCAACATTTCTCCAGTTAAATCTTGGTTAAAAGAGGTTCAGTTAGGTCTTATTAAGTCTAACCTATGATGAAAAATGTAGTCAGTGACCCTTTTCCCATGACAAAGACAAGCTAAAAAAAGCTCTTTGACAATAAAAACTATGACAAAATGTAGTTTGGTTTTCGTCCAAGACGAAACTAAAATGTTAATGGTGAGCTATCAAACATTTAAAGAAAAGGAGAGGAAAGCAGGATGATAAATCCTTATGAAACCTATTGGAAAAATGTTTTAAAGTAGGAATCCAAGATAGGCTGACTAAAAGTACTGACTAAAATATGATGACTTTTTGTGACTTAAAACGAAACTAAATCCTGCTGAGTTGTCGTTGATCAAAACAAGACTAAAACTATGAAGGATAAAAATGATTGAAATTAGACTAAAACTAATAAAGCAATTTTGTCCAAAGACTGAGACTAAAAATCTACTCTAGTGGAGGTGTCTGTAACCAAAGACTCATTTTCTGATATAACCTGTTGTAAATCAGTTGTGTCACCTTTTTCTGTCTTTAATTTTATCTACTGTTATAGGTTTATCCAAACATCTCTCTCCATTTTCGATGGGCAACACTGTACTTTTGTGTTTTGTTGGTTTTGTTGTTGTAGTTCTGCATCTCCATTGTTTGCTGTATTTCACAAGTCGATTAATTATGACGTTCATTCTTAGTATTCATAGTACTCACATTCATTAATTACAATTACCAGTATTATCTTGGAAGTCTTTTACTACGTACAGTACATCGGTCAGCAGGAAATGTAGAATTGTGACAACGTAAAACTTCAATTAATAGACCAGGCTATTATTTGCTTAAATCACTGAAACCACAGGCTAATAGACCTTTTTCACGGCAGACATTTTGACATGTCAGAGTGGGAGCAGCACAGGTGTATTCAATTACATTAATGACAGCTGCGTTCCATTTAGGGCAGATCCTGGTATTATCCATGTAGGCTAACCGTTACTAGCTTACTGGGACACTGAATGGAACTCAGCCATCCATAATGTTATCAGTTTCACCTGTGCTTTTCCTACTGACACAAGTTAAAATGTCTGCTGTTAAAAAACGTCAATATTAGCAGCAGGCGTCTATTTGGGACAGGCCTTTAATTTCTTTCACACAAAACTGTTACTCATTAAGATCGGAAAAGACAATCAAATTGCTTATTTAAACCAGTATGAATATTACTTGTATAAAAATCAGGCTTCAGATAATATATCAATTATGAATAATTAATTTAATCTAGCTCCGAGAGACAGCACATCAGAGAGAAAGTGAGTTACGACACCCAGCATACCGACACAACACCACTTTATCTGGTTGAAACAATATTCATAACTTAGATCAATATTTCATGAGAAATTCTTTTGATTCGATAAAGAAATATGAATAATTTACAGGGTACTCAAGGAATGCACACATAATTTGAGGTAGCCAACAACCCGGTTTTATACCTCCGAAGACCGTCTATTAAAAACAAAAAAAAAGAGCTGCTTGGCAGCAAGACCAGGCATCTAATTGAGACAGGCCTTTATATGGCAAAATGTGTAGCCACACCGGGCTAGTTAAGGGGGCTCGGCGTTTAATTGGGACTACGCTTTTAATTGAAGTTTTACGGTGTATTTATCTACAGGCCAGAATCAAATTAAACATAAATAGAGAATAAAGAATCTATTTACTTAAAAAAAACCTACAAAAATCTTTCAAGGAAAAACTCAGAAGGGAAATCATGGACCCATAAATTAAAGCTTGTTTTTTCATTCTGCCATGTGAGGAAGCTTTGAGGGATTTGATGTGTGCTTTTTTGTGTAATTGTCTCTTTTGTTGTTTAAATTGATTAACTACATTTAAAAAAAATAATAATACATGTCTTGGGCACAAATAAAAAAGAGATACATCATTTCAATGACGCTTTTCTAGTTAAATAACAATCAACCATGACACCACACGAAGACAAATGTTACCTTTTGTACTTCATAATTGAAATAAATGAGGGCCCATGATTCACATTCTAGTCCTGTGTGAGCCAGCTCTTCACTCCCCCCCCCCCCCACTATCCTGCCTTTCCTCAGTTGATTTCACAGTCTAATTTCTTTTTCTCTCCTTCCTTCCTTAAAGCCAGTGCTGGCATAAAGGGAATGTGTGCTGGACAAAGCCGCAGTGAGCCGGTCCCATTGATCAACTATTGTCGAACAGCAGAACAACAGTGTAGTCGTTAGGTGTGAGCGCGGCTCAAATGGTCAGCGTTGGAAGCAGTTTCATGTCCCAGGACACGACTTTGTTTCTGCAGGGGTCGATAAATCGCTGTAGCTCCAGCGAGCTAGTGCACTTTGCTACTTATTGTACCAGGCCTGTCTATAAAAATCTCTGCTTTTGCTCGGGGAGGGTGTGTGTGTGTGTGTGTGTGTGTGTGTACAAAATAACATATGAGAACTTCTTTCTTTGCACGTGTCAGCTTTTATTACAACATTTACGAGTGACATTAGCACACGCATTAAATCATGGATGAAACATGAGGAGTGGATGTGCATTGGGATAACTGCATACTAATGTGTGTGATGTAATCCACGGGTGTAGAAGACAGGATGAGGAAAATAAGGCAGGGAGGGAAAGTGCATTCTCCTGCTGTGCACTGCAACGTCCTTATCTTGAAAACAAAAACAATGTAAAAAGCATATCTACACTGTTTCGGTCCGAAGTCCAAATTTATTAATCTACATTTTATTTTATTTTTTTGGCATCTGACAAATTTATATTTATTAGATGGAAGACATAGCTTTCAATTCAATTCAATTCAATTCAATTCAATTCAATAGAACTTTATTTATCCCGAAGGAAATTCTTGCGCCAGAGAATGCTTCATATTACCGTTACACTAAGATCAGTAACCACAATTTTAATGATTCACATCCAGTAACAACCTGACAACCAGTGGGTTCCCCGGGTCAGGGTCACTCACTGGGCCCAGTTTTCTTACAATAGAGTATTAAACCTCTGGCAAAATATACAAATATACAAGATAAGAAGTGTTTTATAGAAGCAAAGGCAAAAACTAGTGCCTAATAGAGTAACAATAGGAGTATGGCTAGAAAACTTTGTAAGAAATTTTGACGGGTACCTGCTGCCGTCGCTGAGTACTATTATTAGCAGTAGCTGAGAAAATGATATGTACTGCCTATCATCATGAAATGTAAACTGTGATTTCTTAAAAACAGTACTAGATATCAAAATGCCGAGGTGGTCCAATTAAGTCAAGAGTCTCGTGAGCCGTTTACAGTTTGAATGGCAATTTGGTGTGGCCTCAAAGAGGAGTGATTTTACGTCAATTTCTCCACGATCTCCCATTCATTTCAATGGGAATTTTTAAGCAGTTTTTAAATAATTTCGTAAAAAAAAACGTTAGGCAAGTCTCTGAGAAAATGCATAGTACACTATTCCTGAATTTTCCGCATGTTTTGATGTATTTGCAGGTGTTGGCAACAGACTGCACCACAAATGGCTTTTCATTTAGTACAGAAGGATTCAGGGTGGAGCTGAGACAAGTAGTAGATTAATCAACTTGTTTTTCAATAGAAAATGTACTGGCATCAACTACTGTTTTTTGATAAGCAATGAATTTGGGTCATATTTCAAGCAGAGATGACAAATATTCTCTGGCTCTATCTCCTCAAATGTGAGGAAATGTACCATATCATACGTTTAAAAAATGTATATCCATGGGTTCTGGATGGTTGGTGTGATTAAAGAAACAATGTGAAATCATCAACTTGGGCTTTAGGAAATTGCGATTATCTATTTCAACATGTTTATAGATTTGAATGACTCTGTGTCATCTGATTAATCAATCAAAAAAGAATAATTGTTAACTGCAGTCTGTGACTGCCGTGCCCACAGCCACACAAAAGGTTGAGTGATGCCCATGCTCACCAACACCATTACCACATGTTCAGTTACCTTTAATTTGCTGTCACTTAAAATACACACACCAGTTTGTTTAGTTTAAGATTCATTAGCACTTTAACAACACACTGTTTTCTAGATGAAGCACGCACATTTAGTTTGCATTGTTTTGTCATTTTACTATTTGTTTCTCTAAGTTATTAATTCATGTCTCCTTATCTTTGAGTTACCTGAAGTCACTTCCTGGTTGGAGTTGGGCAAAAGAGGGGGCTGAGGGCGGAGCTTGGTATTATGCATGTGCCATCCCATGGACTGCACCAAGAGGTGTGACATCATGGGGGGATCAGTCACTATATGTGTTGCCCCATTGTCTCATTCTCTTAGGTGTGTTTGTTGAGTTAACGTCTAGTTTTGTTAGCCTTTTCTTTCAGTAGAGTTGTGTTTGGTTGACCTCTTTTAAGGGCCCTATTACTCAGTCATTTACTTTGTAAAATGTATTTATTTTTGAAAAATAAACCCACCTTTTTTTAACTTTAAACCTGTCTTTTGACATGTGATGCTGTCTGTCTGCATTTCTAAGACTGCATGTGTATCGTCACAATGATTCCTTTACATTTTGCTTTATATCCCCAATCTCTACGAGTGTAATTTATTTTTAATTGTTCGCAACTTTTTCTTTTTTCACTTTTTAATAAAGAACTCTAAAATATATTTAAAAGCTCCAGATCTTCAGTAACAACCAGTTTGATCTACACAAACAGTATTTATCATTAGGAAAACTGGCTGTAGATTCTCAAGGTGTGGTTTAATTTAACAAGTGTATTAACACATACGTACATAAAGTTAAAATGTCACTAAGAAACAAAATGTCTTTCATGATTGTCACACTAAAACAAATAGCTTTATTGAGGACAAGAAATCACATTCAGGGGATGCATATACCGTACATACTGTACTGTAAAGGACTGCTATTATCTAATCCCCTCAACAAACGTCCTGCTCATCTGCTCTCTGTCTTGACGCTCTGCCGAGGTCTCTCGCACTCTACGACCCGCTCCCCGGAGCCCACACCGCACACACTCCAACAGCATGGCTCAGTGATGAACTAGGACAGTGATGCAGGAGCGGGTTGAAGGTTAGACTGAGGTTGGCTGAGGACAGTAAAGATAAGCGAAGGAAGGGGGCGCTGAATAACAGGACAGAGGATGACGCAGGCTTATACAGTAGATAAGCTGTAAGAAACACAAGGTCAACTCCCAGAACACACAAACAGATTGGATCATAAGGCCCCGACGCAAAGAGGATTTAAGGTTTTTGATTGACAGGTTTTTACGATAAAAGGGATGTGGAAGATATCAAGGATGTAGGAGCGGTTTCAGAAGTGGGGGGAGGGGGACACAGTTAAGTCAGAGGTTGTTCAACCAGACCACACGCTTTTCAGACTGAAATATAGCTTAAATCAGCACAGAATAATCAGCAAAAATCAGTTCTTGTCTTTGATTGATGTTCAATGCATCTTTTTTATAGAATATCAAAGTAACAAATCGTCACACTTTCAGAGGAAAGCAAAATAAGTTGTTTTTTTTAAAGATATTTTTGGGCTTTTTTGCCTTTATTTGATAGGACAGTTATAGCATGAGAGGGGGAGAAAGAGTTGGGATGACATGCAGCAAAGGGCTGTGAGTTGGAATCGAACCCAGCTAGGATGCAGCCTTTGTACGTGTAGCGCCCACTCTACCAGGTGAGCTAGTAGGCGTACCAAGTAATTTATTTTTGAATGGTGTCAGCAAAGCATCTTAACCACAGGTGTTTCATAATAACTACCTGACAGATATTGGATGTCAAGATGGCGCCTACTCATTCCAATGGAGTTGCTTGCCTTGCACACAAGCCAAAAAAGATTCAAGCTTCCAGGTTTATTTTGCATTTATTTTATGCTGGTTGGTGAATATGCACATCAGTGTTTCACCTGCTGGCCCTGTGAGTTCTTGCTCTGCTCATAGACTTTGCTTTGTGACAATGTCAATAGTTTTACTCAGCTAAAGAAAAATTTTACAAATTTAAAACCTGCATGGGTCGAGCCCTCTTTTAAGGAATGGTTCACAGAGCTGGCAAAAGTTGCACCAAATAAACAAATCTCTTTCAGCTCTAAGGACAGGACAGAGAGATATGTGGCGAATTGGAGAAGCTACTTGGAGCACACTTTTTGATTATATGAGTTTATCTGCTGCTTGTAGATCAGAGAAGATTGTGGTGCATATTTTTGTGGGAATATTTTCTCTTTTTTCTTTTTCTTAAGAATTATGTTTGCATTTTTATTTATACATTTTCATATTATTATTTTATTTAGTTATTGTGTTTTTTCCCTCTTGTGTATGTACATATATTTGATTTATTAAAACTCAGTGACACTGTTTATGTTGGGAAAAAAAGCAAAAGAATTCAATAAAATATTAATGATTTTTAAAAAAACCCTGCATAGATCAAAAAATCATAATTGACCTTGTTTACAGTTCGAGGCTTCTTGTCAACAGTTTTACAGATGTGTCTTTTACAATGGTGGCCTGTGGGGAAATTGCTTTATGGACTGCAATACCACAAGTGGCCACTGGGAAAAATTGTAAGCAAGGTTGAGCTTGAAAGTTCCCTGAGAGGTGAAAGTGAGGGCAAACAACTCCATACTCCATACATCAGCTGGGTAGAGAAATTTGACCAAGAGTAAAAATGTTTAAGTGGGAAAAGAGTATCCTGTGAGTATGAGTAATTTTGTGTCCAGTGCATCTCTGGATGTGCAGAGGAGCATGCATAACACGGCCCTAATTCCCCAACCGAGGCCGGAATGCTGACACAGTGACAGAGACGTGAACTGTCAATGCCTGATTGCAGTGAACACACGTCAAAGACGAGATCAATGGGCTCCAACAGAATGTC
Source organism: Epinephelus moara (assembly GCF_006386435.1). NCBI lineage: Eukaryota > Metazoa > Chordata > Actinopteri > Perciformes > Serranidae > Epinephelus > Epinephelus moara. The sequence continues at coordinate 9,346,581 of NC_065514.1, read as the reverse complement.
AATGGACACGCCTGTGGCGATGTTACCCAACACAGCGAGGAACTCTCCAGTCATTTTGGAGCACAGTGGATGGCCTGATGTGTCTGTACATAAGCGATCTGACACTGTGGGGTTATTGTCTGGACAGCGAGACCTTCACCCTGCGAAAATATGTTCTCTTGTTGCTTCTTAAATGGAAACCCCACTGGTTTCACACATTAAGTCCGGTTAATTCATCTTGGCCTCTGCTGCTACAATTTTAACAACTTTTTTTCCTGTTTTATCTGTTTTCCCTTGCCTCCCAATTTTTCAGAAGAACAGTACTAAATCTCTGGCGTGTCCTTCTAGAGGTGTGCAGAGACTCATAAAACATCCTGTGAGAGGTGCAGATGAAATGCCGCCTGGTATGCCTCCATAAAAGCACTTTGCAACCTTATACTGAAAGGTGCCATGTTGAGTAGACCTGGAGGGCCTGTCTATACATATACAACATACGTGTACAGTATGGTATGTGTTTGAATGGGTTATACCAGTTGACTTGTCATATATAGATGACAGGGGGCTTTGAAGCAAGACAGAAGAGGTCTGACAGTTCATTGGGACCTTTGAGTGCAGCTGACCTTGCCTTAGGCAAAATGAGCAAGAAGCGAGAAGGCCCCTAAGAAAGGCCAACCAGGGTCAGTGATTATCAGTGTTGTGTAAGTGCTCTACTTGATAGAAGCACCCTTTTCATGTTATATCATACAGCACATGGTCTTGGATCTCATTACCCATTTACATCTGTAAATCCTGTGGCAAATGCAGTAAGAAATCATTGCTTAAAGCTCCATTAGAGGAAAACTTCACCACCCAAATGAAAATCTATAAATCAATTACTCACACCATGTTACCTTGAATTGATAAAGAAAACTGTTTTTCTCACATGCCTCTGGCCAAAGAAGAATAAAAAAAAAAACTGAGAAATTTCTTGATGAATTCATGTCATAGGGAACCGTGTTTAAGAACAGCAAATCAATACTGAAACATCTGTTTACAATCTCCCACAAAACTCATGCAGTATAATCCAAGTCTTATCTATCTGGTCGTATGCCCAGTACTTCCCAAACAGACAGCCCTTTCAAACACATTCTCTCTCCGACCTTGTCACATATCTACATTCAGTCATGGACCTTCCATGTCAGGATACGACGTGAAAGCTACCCTGGGTGTGTGGTTGTTGACGTTCTGGGACTCCGTGTAGAGTTTTGCATGTTACATGCATCATCGTCTTTCAAAATACACTTCCATTCTCATAGGAAATTTACCATTTCTATCGGTCTCTTTCAAAATAAATGCACTATGTCAGTACAACAACACAAATTGATGTTTTTCTTCCTTCTACAAATCATGTATGTGGTAAGGTTTAGGAAAAAAGAACAGGGTTTGGCTTAATTATCTTACAGGACACGAACATCGCTCTCCTGGGTCAAAGTCGGTGTTTGTTGGACCCATCCACCAACCCTCCCTTCTGCCCTACTAGAACTTTTGCCGCCTTAACTTTTGTTCTTGTCCCACCACATTTCCTCCTTACGCTGCTAATTGCCGTTAACCTATAACAGCAACCGGCTGCGTATAATCCTGACATTAAAGGACTGCCTTTTTCGTCACTGTCTGACGCCGGATTTTGACGACTTCGGAGTGAGACCTGGATGCCCTGTCTGAAGGGAAACTGAAAAGAAAGTGAAACGTATCAATGCCCGCTTCGAAGCCACACTCCATTGACATCTCACTGAACACACGAGATGCTGGTCTACTGCTGCCTCGATCAGATAGTTTGTTTGTGTTATTGTGTGACTTTGGCCAATCTGAGCTAACCCTCTAAAACACTAAAGTCACACAATAACACAAACTATCTGATCGAGGCAGCAGTACACCATCATCTCGTGTGTTCAGTGAGATGTAATTACCGTTCTGTCAATGGAGTCTGGCTTTGAAGGAATCAAAGATAAGTATCATTTTCAGTTCAGCTCCCCGTTGGAAAGGGCTGTCTGTTTAGGGAGTACTAAGCATACAGCTGGATAAATGAGACTTGGATTATACTTCATGAGTTATGTGTGAGTTTTTAAACTGATGTTGTGATATAGTTTTGCGATTACTAAACGCAGACTCCTACGACTTCAATTCAACCAATCACTAGCATCCTAGCTCAAGCAAGGCAACTATAACTGTAGATCCAAAAAAGGAAGCTGAAGTAGACAAGTCCTTTTTTGACATTTTCTTTTTGCAAATTGGAGGGGAAAACACAGCTAGAAGACAAGTGAATAATGGACTTGCATTTATCAGACGGCAGGAATGGTTTCAAAATGTCTAAATTATATTTAAAAAGAAGCTTTTTTTGTTGTGCAAGTATGACTGATTAGCAATGACGAATCATCAAGATAACAATATATAGTAAGATCATTTTGCCTTTGAAATTCTGATGTTGACCTTTCCCCTTGAGGGAACGTAGTTCAGTGTACCATCTAATTACCTTAATTAATGTTTTCTTGTTCAGGCCAAGAGCCAAATGTGACCTTATTTGATAAAGTCATACTTTATTGATCCTCACAAAGCAGCTGTGTTTTCATGTTCACCTCCCGTAGCAGAGTAAGAGGTCAGGGTAGCCCTCAGGGAAAAAAGGAATTGCTAGTGTTCTGCTCAAGGACACTTCAGTAGGCAGGTGCTTGATCCTCAATTAAACAAGGTGAGTGGAAACTTGATATTACCAGCCTATCTGACCCACAGTTTGAGAATCTGAACTCTAACAATAGTTTGCTGTTTAATTAATATCCTGACTGCTGAGATTGACTCAGGATCAGAAGGTGTGATTTACACTTCGGCCCAATGAGCCCTGATTTCCACACCTCACAGCAAAGTGGTCAGCGTGGACAGGCGGTGAATTAGCCAGCAGTCAGCACCTCATGTTGTCTTTATTAATGGCGAGGGACGTGCTCCCTCTCTGTCACTCTCCCTCTCTCCATTTCTCCTCCTTTCACTTCCTGGCATGGCTCCTAATGGGTCGGCTCCATCTCCTTATTACTCAGACGGATAAAATGGCTTTTTATGTGGCACCGGTGAGCCACCAACCTCCAAGCAGATTGAGCAAATGAAGAGAAATAAGAAGCTCATTCCAGCCTTGATAAAGCAGTGCGAAGGATTTTCTCAGCTTCGCCATTATATGAAAAACTACCACCCCTGCATACGATGTTTTATTCCGACACAGACAGTTGTGCTTATGATGTACTTCCACATAAACACTGTGATGCAGCGCAGTTTGAATGACAGATGGAAATGTGTTGTGAGTTTTGTGCCTTGCAAGATAACTGTGGCTAAAAGCTGCAGCTAATTGCCCAAAAATGTAAATTGACTTGTAAATGAGCAGCAGATGTTAATAGCCACCTCCATCTTAATATAGCGAACGTGGAATACATTCATCCAAACTGTTTGTTTGACACTGGTACTGGTGAGTGCTGCGGCTGTTCGAATGATAAATGAGAGAGTTGCAAATGAGACACATACCTGATGCCTTTGATTTGTGCAATGCTGTGGTGGGAGATCCTTGACAAAGCAGAGATCACCTGAAATAAACAAAGAGATAAACAGACAGATAAATATATAATTCTTTATTGTTTATCATTTTATTTGCAAGATGCATTTACTTAATTTGTGATGCTTGTCTCTGTTTTGTTCTGTCTTTCTTATATCATTGATACTGATGTTATACTGTGATACTGTATTAGTTAATGCAGGCTCCAGGAGTACTAAACACTAAAACAAACAAACAAATAAACAAAGATGATAAAAACAGCCAGCGACAAATGTAATAAAAAGATCGGCAGCAAGTAACTGTAACAGTAACTAAAAGATAAACCATCAGGGATGACAATCAGTCAACAAGAGTAGCAACTAAAGGTAATAATGAATAAAATAATTAATAAATAACTGTCAAAGAAACCAAAAGAAAAAACAAACATCTTCTGAGGCAGCATTTAACTATAAAGGTAACTAAAAAACAAATCTTCAGCATCAATTAAGACAGGTAAATAAAAGTAACTAAGAGACAAACAATCAAAGGCAACAAATCACTATATAAGCAACAAAAACAAAGCAACAAAAATCATCACAGACAACAATCAACAACAAAAGTAAATAAAAGTAACAAATAATTAACAGTCAAAAGCAACAATCAACTGTAAAAGTAGTGTGTGATTATGAACAACTATCACCAAAAGTTACTAAAAGTAACTAAAGGACAAACAGTCAGAGGAAACAATCAGCTACAAAAGTAGCTCGAAGTCGTCAGATGCAATAATTAAGGGTTAAAAACAAAATCAACTAAACTAAACACACTGCTGGTGACAAAGCAAGAGTGTGGCCTGCTGCATTATTGCTGAATCCTTGTTGAAGTGCTGGACAAGTGCCTACTGACATTATTAATTCCTCTCGGGCTTGTGTATTTCTGCTACTTCTGAACGTCATCTAAAGTTTATATTTGGTCAAAAAATATCTTTGGTTTTTACCTGAGCCCCATTTTAACATCACATTTCACCACCCCATTGCATCCCAGTGTGCACAGCAATACACAGAAAGTTAGCATAGCATCAGCTTACTTAGGCTGCCTCCTAGTAGTCGACCAGAAAGGTCTTAAGTCAGCAAGATTTCATTCATTGGTCGCTTAGTCACAGAGGGGGAAAAAAAAAAAAAAAGGTGAAACTCTATTAGGAGCTGCGCCTTGTCAAAATAAATCAAAACCTATATGACTGGACCATGTGGGAATTTAATTTGAAAGGACAAACGCAGGAAGAGGCCACGCTCAGCAGTCAGACAGGAGTCACAGTACCTGCGGTTATTCCACAGGCTAGTTAATAACATGTCGGGCAGGAAATCCAAAGTGTGGGATCATTTTGAGAAGGTGAAGGACGAACCCAAGGTGATATGTAAACTCATCTTCATTGGTCGACTACAAACATGACGTATCATCTGAAACATGGAAGTAGCTACATGCCCATTAGCCCACAGCGTCATTAACAGGCGGCTCGCTCAGTGTGTGACGTGCACTTGTAGATAAAATATAGGCCTATATTAATGAAGGTTCATTAGTACGGTTTTGTATTTCTCTGTAATGTAGCACAGTGTTAACAATGTTACTGATACTGTTCTTTCTCACACCTTCAACTCAAACCATTGTGTTGCCCCGCCCAAAATATATCATTTAATAATTAAATTAATATTGTAAACATGGGCGACTAGTCAACTAATGGCCCTAAATGATGACTATGGGTCAGCTAGGAGAATTCATAGTCGGGGGCAGCCTTATAACACAGTACCACAGCTTGAAGCAAAAACATGTCATTGGTAGAGCGCTGAAAAATTGCGGCCAGCTCAACTTTGATTTGTAGCTTATTACGCCCATCATGTAACGACAAGTGTAGCTTTATGTCACCAGTTCCCACTGAGAACGACTTGCAGCCTGTTGCTTTGTCACTTGCAGTGTGAACACAACAATAGATAAACAGTCAGAGGCAACAATCATCGACAAAAGCAATATATTCCACAGAGGAACAGCCATTACCACAATTCTTTGTACTTCCTACCAGTTAAAAGAAACAAGTTAATTCCAGTCTATCATTCACTTTTCTCCCAGGGTGATTATCGAACATTATTTGCATGTTCTTTAGCAACCCCCCTCGGAAGTATGCGCTGCCACGAAGGACTGTGTGTAAACATAATGACATAATGCAGGCCACCATGTTAATGGTGACATTCAGAAGACATGTGGTGCACAGTCACGGATGGGTGGGTACCACTTTGGTTAGATTACCCGCCAACACACAAACACACACACAACAGTCACGCACTGGACCATCCCCATATTTTCCTTATTTTACCTTTTATCTTGTTTCCCCGTATTTTCCTAACCTCCTCTGTACTTTCCTTTTTTTGGTCGAATAAGGTTAAATGTGTGGATGTACTTAAGCTGATTTAACGCTGCTTATGAGTCACACGGAAGTGGGTTTACGGCTGAGGACTACAGATGGCGTGCTTGCAGGGTCCACAGAGGCTAGTTCAGGAAGATGAGGGGACCACCATCACACTCCCATAAACACACACACACACACACACACACACACACACACACACCAAAATACACCAAAACACAAACCCTGTCTCCTACGCCTCATTACCCACTCCTGGGTGTATTTCAGCTTGCAACGCCGTGGCAATGCCAGATGTCTCCTCGACAGGGAGAGGAAAATTGTTATCTCAACCCCTCTTCCTCGGCAGGTGTGTCATCCACAGCCTCTCATCAAACTCCCTCTTGTCTAAACACACAATGCCGCATCTCAGCGCTTATGGTCTCTATCATTCAAGATGAGCTAATTGCTGTTGTGAAGAGAAGACGACCACTTTAGGACCGGCGAGTACTTATGTTGAAGCGCTTTTGACCAAAACCTTTTACTCTTGCTATTCAACTTGTTCTCGTGTTTAACATAATCAGTTGTGGAGAGTGGAAGGATTACACGCGGCGATGTTGTGGAGTGCGTATACATCACATGCATTTACATCCAACCACTCAATGGAGGGAAACCTCGACGGGGCCGTAGCTCGACAGGATGATAAGGGGTTATTTCTCTGTGTCGCTAAAGACCCGTGTAATAGGCAGTCATGTTCATGCTTAATGGTTCCAATACGGGGCCAGTCTACCATTACACACCTCCTTAACATATATTCTAACTGCACTTTGCAGATAGAGAACAAAAAGGAAAGGGACAGAGAGGAGAGCGGAGAAGAATAGATTGCTAATTTGGCTCGGTGTCTGTTTAGCCCATGGTTAGGGTATTTATTAAATCACTGTGGACGCACCCATTGTGCTGCTGGGTGGCACGCTGCCCACCTGGCCATGCTGCAGGGAGGGATCACATATGGCACGCTGCCCCAGTATCATTATTAGCTCTATTTTTTTGGTCTTATTAGCCTACATCATCTGTATGGAAGAGACACAGATAGTATAATTTAAACACAAAACAAGCAAACGTGTGGATAATCAGATGGATAGATAGGTGGATAAATTCAGTGTTTAATAGCAATTAATTTTTAATTCTGTGTAGCGTGATCAGCTGTGGTACGATCCGCATAAACACAGCTGGTTTCAGCCAGGTTTGTCCAGGTTCAAAGGATTGGGGAGCTGCTGGCTTCCACCCAGAAAGGTCACAGCAGGGCCAAAGCCTGCATGGCCCGGGGAGACAAGACGAGAGTGTGCCAACACTGAGCATGCTAGCGTGACGTTCACACATCACAGGGTAAAGCGCCTATTAATATTAAACCTCTAGTTTCCTTAACATTAAGGAGTTTGTTCTCATTTTTAGTTCATGCTAGAGTCACACGCCATGATGTGAAAAATATGTCTCAATATTGGGAGTGCTGTTCGTGACTCCTTCTGGCTTCTAGGAAGAAATGCTAATTTGCAATCTGTTTTCAGGGCAGCTGAGGAAGTATACATTTGTTCTCACACTCTAACAAGAGCCTAAAATGACAATTACACTTCTCATTTATCTTTTCATGTGCAGTAAAGCTACAGTTTCACTGCAAACAAAGCAGATGTGAATACAGTGAATTGTTTGATTTTTATCTAAGCGCTTAAAAGAATACTCCACCAAAGAGCTATCTAGAAGCTGCCTTTCAAGCGAAGAGGCTGTGATTGGTAGTCAAAAGACTTGGATTGTCAGTGGAGTATCCCTGACCTTTTTAAAACACTTTTTTTGTGTGGAGCTGGCATCTTTTATCTGCCTCATAATAGCGCTCCTCTTTCTCAAAGGTGGCCTATCTGCCTGGTTGTGCTTTCCTCTTTTTGCCCGTGTTCCTGTTTCCCTTTCTGCCTCTAATACACTCTCTTCACCCTCTTCTGATCCTTTGGTTCACTCAAAGCCTTTGAGTCTTTACACATTATTAATTTCCCTCTCATCTCGTACTCCCCGGGGGGTCTTAACTCTGGGGCTGGCCAGAGAATAAAGCTTCTTCCACCCCTCTAGGAATATGGAAAAGACAAGTCACACGATGGAGTGATAGCTTAGGTTTCTAAAGCCCCAAACCAATATCTTACCTTAATCACCACCCCACATGGTATCCCCTTACCCACATCTGACCCTTTCTGTCAGTCAGGAGGGTGTAATTGAAGACACATGTTCAGTCAGACGGCTTCACTGAGGCTTGCAGTTTCTGCATGAGACTGGCATGCAACATTTACGATCCATTTACTGCATAAGAAGTGTGTGTGCATGCGTGTGTGTTTGTGGAGGGCAGAGTCTGGAGTGCAGGGATGAGGATTGCATCTATGGATTAAAAGCAAGGCGAAGCCAAGTGTTTGCAAACACACGCCATCCGCACACATCTCCAGACTCGCCACATGTGGCCCCAGCTGAGGCCAAGTGAAGCCTCGTGTGACGACTCGGCAGCCAATCGGCAGACCAAGAGGACCTCGTTACCCCTGGCAACGGGGCTTGACTGAATATGCATGGTCATCAATTACAAGTCAAATCAAATGAAACCTGCAGCCATATGCTATTAACAGTAGGAGGGTGGGGCTGTAATTTGATTAAGATCTGAAAACATGCACAGGAGGACTATTGACAGTCCATCACAAACCACACCCCGCCGCCAATTCTGTTTATTTCTGATGCAGTCATCATGACATGATTATATTTCGCACCGCAAATCAATGCATGTGTTGGAAGTCATCCAACAAAGAGGCTGAATTAATGAAAAATTCATCACATTAGTGTTATGCTGTTTCTCGTCTTCCTCTCTCTCTGGGCTCCTCTTCCAACAGCTAACTCCCCGATAGTGTGAGATATTTATGAAGTATTCACACTTTGATAGGACAGCATTGCTCTGCTTATGCCAGCCTGCCAAAGTGGTAGGCATGAAGCAAAAGGGGCACGGAGTGGGAGAGCTGAGAACAGATGGCTGAGTGGGAACCCTGCGTGCCCAACATCAATAATAGACAGACAGAGGAGGGACGGCTGAGCCCGTCTGTGTGCCTGTGTGTGTGTGTCCCACTGTCCCACTGCCTCCGGGAGTTTCTGTCTTTTACAAACCTTCACTTATTCTGTTTTTTTTTTTTTCCCCTTTAGGCTCACAGTCTCTTTTTCCTCTCCTTTCCACGGTTTGTTTTTCTGTATTACACACACAATTCACACACGTAAATGTCTCATATATTACACAAGCAATAAAGCAGAATGCTCCCTCTGTAGAGGTACATGGACATAACTTCAACTTTAGCTTCAGCTTAAACCCTGAGGGAATGTTTACTTATTCAGATTATTCAACCCCTCTTCATACAGTGTGGCTCGAAGACGAAGAAGTTTAGGACAAACACTGAAACATACAAAACTTCAAAAAATGTGAATGTGTTCGTACAACTGAAAAGAGTCTGTGTATTTCAGTGTATGAGGTGGACTCGTGGAATGGCCTGCGTGATGAGTTGAAACAAAGCACAAATATGAATCAATTTAAAAAACTATATTAAAAAAATATTGATTTTTGTCAGACATTTAGATGAGGAAAGTTTGTGTTAGGGGAGTGCTTATTTATTTTGGGTGGTGCTTGGACTGTAAATAAACTGGGTTTAGCATCTCTGAGTACCTTGAAAAGCACTTTATAAATAAAATGCATTATTAGAATTTATTATTACTTATTTATTCAATTGGGTGGTAAATAGACTGGGGACAATTGTATATTAGTTGTACATAAATTTGGGGATTTTTTTAAATAATAGATGCGTTAAAAGAAGAAATGTAAGAAAGGGGTAGGGGCACATAAGTTTTACTTCTACCTACTCCTTTTTCGGACACTGTTATCTTTGTTTTTATTGTTTTTTTATTATGATTTGAAATAAAGTCATTCATTCATTCATTAACAACTGAACTAAAAGATAAAAGGGCAGAAAGCCACACCAGAAATGAGTCAGCTGAACACAACAATACTAGATAAAAGCTTCATTAAAGACACACAGTACAGTCGATCACAGAAATGCACTGATGGCCACTTTCCATAGTCATAAACTTAAGAGCGAAGCAAAATATATAAATATTAAAGCTCCAGTGTGTGGAAGTTAGGGGGATATACTGGCAGAAATAGAATATAATGTAATAAGTATTCTTGTGTATAATCACCTAATAATGAGACTCGTGTTTTAGTAACTTTAACATGAGCCGTTTATATCTACATAAGGAGCAGGTCCTTATCTACTTGTCTTTGTCCTTTCTTTTCTGAGATTGCCATGTTGCAGCACCATGTTTCTACAGTAGCCCAGAACAGACAAACCAAATACTGGCTTTAGATAGGACCATTCATGTTTACACATTGGCCAGCGTAGTTAGAAGCCCCTCTGTGATGAGCAGCGTTGGATATACACCAATTTTCTTAACGTGAAACAGCTTTTTTCAGTGTTTTTCCCAGTGTAATTCACTGGGTCTGTTTATTTTGGAGGGGAGGTGACTTATATGGATAATTTAGCTCCTGGCAAAAACTTCCTAAATGATGAACACTGAAGGAATTTTAATTGAGAGAAGTTTTAACTGGTTAAAATCTGCAATTCTCAATGCCAGACACCACTAAATCTCCCTAAATCTAATACTTTACTCATTTAAAATAGTCTAAAATGGTGCTAAATTAATAAATATCAAATTAAATTAATATATAACATGACTAACTAAGCAAATACAATATAACCAAACCATAATATACATGTAGACTTCTGACTTGCTGGATAAAAGTCGATGTTTTAAACACAGCAGAAAGCCAAATGTCATGGGATGTGTTTAAGTGCACACATTCCCTCTCTAATGGACTCTTGCATACCTAGTCTGTGACACAGTGTGAGTGCTGTGCAAGAAACCGCATGAATGACTGCGATTAGTCTCCGAGCATAAGCTCACGTTAAAGTTGCTGAATGCCATCAGGAGCCGGGCCTGTGTAAATCCTGATTGCAGTCAGATTGGCACCTGCCACATTGCACTAAATCCCCTCAAAGCGGACCTTCCAGCTGCTTGATTACAGGGGATTTCACTGTGTATGTCCAGGCAAGAAAAGCCTCCGGGCTGGCCTGAGGGCCAGGGAGAGCGGCGCTGCTGACCCAAAGACCCCATTTACCATCAGTGCCAGACAAAATGGCTGTAAGCCTACAGAGGGCATTCAGCCCACACAGAAAATGTACAGAGTTTAAATTGTGGGTTAGCTTAACATAATGCAGATGGTGCGAAAGCCTTTTGGAGAAGTTGAGCAGGTTTCCATGCATTTCCTACACCCATCAATATGAATTATTGATGTGAATATGTGCCTACAGAACAATTTTAGAGCTTATTTAGCTTTACGGCCTGGAACATTGATTTGATCTCAACCTGTGCTCTTTGAGGGAAAAAAGGGCAACTGTGGCTAATACGTGCAAATTGTACTCCATAGATCGCATCGGCCTGGTCAACACCTGCCAATGTGCTGCAGCCACGTCCATGACCTGTCCCATTTCACGCTAAATCACCATACATGGGTCTGCTCACTTATGCGTGTCGGAGGATGTTTGTGTGTATCAGCACACACTCAGCTGGAACATATTCACATGTGTTGTGCTTGATTGCAGGCATGTTCGCAAAGACACACACACAGATCAATGGTGCAGCAGCCTGTAGAGCATGCAGTATTGGTAAGGAGACAGTTTCCGGTAGAGCTGGAGCTTAAGAAAAGTTATCCAGGTGTCTAAAGGTCTAGATAAGATAAAAATGGCAACAGGAAGCAAAGGAAGCAATAAGTGAAGCTGGATGGAGTACAGGCCTGGTGGAGCATCATCAAAGAAGACACAAAAAAGTCCCAAGACAGTCACTGACAGCAAAATATGTGACATCAAATACTGTTTATGATGACCTTGTTAACCAGTTCAAAAATGGTATTTCTCTAAACCACTGAAATTCACCTAACCTGGCTTTCAACACCCTCAAACTAAAGCAGAGTCAGTTAAACCTCAGAGCCATTATTTGATTTCACATCCTTTGTGCTGGAGTTGGGAGTCAAAACAGCTAAAAATGTTTGATAGATAAAGCAGGAGATGCCATGGATTTACTCTCTTGTCGCCATAAACCAAGCTAAATGCTTTGGTTAAGTGCTCGAGAGAAATGCTGCTTGAAAAGCCCTGCATTACTGCTGAGGATATCTACATTCCTGATGAGCCAAGCAGCATTAATAATCCCAATAAATGAGCCCCGATCAAACACAAAAAAGACGCTGCTTCACTCAACAGCGACAGGAACTGATCACTTATGACTGATTTATTTATTGCAAAGCCAGTCCATTCATAACGATGTGTGGAGAGTAACGCTGCAGTGTTTGGGCTCAAGGCTGAGCAAGAAGGTGGGAGGTTTTAGGAGTGAGGGGGTGGCGAAAGGAACGTACAAGCATCTTGTGACTCAGCAGCGGGACTCTGACGGAGCTCCCTCCACTGAGGAGCTCTGCTGAGCGGGCATAAAACAAAGTTCTCGCTATGGCAACTGAAGTTGAGATGTAGTTGCTTTTAGCGGATTTTGGCCTTGAAACGAGAATCGATTTATACGCTTCTCTTTTTATTATTGAGCAAAAATGTCAAATATTTGATGTTTGGTCTTGGACTGTTACATTTTCTGACACTTTACTTGCAGCATTACATGGTTTACAGCTGGTTTATGGCATGTATGTGCACCCCACATCAACACATGTACATAATAATTCCCCGAAGGTCCTTCAGGTGAGAGTTCAATTAAATGCTAATAAAAGGCCTGGGCGTTGTTGTGATGGGATAAACTTGTGGCTGAAGGAAGCCACTTGTAGCCCAAAAGGTTCAATCAGAGAGGTGAGTAAATAAACCCCTCTCACATTTTAGTCCGTGTTTTAATCTCACCCTGCAGACATACAAACCCTCGACACGCCTAGAGGGGCGTCATGGTGAGCATGATGGCAACCGCACAACTCTGCACTCAGCAAATTATGGCTGATGCCTGCATTTATACATGTTTGAACAAAACAGCTCTTGGGGGACGTGGTGGCAGCTGACAAAACAGCATACAGTGTGAACAAAGTGATGTAGAACAACCCTTCCCCTGTAGATGAATTCTTGAGCCAAACTGAGCAGAGAAAAAACACAGACGTGGAACACAGTGCCTGAAATTATCTCGCAATGAGCTGGAAATGCAACTGTGATTGAAAGTGAGAACGGAGCCAATAGAAACAAACAAAAACTAATGACTAAAATTCATCTGTAGGGCACGTTTTCATTATAAAACCATTACACCGGGTGGGTTATCAGTTCAGGAGCATCTTTGGTGTTTGGCTGCAGGTTACCCTGCCGGTAGAAATGAGACGAGATCAGACACGCAATCTGTCCACTGCTGCTTCTCCAACAAAACAGCAGGTCAGTTCCTCGCGCTATTACTCACGATCTCAACACACTGCTGAGAAAAATCACACCCCTCCTCCAAGTGCTGAAAAGGCACCACTAAAACAAAAATAGAGAAGGAAATGAGAAAGTGTGCACATGCATGGGTGTATCTGTCTTCGACTGCATGCGTGTTTTGCTTGGCCCAGTTCTTTTTTTTTTTTTTTTTTTTNTTTGCTTGCCAGTGTTTTTTTTTTTTTTTTTTTTTTTTGCCTCTTCCCAAACATGTGTTTGACATTTGCATGCTACAAAGCCTGAGCCTCCTGCTGTGATGAAAATTTCCCGTGTGTCGTCCCATATTTCAGAGTCTTTCATCAGTTGTTATGAAGCGTCCAACTTACTGGACCGTCATTGACATTTTAATCAGCGCCATGTGCAAAGGCGTGCACAGGGCAATCTGCGACAAAATGTGTCATTAAGAATAATGTTTTAATGTCGCTCATGGTTGAGTCTCGGATTACAAACAGCTGTAAGAAAAACACTAAGAGGCAATGTTGTGCAATGAAGCAAAGTGTGTCAATTAGGTCTGAGTCACAGGCAAAGTTTGAGCAACTGGAATCCAAAATGTTTATACGGTACTGTGGCTTTAATGCTCTATTGCTTTAAGAAGAAACCTCAATCTGGGAACTAAGTTGATGCTGTCTGTCAATATGGAGTCATTAGAGAGACATTAGCATGTATCATGTCGGCAAATCCCTATTCAAAACCCTAACAGACTTGCAGAGCAGTCAACTGCAGCCATGGATGTTCTGGTGAATGTCTGGCTTAATTTCACTGATGCTAGTGGCAGAATTTTATGGATGGAAATCAGTCATTTTGTTTTGTCAGTCTGTTACTCTGGTCCAGCATGAAAAAGTCAACAACTAAAATAGATTGCCATTGAATTCTACACAGACATTCATGTTCTCCAGAGGATGAAGCCCATTGACTTTGGTGATCCTCTGATTTTTTCTGAATCAGTATCAGCAGTTTAAAGTTATATTTTATCCTGTGAAATATTTCAACATCCACTGGCTGGACTGTGCACACCCAAAAATTCTAGAGACATTCATGGTTGCCGACTTTTCCTGTAGTGCCACTTGATTGACGTGGGGTTTTGTATGAAATGTCTCGACAACTATTGGACGTTAGTTGATCTTGTTTCATTTAGCATAACCATCAAGTCAAACTTTGATGTTTGACCGAATACTTGGAAAACTTACAGCCCTGTTCAGACCGAAGACTTGCGATGAGACGAGTTGAAACATGCACCTACTTGCAATGCGTCGTTCTGCAACGTACGCCAGTGCAACTAGATGAGATGGTGTATCATCTCTATGCAACAACTCTCTGTACTACCCTTCTGATTTACAACTTTTCAGGTTTATTTTGTGGTTGAATATAATTTGAAGCTTCTTAAATTATAAATGAGGACAGTGATAGTGAGACACTGGCTACAGCTGCATTTATAGTAGTGATGCAACTGCAAAAAACAGAAATTAACCGAACATCAGATGGATTGTACTCATAATAAATACACCACAATAATATAAGTAGCAGCGCCAATTTATCAGTCAATGAGAATGTGTGAGAATGGGGGTGGGGGGGCACATACAGCAAGCAGTAGCAGCGGCGACCCGTTGTCCAACAACGGCACACGTGAGGATGGAAACAGGGCTCGGCGGGGACGGAGCACCTGCCGCAGCAAACAAACATGCCATCCGCGGTCATTCTGACTTGACCAACGGACTTCACTACAAGTGACCAGCCTTACGTTCTAAAACCAGTTGCTGACAATTTGACCAGCGGAGTTGCAGGTGACACCATCAGCCAGCTTCAGTCGAGCTCAGACGGTCAGTTCACAGCGCTGCAACTTTTCTCTGCAACGTTCTAAAAAGGTTTCGTCTCATCGCGAGTATTTGTTCTGAACTGGGCTTCATACATTGCCTTAAGCATCAGCTGCACTTGTGTTTTTAGCTAATGTCAGCATGCTTACGAGCTAAAGTAAGATGTTAAACATGGCAAACATTGCACATGTATACTGTTGAGGTTATACTCTGTCCAGTGTTGCTTCTCCAACAAAACAGCAGGTCAGTTTCTTGCACTATTACTCACTGTAAATGTTATACCTGTTGATGTATAATTAGAATGCATTTAAAAGTTTGCATTTGATTTATTTTAAAGTGCAATGCGAGGTAGCCATTGTCATTCACTGCTGAGTGAGCTATCTGTTGCTCCGCATAAGGTGGCAAAGACTAAATATCTTCCTTCACCAAGAAAACACATGCAAATGAAGCCAAAACAGCTTTATTTCTTTGGTTTGAGGGAGTTGGAAGAAGAATTACACTGCTTACTCTCTGGTTTCTTCATATGGAAATGCATGTGCAATAGTTTATGCTTATATGTATGTATGCATGTCTATCAGTATTTGTACGAATCTGAATGCATGCTGATGTTGCAGCATTTTGTTTTGGTTTTTTTGGGCTTGTCAGACCTATAATTTGTTTTGTCTGCGAGCTGTTTGCAGAGCAGTTCCGGTCAGGTTGCCATACAACACCGTCTGGCTCTCATCTCAACAGCAAACAGCTGCCGCCGTCAGCCAATCCATTAGTTATTACACAGCCTATGTTCCTCATTTTTCAGCTGTGGCGGGCCAACGCAGCAGGAAAACTGCTGTTAGCACCAGCAAAAAAATGTGAAAATAAAAGTTATGATTTAACAATCCCAGCAGACAAGTATGCACAAGTCCAATATTTAGAAAAAGCAATGTGATAATGATAAAGCAACCAATTAAAACTTGTTTTTGGCACTTCATTGAGTGCCAAAAGCAAAAGCGATAGTTGGGAGAAGTGCGGGCGGAACAAAGCCTCTCTCTCTGTTCTGTGGCGCTCTTAGGACAATGTCATGTCAGGGGAATAAATATAACACGCTTAATCTCACACATTACGGTTCTCTTGCAAGAAATACAGAGCTATCTCTCATGGCTTGTATCACAGACACATGGCACAACATTTCTATGGATAAAATCAGTTTTATGAAGGTTTTAAAAGCCAGAAATAGATAGATAATGAGGCTCTAATTAAGAAGATAATGGACAGAATATGTGTACATTTCATTTTCTTTCTGAAACATCTGTCTGCCCTCAGATCATGGTTCGACCCTGGGTGAGTCCCTGATGCCCAGATGACTCCACTCCTTTCTAGATGATGGCTACAATCCATACAGTGACACAAGAAGGAAATATTTAGCCATTTTTTCTATTGTTTGGTATTTTAATGGCCCCAAAGAAATGTTTTCAGATTTGTCCGCCCGAGTGTGTACATCAGAGATGATCCCTGACACAAAGCTGCGGCTGGGGGCGTGTGGTGACACAGGGGTTTAAGGCTTTGGAGCAGGTTGTGGTGATAAGGGCAGACTGGGGATCATGGGATGAAACGGGATTTCCCATGATGTGGTGGGACTGGGCTGATGAGGCTAATACTTCCACATCGTCCTTATCAGACACAGGCACCTGAGTGTGTGTGTTTGTGTGTGTGTGTGTGTGTGTGTGTGTGGCTGGGGCGCATGATGGTCCAGTACATGTCGGTCTGACAGAGAGCACTGAGAGAATGGATGGGATTAGACCAACATGCGTAATCCAGCTGGCCTGTGGGAGGGAGGTCTGCACACACCCCTCTGCTGGAGGAGATAAGGAAGTTGGGGGAGGGGGGAGTGTAAACCTCCACATCATGCAAACATCTGAGTTTATATTCCAACAATTTTACACAGAAAGTCAGTTTACTCAGGATAGGGAGAACTACTGTGTAAGTAGCTTGTCTGAGTAAAGAGCCCTGATGACATCATCAGGGGTTATTTCTGCTCGGGTTTGGAGATTATAAATACAAACAGCCTGTAGCACAAACTCAGGTCATAGCATTTGAAAGATGCTGAAGTTTACTAGAGATGGTTGCTTTGTGGGAAATGTAGGATCTAACCTTTTTGGAGCTTTGTGACGATAAATGAGGAAATCCTGACCCTTGCCTCTTTGATTTTGACCGCTCATTTATTAATCTGCTCCTTAAGGCACCGTTCACATTTCAACTGATACAGAAACTGGCTCAGGTACCTGGAATTTGTTATCAGTGCACAATGGTTCCTTATTCAGTACTTTACTTCTTCTGTAATAGTAAAAATTCAATTTTTGAACAAGCTGCAGCGATGACATAGTAGACTTAAAACCAATTTTGCTCTTCTGCTCTTTTCTATCACACATAGAGCAAATTTTTTTGCTCCTTTTACACTGCCAGACTTTCCATGAATGTTGGGCCTTTTTGCCGGCAAGCTGCGAGCCTTTAGACACACAGAGCCGTATTGGCAAGTTGATCCAAGGTGCCCAATTTTCCGCCTCGTAGGGTAGACATATTGGCGGAACCCTTTTAGTTTAAACAGACAGGGGCGGCCTTCCGCCATGGGAGGGGCTGTCGAAGACTTGTGGGAGGAGCTGTTGATGACGCCGCACAAACTACACGTTTGTTACTTGCTCACGCCCCCCATTGCCCCAAAAAGGCGCATTCTGTATAAACAAAAGTATGTAGGGGGCATTTTACTCCTGTTTAAAAAGGGCTTGTGTCTGCTTGCCTGGCGTGGACTCCAGGTTTTTTTCGGACCTAATTGTATTACGGAGTTTTGCACAGCAGCAACCGGATCTTTGCTCTCAAACCACAAAAAAAATGTGATGGCACAACAGTCTCCTTCAGTACATTATTCTGTGCTTTCTTTTGATTTTCACATTGGCTAGTCATCCTGTTTAATTTGTCTTCTGATTAAATCGGAACCGTTGAAACAAGTTGTAGGAAGCCTCTGCAAGTAATTGGTTGCGGGCAGACACTCTGTGCTGCAATAAAATGGTTAATCAGCAGCGCCGTGCACTGTAGAGCCGATGCGCTGCTGGTTCTGCCGGCCTGAATAGAATATAATTTCTATAGCCTTACTGTTGTGTGTACAGCCTTTATAGACTGAGCTGAGTAGTGATGCGCAGGTCGACCCATAACCCGCGGGACTCGCAAATGGACCTGCGGGTCGGGCAGCAGTGACCGTCTGTTAAATCGGTCTGTAAATGATATTTTGACATTATTATTATTACTTATTATTACTATTAATCTATAATCTATTACTGTCATGGCATCCGAAGGTACTGATGCGTTGAGCAGGTGACAGTCCGCGGTCGTTTTCAAAACACACTTGTGTCACGCACAAAAAAAAAAAAAAAGTAAATAAAAAAAACCAAATATCGAATACCAAATTTTCGTAACGAATACCTACCCATAGAAACGAATATTCGAATATCCGAATATTTGGGTACAGCCCTAGAAATTAAAGCAATAAAATTATAAGATTTAGTGGCATCTTGTGGTGACGTTGCAGATTACAACCAACAAAAACTTCTCCCATGTGCCAAACATATAGGTGAATTATGAAAAATGCAAAAATGCAAGAGGCCCTTTCCAGAGCCAGCGTTTGGTTTGTGCATTCTGGGCCGCTGTAGAAAAAACACAGCAGACTCTGAGGAAAAGACAGTATGTAGACATAAACCGATTATTCTAAGGTAAAAATAAATAAATAAGTAAATAAGTAAAACACGATTCTTCATTTCAGGTGATTATACACTAATGAAAACATAGTTATAAATATTCTATACCATTAATATATTGCACTAAATCCTACACACTGGAACTTTATCTGGACCTACTGTATGTTTTATGTATATTTTTATCATCCACATATTTCCCTAGACAGCAAAATGCCATATATACTGTATGGACACTTGAACACATCCATGAATGCACACTAATCCACTGAATAGACACAAGATAACAAATGTAATCTAGTTTAAAAAAGCTGATTTTTATTACCATCCTTGATATTTCACAAATCAGCAAAATAATATTAACTGAGATCACTCTGACTGTAGTCAGGCCTGCAGCAGGAGCTCATGCACACACTCCAAATTCTCGCAGTGACAGCCCCTCCAGAGTCTACAGCTTATTGGTGTCTTTTTTCAAACACAAGTGGCCGACTTTCCCTCATCTGACTCTAAGTCCTGCTCCCCCGTCTTTAGAGAAGTAGTATTTCTGGAAGACGAATCCTACAGCAACCCACTGGTGCTTTATATTCTAACTGGCTGCAGCTGAGCACAGAGATACAGATGATCTTTTTCCCCCTACTGTCCTCTCAACTCTGCCAATATTCTCTTCTCTCTAAAACCCTTATCACACGGCACAATGTTTACCCAGTGGGAGAGATGCATGTAGCTGGGGCTACCTTTATACTCACCTCGTAGAAAGTCAAGTGGGAGGTATTCATAGCCACTAAAGGGAGCGGATAAGCCTGGAACTCTGGCATTGAAAACATGAAGGAATTTTAAGAGAATAAAGCTTTTATTTCATGCTTTACCACAGCATACCTTAACACTGCAACAGCACAGCTTTGCTTTCAGTTTTGTATACATAAGAGGGGCGATGCTGTAAATACCATTTATCCTTACACATGTTTTGACACGACACAAAAGCTCATTTTCTCGACTTATTATACAGCAAAAACAGGAGAGCAGGAGGGCGAGAAAAAGCAAGAGACTGAAGATGGTTCAGGGTGATAGATGCCTTTAGTCAAGTAGTGACAGAAATGCAGTGGCCGCTGCCCACAGGGCTCGTCTGATTGGTCAGCGGGATGTTTCCATGGGAGCAGCGAAAGTGACAACTGAACAAAGGGCTTCCATTAGAGGCCATGTCCCCCTTCGCTCTGCCACTATTAAGACCCTGTCTGTGGGATACCTAATGCTGCTGACAGAAGAGGAGCACAAGGCAACAGGGAGCAATCTAGACGATGGAGGCAGATTTCATTCACTGATGCACCTGAATGTGCCAATATATTAAAAGCAAAAATGGATACAGTGGAGGCTGTGTGGTTTTGCTGTGGGATACAATGTGTTTGCTTTTTATCCAGTTTTAAGACCTTGGCATATATCTGAAATATCTGGATTTCTCAATAATGCATAAGCATTTCTTTTCAGTCAAAACTACATGTGTATACCCATGAATACCAATCACTTGTAAATTGGAAGCTCTTTCATTGGAACTTAATTATCATGAATTACACTGTATTACTCAGCGGAGAACATAATCATAATCCTCCAGACTTTAATGACTTTGCAATAGAGGGAATGAAAAAGGAGGATTGCGATGTGGAACTGAGATTATCAGTGATGTGGAGGGGAAAAAAAGGGGGTCTACGATTCGGTACCGAGAGAAATGCCAGAAGATCTGGACACGAAGAAGTTCAAAGAGTGCGATTTGATTCAAGGATGCTCAATAAAAACATCACAGCTAAACAAGACCATCAACACGAGGGAAGGGCAGCAGAGTAATAAGTCTGATGTGCCATTAATCGTCTCTAATTGCAGAAAAGAACAAAGATTATTGAAACGACATTTAGACTAGTTTTATCAATAAAAGTGACAGATAATCTTTAAATTGTGTCTAAACTGGAGATTTATGGAGACATTCAATGAGTCCACAAACAGGCTTACAGTAAATATACTTAGATATTTATGCTTAAAAAGAGTAGCTATTAGTGTTTGCAAGGAACCCACAGTACATTAATATGATGGAAAAGACATATTGAATATGAAAACTGCCTTAATGCAGCTCAAGGCTTCAGACATCCTCTAATATCCACACCAATAATTTTCTTTACCTCACCTTTACATTATTCATGAGACCAGAGGATCAGGACAACGCAATGCGCCTGCCTTAAGGCTGCGCATGGCTCCGTATAAAGGGATCTGGGTATCCATAGACCACAGACACTAACCACATAGGTTACATACAACATTGTTACACGACTGTCTGTGGGTCAGCGGTACATGACCAGAACGCATTTGTGAAAAAGCCCCTGTAAATGCTTTACGCAACAAGATCAACGTGGGCTGTCCCCGAGTATGAAGAACGTGTCAATCACAGTCAGGAGGACAATCAACTCGGGCTTACAGTTGGGCCTCGATTGAGCCTCGGGGCGCAGGAAGTCAGTAGGAAGAGAGTGATTTATCCTATCTGCCCAGGGGCTGTTTCATCCTCAGAGAGCAGAAACTGAAGAGCCATCAGAGGGGAAGTAAAAGACATATGTAATACCATGGGGCAACATGTGCACATAATAGATGCCGCAGTTTGGGATAAGCCTTTGTCAGAATTAATAATAAATAACGATTAACAAAATGGAGATTTTTGTTTGCGAAATTCAAGTAGCTCAACCAGCTGTTCATCAGAAACCCATTTCTCCAAGTCATCGATAAGTATTAATGAAAATCTGCATAGATCTGCAATGTCCCCATGGCTCTTGCTCGCAAAGTTTAGTAAAGGCTCAAGAGAATAAATCAAGTCCAAAAGTTGGCTTTTCAGATGCGTGTGTGGGCTGTATGGCCCGTGCAGTATGTGTGAGAACAAGTGTTTCCATCTGTGCCTGCAGATGGGATTGTTCACATGGTGTGCATCAGTGTACATATGTGTCACCATCATGCATACACACAAATGGATGTACCAATGCTTCTAAACAAATGTGCGTGAGTGTGTGGGGAGAGGAATTTTAATAAGTCAGTTAAGTCAATATACTTTGCGTTGGTGGGGCAGTGCAGAGACATACTGATAATTGAAAGGTTTACTATGTATACAGTGACACAGGTGGTGCCTCCACATCCTCACATTCAGCCAGAGAAAGAGTGGGAGTGAATCGAAAAGCTATAGCAGAGGGAAAAGCGAAGGAGGGACATCTTCTATTCCAGTCTAACACGTGCCGGGGAGAGAGGCGAGGAAGTTGGAAAGTGTGAAATGAGCCAGGGGCGTGCGTATGTGGTGGTGGGGGATGCCAAGTCGGACTTCATCTATCAGGTTGATGGAGTGGTGTGACATACTATGGACACAGTGTGCATGTCTTAGAGGCAGTTCTTTAAATCCACTGGTTTCTGGCAATGCTAAGTGGTTGTATTCTTATTTTGTTGGTGGACTCCTCGAAAGTTGCTCGAGATAAGTGTATTTTTTGGACTGCAACAGATGAAACAATTATGAAATAACGTTCAAAAATATTTGTTAATGTTTGGAGCAACTGAGTATTTAATCAAGCTAAAATTAAAATCGGAGCTCTGTCTATTTCGGTGTCATTGTTGAATTGTTGAATGAAATACCTAATTAAAAAAAAAAAAGGGTTATGTCCCACTTAATTAAAGTTATTATATTTCCTACTGCAAGAACACACTGATTACTTCGGTTTACAGTATATGACTCTCTCATGCAATACTGAAAGTTTAAACAATGCTGTTGTTAATGAGAAATTATGAGATGAGAAAATGGAAACGAGCTGCTCATTAGTCACCACAGTCCCTTAAAAGTAGTAAAAAACAAACCATTACACGACAGCGTTTAAGCTACCAGTGACATTAAAAAATAAAAGGAAATGAAATGATTGCATTAAATTCCTTTTGTTACACAGGTGTGTTATCAGTCCCAGATTTACACTCTGGCAGTGAAGCAACAACTGAACTTGTGACCTGACAGGAAACCCTCACCCTCTAATCACACTGTGGAGGCACGGAAATGAAAAAAAAAAAGAGGAGTGTGAGGCAGTAACTACTGTATCACACTGGGGGGATTCACAGCATGCTACAGAGGATCAAATGTGTGATGTGTATGAATGTGGGGGAGTGCTGCCGCTGGGACTTGCATGCCTACAGCCCCAAATGTTTTCAACAAAGGCCTAAATCTTTAATATTCATCACGTTTGGCGTTTTTAACATTGAATCCAGATCATAGCTGCGGAGGAGCCAGTGTGTTTCGGACGTAGTGAAGCACTGATATGTAAAACATTGCACTATGTATCAAACTAAGGTGTTGCCCCAGCTCGTTGAAAGATTTCACGGCTATAAGTCCCAGATCTTGACTGACCCTGGAACCAACCCTGTTGTTTAGGGTGAAGGAGAGGTTAGAGGAGTGATCTGCGTTACCGGAGGTATTGTGCTGACGGACTTAACTTCACACATGTGCTGCTCATGAACAGCTCAGGGTGGGGAAGTCACTGCGGTGACATCATATCATTAAGACTGTAAATTCAAGCAGCCAAGCACAATATATTATCCTAACTTCTTGAACAGAATGAATGAAACAACCAACCAAACACACATTAAACACACATTAAACATGGCTTACGAGAGACAATTTCAAACACAAGTACACAAATCGGCTTCATTATAACTCGCAGCATTCACAGACAAAGCACTTGTCTTTATCTGGACACATTTTCCCCACAAATACAACATGCTAACGTTTTTAGCAAGCCTATGGCATTTTACATTGTATAAATTAGCCTAGCAGCTAGCAAACTTTTCCTCCACTCATATGAAGCCAGGGACAACAGCAACATTTAACAAAGGTAACGTTACAAAATTCAGCTCCGTTACAGCTCACAAGGTTCACTGACAAAACAACTGTCTTATACTAAACCTAGGTTATGGCATAATGTGTAAATGCTACCAAGCTGCAACAACAGGATGGTTTCTTTTCCTCCCTGTACTAGTGGAATGGTGTGAATGCATTAAACATTCAAGGTGAAGGGAACAGAGGGTGCAGGGAATGCAAGAAAAAACAAACAAAAGTGTTGCTACCCTGTATTTCAGCCAAAATGCATGCAGTTGGAAAAAAAACTACAAAGGATTACAGAGGTGTGGGGGCTCAGGGTGTTTGCAGGAATTGAATAAAGGCCATTTGGATTACAAGTTAAGAAGAACACCAGTCTTACTCGCTCCATATGCACAGAGGGAGGCTGAATGTGTGGGAGTGTATGTTAAAAGGTGGGAGGAGGTGTTATTCTTGGGGATGATTATGTCAGTTCAGATCTGACAGCCCACAGCAGAACTTCAAAAGGACTCATTTCTTATTAATGTCTCCTCTGAAGGGAGACAATGCATTTCTGCCGCAGGGGGGGTGACCAAATACATTATGCTGTGTGTGAGTGTACTGTATGATGCATGCGTATGAATGAGTGTTAACGGCCACATGTGCGCATGCTTGTGTGTCCCTTCATGCATGAATGTGCCTGGATGTGACGGATCAAAAGGGGGCAAAAATCCAGAAATAATAAATTGGGTCCCCTTTGTGCTGCCACTCTATATGATGTCCTACACAACAGAAAGTGAAAGATCCCTCCCATGGCCTTGAGTTCATGAACCGTGAAAGAACGACACATCAAACCGGGCGACGAGAGCAGAGACAGTGTCATGTCACATCGGACGGAGGGGAGGTTGCTGCCTGTTAACCTTTCAGGATGGCCAGATGCGTCAGCCAGCGCTGCCAGTCAGTGTGGCGTCGCAGTCGCACTTCCAACCTCCCTCCTCTTTAGCCTTAACCTCTCTACCCCCCTGCGTCTCGCTGAATATTTTCACATTCCCTGACTCTGAAAACACTGTTAACAGCCTGTGCGACAGTGAGAGAGCGTGAGAGTGAGGAAAATGTGTGCGGCGTATGTGTGATGTGGTTTGAGCTCCAGGCTACGCCAACCAAACTGCGCTCGTCAGCCAATGTGAACAGACACCAAAAAAAAAAAAAAAAAAAAAAGGAATAATGCATGCTGATGAGGAGGGGGTGCAAAGGCATTGGGCTGAGGCTTGAAAGTTGGTGGCCACCATTGTATGGCTCCACTCTGGTGAATAATTCTCTCTCATGAGGCGGGTTAATGTCTCTGCCAGTGCCGGCATGTCACTCAGGAACACCGTGGCATTTTGTTGTTGCCACACTTGAGCTTAGATCTCTATCCTCCTATACAAACAGATATGTAAATAACAGCATTCATTAGAATATAAATCCTGCACACATCTATAGGGTTCATACAATTACTGGGGTTTTTACAAAAATGCCAACAACTCATTTATATTCCATCTCAATTATTTAAAGTTCTTGGAACATTTCAATTTGAAAGGGCAGCAAAATTCTAGCAAAGGTGTAGCAGCTAGCTGGCTAAAGGTATGTGTTTCACCATGTTCTCATCATATACATGAAGGGTGTAAAGAAGTGTTAGCAAAGATTCCCATGTATATGACTTGTGAGGAGTCACATCACCAGACAACAAAAGATGGCAGCTCAACTATTGGAGGTTCCAGCTTTACCCAACTAGAGTTAGCTAAAATTCTTAAAATCATATCAAAAGTAATACCACAAAGCCAACAGACCACACTATTAACTGCTTTATAAATGCAATTTGAGTACTGAATTAATGATGCTGAGTAGCTAAGACCATGAAATGTTCAGTGATCTCCATTGTGTCTTTTCCTAAATCACGTTTTCTGTGTCACGCTAGTAACATGGTTGACAAAGCTACGACCAGCCAGTAACAACCATGCCTACATATAAAGGGTTCTGTTTGCGGTGGACACGCTAGGGTCTAGGAACCATATCTGACAGAGTCCAAAGGTACCATGCCAAAAGTGTTTGGTGGAAATGGGGCTTATGTATTACACTGTACTTTATGATAAAAATACTATGCATGGTCAATATAGCACCCTGTTAAATGAGAAATGAGGCATCAATTTACGCTTGAGTTTAGAAAGAGTTTCCCAGTCCTACCTATAACTTGATGTACGTGAACAGACTTAAGTCTCTTAGACACTGGTATTTACTGACACAAGCCCCTTTCACGCATGAACTGCAACCCTTAACTTATACACAGTAGACATTAACTAGAAGAGATGTATGTGAGAACACTTATCAATCATTTGGATCAGACATAAAATGGACTTTACGCTGCCAGGTCCTTCGTAGTCCGTGCAATGTCCGATTAAGCCCGTGTGAATTGAGCAGGTAATTTTCCAGAGAATTCACAGCGAGTGAGCAGGTGTGTTGATGACATATCTATCACGCAACTGGGCACAAGAACAGAAGAACACAAACATCTGAGGGTGAAGAACAGGAGTCATTAACACAAAGAAGCCAAAAAATGTCCAATTGGAGAGAATACAAGATTCGATAACTTCTGTCTGCAATGGCCACTGCCGAAATCGTCAAACAAATCCAAGGAATAGCAAGAGACTCGTTTATGATTATGACAACTGAATAAATAGACGTAAACAAAACTCTGTAATTTCCCCAGGGTACTTTAGGCATCATGTTCTGCCTCCTGCACGTTCTACATCTCCTTATCTTGGTAGGGGTTGTGGGGGAGCTGAAGCCTACCCCTTTATCCATTTAGGTTTTTTTATGATGGTTTTAATTAGTTTTACTGTAAATATTATGTAATTCATACAGACAAGGGAACCAATAATTCTGTCATATTTATTCCAACACTTAAAGACAATTTTTCTCAGCTAATTAGTCAATTTGTTGTCAAAATCATTGCTAGAATGCAAAAGTATGAAAACAGTCTCCAATATCTGCCCTGACCTACAAATCAACATCCACTTTGCTGCTGTAACAGCATGCAACTTCCATCTGCCACACTGTATTTGATCCCTGTTTGCCGCGGAGCAAAGCTCAGAGGAGCGCTGATGTCGTATCAAGGGAATGTTTTTTGACGGAGGCTGCCAGGTCGAGCAGAGCGTGGTTAGATAAGTGCGGGAATCTGAGGCTTCACACAGCTTATGTGGTCACAAAGCACACACTCGCTACGGTTTGAAGGGAGCTCGCTAAACAGGATGTGGGGAGCTTTTCTTTTTGGTGTTCTCACTTCTGTGTGTATGTGTGTGTGTGTGTGTGTGTGTGTGTGTGTGTGTGTGTGTGTGAAAGCATGTGTGACAGTATGTCTGCTTGCAAATTTCCATAAGAGCATGTGTATGTGTGTCTCCTCTCTGAGCTTTGAGCCGGAAAGAGGAAAACGTTTCCAAAGGAGTTCACCACAGCGTGACTGTCAATCTCAGCTGGGTGGGGCCAGCTCAAAAAAAAAAAAAAAAGAATGATGTATGTTTTGTTTGCTAAAGACAACATTTCTGTTCTCACCAAAATTATGGAAAAATGCTACTGGACCTGCCAGAAAGACACAAATCTCTTGAAGATGATCAGCATGTGGCAACCACTCACAACTCCACCCAAGATGAAAACACATTTAAAGAAAGAAATATGTCAAAAAAAGGAGATGAACTGTTGCATATACAAGGAAAATCTGATGCTCTACTGTGCCTTTCTTTATTGTTAATACATGGGAGTCAACGTAAACCTTTTGGGATTACTTTAAATTTACTTTTAAACCACGTGCCAACTGTTAGTCAACTATAATCCCCCAAATTGTTATGACACGGACACAATAGTCTTGGGACAGTGCTCTTGTGTCATGGAATACACTGGAGCAGATATGAAAGGACTGCGGCATTAGGACATGCTATTCAAACATAAAAATCCATTCTCCATACATCCTGTGCTGGCCAGGGTCCTGGGACGCCATTCATTCAGTGTTGGATCAATACATACTGTATAATACATCATACAGCAAATACAGAGTGCTTCAGTGTACAATGACCACACTCTTCCTGGTCGATGGGTGATTGATGAGAATTTATCGGTACCTGAACTGGGCAAAGTCCTTACAGGAGCAAAAATCCCACATTTCTACTTACATGGCCGCACAAACTAACATATCCACACTACAACATTGTCATCATGGTCAAAAGTACTGGACATGAGCCCCAGTTGAAGTGACACATATGTGTGCCGAAACATCCATCCAGCCCTTTTCCTGAAGAGCTTTTGTGACACTCTAACAAGTCCTTTCACATCCGTCTTTGCTACTGAAAGAGGACAGCGTGTATTAAAAGAAGTTCAAGAGGTCTTTTGCCAAGTAAATGTACACTTAGGTTGTTTTGAACATTTGAACACTTGAACAAGGCCATCCATCCTGGGCTAACTGTATAATTTCAATGTCCCAGGGTCAAAACCACCTGAGAACTTTTGCTGCATTCATCCCATCCGCCTCTACCCACGTATCTACCTACATGGCCACACAAAATAAAAGCTCTGAGCTGCATTATGTAATCCTGAATTTGTACTCCTGCTGCTTAAATGGAGGCAATCGAGTATTGCTTGATGGCAATTTAGTGTGTTCTCACACTTGAAGGATCTGGAAGCTTTACTGCAAATGCATTTCAGTACATCTTTGAAATCCATTTTAGTTTCAATCAGAAACTATTCAATATCTACTGAATGTAAGTTACACAACACTTCATTACTGACATTACCATCCCTCAATACCGTGGACTGCTTGTTTGACATGTATCCATGACAACATTTCACCTTTAAGTGCACATGCTTGCACTCAGAGCACAGTGCAGTTATCTTGCTGCAGAAAAGCACAGGAGATTATTATATTTTCCTCGTAACACCTGTCATACACCAATCATGTTGTTCAACTACCAGTGTACAAGCTTTCACATCTTTTGTGCACTTCATAGGACTGCACCAGAGCTTGTCAGACCAATGTTTTTTGTGGAAACCAGTTCTCTAGACCAGTAGTTCCCAACTGGTCCTGCCATGGGGTCCAGGTCTCTCCTTGGTCATTAGTTCAAGGTCCACACAGTTCTTACATTCAGCGTCATATTTGCATTTGGCCATGTTGTCAAGCTAGATTGCTGTCTCTGTCAAGTAGCTGTATGTTGGTCACTCACTTGAGATGTTTGCGAGTCACCTGTGGTCCATTCACAATGGACCCGCGATCCACCAGTTGGGAACCACTGCACCAGACCACACCTGAGTTCAACAACAGCTTTCACACATCACCAAGCTTCTCAAACTTGCTGGGAAAATGGCCTTGGGTCTCCACTGGGCCTGTGTGAAACTGACCTTAGCGTTAATAGAAAGTTGTCAGCTCACTTATTCCACTTATAGAAAGATTTTAACCATCAATCTTCCCTTTTGAGCCTCTAAAACATCAACATTTCTCTGTATCAAGCGTTGGATGACTTCAGATAGAAACAGCCAGGTCTATCAGTATGCTCCCTCAGATGTGGAGGCAGACGCACTTCCAGGGGCAGAGGCTGTCAGGCTGTCGGTCCTGCTGCTGCTGCTGCTGCTGCTGCTGAGCTGCTGCTGCCAAACACATGTGTTCTCGCCAACTGCCTCACTTACCCTAATGAAAAACAAACTCCACTTTGCACTGGAGGGACCACACGTTGAATAGTCTGAATTAAGCAATTTGCAGCGATGCATTCCACCGCTCCAGAAAGTGACAGAGACACAACAAACTAAATTGTTTGCTGTTGTTGCTTTGAAGAGGGTGAAAGCTCATAATGAAATCCCTGCAGTGATGTACAGCAGCCGCAGGAGTGATGTTCAACTGTTAAACATGCTTTTTCTCATTATCTCTGCTTTCTAAACAAAGAAAAGAGCTTCACTGTTGTGTGGATGTGTGATGGGGTGTGTAACACAAGTCTAGGCCACAGGACCTCACTGAAGGAGGTCTGAATCTCTTCCATCCCCTCGTGGCAGTTGGAAGCATTTCTAGGGAGGAATCCCTTTATTCTGCACACAGACGTCTGAAGAGAGAGGGAGAGGCCCGGCACGAGTGACACATCACAGCCTCAGACAGCTCACTGTGTCAGCTGGAACAGACAGAGGCTCATTATGGGTCTCCATTCAGCATGTCCCACCAGGGACAGCATGGAAGAGACTGGGGGAGGGGGCATGGATACAGAGAAGGGGATCCACAATCAGGACTTCTTTTTTTTTTGTTCCAAAAAAAGATGCAGACAGAGGAGTCCTTGGTGGATCAGAGACGACGATAAAAGAGGGGCACAAAAGTCAGCTAGAGGAGGGAGGATGCCTTATGGCTCGCAGAGGAATGATTTGGGTATTTTCCTGATTCTACAGTTAATGATGTGGAGCCAAGCTGCAATACCCTCACCATTATAGCTCTGTCACACTCTCAGACACTTCTTTCAAGGAGCAATTCTCACACCTAAATGATGAAGTAGGTCATTTTGAGACTTCTGCACCTGCAATTACTGAGTCTTTGGCCACCTGGGGGCAGCAAGTTAGATCTGTTGGTTTGTTGCTATGGGCAACCCCTTTAGCATTATGTTTAAACAACTAAAACCACATGGTGAAGTTTATGCAAACATTGTCATCATGGTCAAAAGTATGGGACACAAGCTGCATTTAAAGTGACACATTTGTGTGCCCAAACATCCACCCAGACCTTTTTCCTAAGAGCTTTTGTGAGTCAGTCTTACAACATCCTTCCACATCCGCCTTTGCTACTGAGAGAGGAAAGCACTAGGGCTGCCCCCTAATAGTCCACCAAATGTTAGTCGACCAGAAAGGTCATTAGTTGGAAAGATTTCATTGGTCTCTTAGTCGCAGAAAAAAATAAAATAAAGCAAACGTGAAACTCTATTAGGAGCTGTGCCTTGTCAAAATACATCAAAACCTATGTGACTGGACCATGTGGGAATTTAATTTGAAAGGACAGACACAGGAAGTGTCCACGCTCAGCAGTCAGACAGGAGTCAGGTTAATTTCCAGGGCTGGTACCTGCGGTTATTCCACAGGCTAGTTAATAACATGTCGGGCAGGAAATCCAAAGTGTGGGATCATTTTGAGAAGGTGAAGGACGAACCCAAGGTGATATGTAAACTCATCTTCATTGGTCGACTACAAACATGACGTATCATCTGAAACATGGAAGTAGCTACATGCCCATTAGCCCACAGCGTCATTAACAGGCGGCTCGCTCAGTGTGTGACGTGCACTTGTAGATAAAATATAGGCCTATATTAATGAAGGTTCATTAGTACGGTTTTGTATTTCTCTGTAATGTAGCACAGTGTTAACAATGTTACTGATACTATTCTTTCTCACACCTTCAACTCAAACCATTGTGTTGCCCCGCCCAAAATATATCATTTAATAATTACATTAATATCGTAAACATGCAGACGACTAGTCGACTGATGGCCCTAAATGACGACTATTGGTCGACTAGGAAAATTCTTAGTCGGGGGCAGCCCAAGAAAGCACACATTAATATAAGTTCAAGAGGTCTTTTGCCAGGTAAATGTACACATAGATTGCTTTGAACATTTGAACAAGGTCATCCATCCTGGGCTAACCAAGCAATTTCAGTGTCCCAGGGTCAAAACCTGCTGAGAACCTTTGCTGCATTTCATCCTCACTTTCTCTACCCACATTTCCTGCCACTCTCGGGTAATTTACTATCAATAAACAGGCTAGAATCCCACACACTCACACACATACATGTGCACACACATATATATTTATAGATATAGACTGTTGTTGTTTCCCAGAGAAACCGGAGAGCTGGTGCTAAGAGGCTCCCAACATACATGCTGGGACTCAAAGCCAATACACTGTATATAGCCATCAAAAATGAGCCTCAGCGGTATCATACCTCTTCCCTTAAACCCCTGTGGAGTTTTGGACCATTAGTGGTGCTGCAGAACAATGTTGAAGAGCTGGTCCCTATAGTGTTTTCATCTTGTACACATGCACACACAAGCATACGCCAGGAATGCAACAGCAACAGAACTTTCAAAGCATGTAAAACACGGCTGTACAAATGCACACATTGAATATAAACATCTTTTTTACAAAGAAAATCCCACAGGATGTCTTTAACTTAACACCTCATTATTATAAAATAATCACAAAGCCAATTTTCAGAGAAGGCTTCCAGTAAAGTAGTGGTTGTCAACCTTGTGGTCAGGACCAAGAGGAAATGCTCAATTTTTCATTCGGCACTTTTTGGTCAAACGAATGGAACAAGTAATGTTCCTTTCTCAAACTGACAACGAAATGTCAGGCTGACAACAGATGAACTCTGGATTTTTCTCAGAACACTTTCTCCCTCATGGGACCTCATGAGAGTGAATGTCTCTTTATAGGACCCACTGTCATGCTTGGTCTCATCCTCTCTCTGTCCTCTTTCAGATTGAAAATGCAGGAAACTCTCCCTCAGTGGCACAATAGCACTCACTTATCCCTTCAGCCTGGCCACATTCCAAAGGAGAAATACCTCTTCTCTCTCTCATGAAAAATCATGAAGTTTTATATCTTGACAGAAATGCGAACAGAAAGGTGGGTTTACAGCCCGGTTGCTGGCTTTGCCTTCTCTCCAACAATGACGCTGGTGGGATTTTAAACAGGGCTTTCAAACCAGGGAAATCCATTAAGTTGTCAGTTGTCGCAAAGTGCTGGGAAGGCGCCACACACATTTCACCTGTCTAATTTTATTGCAAAGTCATGCTCCCTTCCATACAGCCTGTGCTATTAAAAGGGCATGAGAAAGGCTATGGAATCACTATTGCTCCATAAAGCTATTTTCACGACCTCATGCTATTGCTTTGTACCATTTAAGAGCGACAACGAGATGCACATCTTAATAATGTAAGACAACCTGCAGCTGGGCCACTGTAAGAAAAAGGACCCAGCTTTTTCTTCCTCTTCCTTGCATTGGTTAGAACACAATCTCAGTGTTTGTGCAAACCGGCCTCACTCCGAAGTCATCGAAATTTGGTGGTTGGGCAGTGATTTGTGGCATCGGACCACTGACGAAAAAGCCATCCTTTAAAGTCGGCATGATACGTGGCCGATCGCCGTTGTAGGTGCTCAGCAAACAAACGCAGACTTTCACCCAGGAGAGCGGTGTTCACGTCCTATAAGACTATAAAGCCAAACCCTTTTCTGTTTTTCCTAAACCTAACCACGTGCATTTGTTGTTGGAGAAAACTGTACATTTCCTGTGAGAATGGAAGTGTATTGAAAGAATACAACACATGTAACAGGCAGAACTTGCCACGGCGTCCCAGAACATGAACAACCAACGCACCCAGGGCACCTTGGACGCCGTATCTGGACATGAAAAGTCCATGACCAAATGTCAATATGTGACGAGGTCGAAGTGAGAATGTGTTGGTTTGTGCAGAATTTATTTGTCAAAACCAGCCTGTCCTCAACCTCATGCATAGTGGTACAAAGGAATTCAAGCATGCACTCCTGTTGTCCACTTGGTGTCACTTTACTGAACACACCTGCTCACCTCATCAGAGCATGTCACTCGGCATCTTCCTCAAAATCTGAAATAATAAATCAAACGCACACGTGAACACGAAACAATGTCAAGGCAATATCCTGCACTTCAACTCCGCCACCTTAATGGTGTTACTGGTGTCAGGAATTTCATCGGGTGGGTCGCCCTCACGCACCCAGCAATTCGAATTTACAGTTGGTTTTGTTATTGATGTGACAGCTCATCCCTCTGAGGACGGCACTGACCTGTCTCAGACGGTAACCCGAATCACAACAACCTAGAGTGGACGGGACAGCTACATATACACAGTTCATACACGAGCACTAAAGTTGTCAAGAAAATAAGCGCACAAATATGCACAGAAAAAAGCTCACAGAGAGGCATGCACAAACACATATGTGCATGGGTGCACCCCCACAAGCACACACACTCTTGAGCTCAAACTGAAAGAGACAGTGACACTCTCAATAACCCTGAAACTAGAGGACATTGAAGAATCTGACAAGAGGTTTTGTCATCTGTGAGGGGTTGGAGGCTACTTGGATCCAAGGCTATTACCAGTCTTTTCATGTAGTCTCTGGAGAAAACAGCAACATCACAACAAGCACGATCATACCTTTAATCTCTACATCAGAGCAGATCCTTCCTAATGAACATCTCTGTGTTAATATGCGCACCCATGCACATATATAAATGAGTGTTTCCACACATATTATAGGTGGTGTCTTATCTATATCCTTAATCATTGCTGCAGTGAAGGGTCGCCTCTTAAAGCACTCAGGATGATGTAATCTGGCCACGAGGCCGCTGACATGACACCAGTGGACAGCTCTGGCAACCGCAAACGCCGTTAGCCAAGCACAAAGCCGGGCCCAGACACACTAACCGAGTGCTCCAAAACCACTGCTAAAACAAGAGTGGAACAAGAGGGGATGAAGGAAACCACAGACGATCGTGGAGAGGTCAACAAGGTACTGGAAGTAGTTCTCAGTAGAGACTTGAGTCTTGATTGGAAATTTAAGCCTAACTTGATGTAACCCTGCAAAAATGTGACTGTTTGCCCAAAGCATGAGCTGCTAATAGCATCGTGTGAGTCTGAACCAGAGTAAAAATAGCTTTGACGAGTACCATTAGGGGACAAGGTTTATAGCTTAGCTGCTGCTGAAAAAGCTGCATGCTGTGGCTGCAAATGAAGTCGATGAGTGTAGACTGAACTGTACATTACGGGTGCTGTATGACCAAAACAATAAGCTAAAAGAGGCTAAAAAGCTCTGTAAAGTTCTTCAGTTGTTTGTAATTGTTTCGGTTTTTGATCCTAAAATCCCCGCACACAACTGTCCCATGACCCTGAACCATCATCTTGATCAAACACATATCCCATGAGCCTTCTGGCCAACAGTGAGGAGCACCAAGGTCGCTGCTGTGACACGGCCCGTCACTGTGAAATGAATAATGCAAGAGGCATAAAAGAAGGTGCCTTACGTATTGTATGTGACAAGAGTAGAGGGTTTTAGTGCATGCTGTTTCCTCCTTCAGCCAGAACCGGTGCTCTAAATGCACTCTCAGTAATGAAAAGTAGTCGGCAGAACTCTAATGTGTTTCTCTAAGTGAGAAAGCGTGTTTCGCTTGACAAGAGCTACAAGTTCAAATCAAACCTGTATTCCTTTGTTTCACTGTGAGATAATGGTTGATCACAATATGCTATGAAATTAGCCAAAGCTGTTTGTTAGATCCCATCACCCTGTAGCTGAGGGTCATGAATACTGGCCACAAGACGACCTCGGTTCCTTCTGTCAACTATGGTGGTTATAGCCTAAATGACAAAAACGTCTTTCCTGCAAAGCCAGGTGAAGATTGGCTGAAATCATTGTGTTCCCACTAAAAAATTGAAAAAATGAAACTAAAAATGAGGCTTGGGGCGTCGGTGGCTTAGTGGTAGAGCAGGCGCCCGATGTACAAGGCTGTTGCTGCAGCGGCCCGAGTTCGACTCCAGCCTGTGGCCCTTTGCTGCATGTCACTCCCTCTCTCTCTCCCCCCTTCACACTTGTCTGTCTTATCCATTAAAGGCTAAAAATGCCCCCCCCCCAAATAAAATAAAATAAAAAAATGAAAAGCCTTAACAGTATGTCACTCCGGCTTCTTTAATGAGGTAGTGCTTCTTCAAGGATGAGATTTTAATAACTCTACTGCGTCTAATGAGTGATCTCCATGCAATATTCCTGCAGTTTGCATCACATAATACCTAGTTTTCACTCTTCTTAACTGTAAAAGTCCTCCTGTGCCTCAGCAGCTCCACCTCCCGCTATTTCAACACATTAAGCCTCTATGACAGCTGATTTCGCCTTCCGAAAAGCATCTGTTACAAGCTTTACCTTAGTGGCATAACGGGGTAATTTGTTTAATGTTTGAAAGAGCACAAACAAGGCTGAAAGGCAGGGAGAGCTATTACAATAATGTGTTTCCTCCTGTTATTGTCCCAGGGGAGCAGCCACAGACTCCTGCAGAAACACAACAGAGACCTGCAATCTTTTGTGTGTGTGTGTGTGTGTATGTGTGTGTATATAAAAAGTTACATTTGGTTGCCATGCTGTCTTGAATCAAAGGTGAACATTTGCACCATTGGTGGATGTTTCAGTTCAATTGTTTTACACAGGATCCCTGCCTCGACTACTGATGAAGCGTTTCAACAGCTTATATAGCTGCTACAGTCAAGGACATGATGACAATGCATGGCGTTTTTTTCATTCTATTTCATTAAATGGTACATTAGCCTAAATGTACCTGAGAGGAAGGGGGGTAGGATGAGGATGGGAGGGGTGTGGGTGTGCTTGAGGAAACAGTGGAAGTAGCATAGAAGGAACAGCAGATGGAGGGAAACATAAAAGCAATAATATAGAGTTTCCAGATCGCTGGACTACAAGCTGCTTCAATTACTTTTGTTTCATCCCATACTCTCCCTCTGTCGTATTGTCTTTCCCTCTCCCCACCAGAAAAGATAAAAGCAGCTGGTGGGTTTTGTTTGTTTTACACCCTTCTGATAATGGAAGATGGTGCATCCTGATCAGGCAGAGCCCACCCAGTCCAGGAAATGGGATCTGTGGACCAGGCGCAAGGCAGGATGGACATGACAGTGCCAGACATGTGGAAGCACACTGCCCTACATGTTTAGGCTCTGGGCTGTGCATGTAATACTCGCCTCCCCTATTGTTTATTCATCGCTTCCTGGACCTCACGTAGTATTGGAAAAGCTGCAGAGAAAGAAAGAGCAAGGAGAGAGGGGAGAGATGATTGCTGTTTTTCTTGCTTGGTGACATTTATGTTCCTTAGAGAAACATACAGTGCACCGCCAACTGCTCCAGGCAGGCCCCTCACATGGGTTTAGAGTTTGCGCTTTAATAGGAGACAGTTGAGAGCTGGTGACGCTTTATAGTGGCGGGGCTGTTGGAAACAACTCGTAAAGTGGAAAGATGGATGGTTTTATTCAGACTGCAATAGCAGAAACAAACAAAAACAGACCTTCGGATACACACTCTAATTAGACTATTGGTAAAACCATATCTCATGCGCGACCACACATGAACGGTATAGGGTACAGGGTTGTTATTTAGCTGGAAGAAACATTATCAGAGCAATTGTGTTGCTCACAAGTTGCTTATGTAACTTCCACCCTGAATGCTTGTGTTGCCATAGCCACCAAGAGCCAAAACTCCTGGTACTTAGCAGTCTTGAAACATGAAAGGCATGGAGCAACCTCTCCACCAATGCGGCCCTTCAATCTGCAAGGTTTTAATCTCATACGCCTCCTTTTTAAAGCTACAAACTGTTTCCATTTGCAGTTTTATATGCGATTAAAGTCAGTGTATACAACGAGGAGAAAAAAATCATGCTAACTAATATTTCCCAAGTTTGCAATGTCACACTCCAACTTTACTTTCTGCAAAACACCAGTGAAGGATTAAATGCAACACAGCAGATTAGCCCCAGCTCGGGATATGCCCCCCTCGGGCTTTGAAGGTGACAACAGGGCTTTTCCATGGTTGCTAAGGTCGAAATGAGAAACATGCTATTTTATTGCGGCAGTAATCTGTTGCAGACGACTAATTCATTCATGAGGCCATTCTCCCCACTGTTCAATTTCTCCAAGCCATAAGCCACTTTATTAAGAGAGCAAAGCACAGAGGTTTTGTTCAGATAATACACCCAAGTGCTCCTATTAAAAGCTCATCTGAATAACTTTGATGGAGTACAAAAAAATAGACCAACAATTAAAGGCTTTAGGACTGTTATGAAATGTGACTCTGCTTTTTAAAAACTGGCCAACATCCTCTGGAGATTTCTAAATTATTCAAATGAAGTGATGCTAAAAACTCTTGGACATAAAAAGAAAAACTTGTTGGAAAGCCATTAGAGCTTTTGTGAGCAGTTGATGTGGGCTTGGTTATGGCTGTAGCACGCCTTACATAATTTAGTGTGAAATCACTATCTGCAAAAAAAGCCAAAAACAAATCACTACTCTGAGCCAAGTTGTTTTATGGGACCCTTCCAAAAGGGGCGTTTCATCCACTGATCAAACGACTTGTTCACTCAGATTTTTTGACTGATTTGCTTTCCAAGAATTGGCAGAAAGGTTGAAGAACAGTTCAGCTGGCGGTCTACGGCCAAACGGCAGCTTGCAGGGTTTTTAAAAAAAAGGCTCAAAGATGATTTAGAATGGCTGCTTTTGTTGTCCGACACCAAATCTTTCTATTTATTGCTCTATTATAGTGAACACTGAGGACCACAGCAGGAAAAGGCCATTGGGCTTTACTTTGAGATTCTACTGGCTGGTAACTTAGATGTCCAAATGCAGTCTTTCTGTCCTTAAAGATAAATCTTTTGCTACATGGACATGTCTTAAACATATATTCATATTCTGATTACATGAGAAATGACCTTCTCTCTAAGGTCTGATGCATACTTTCACCCCTGTTACCTGACACACAGCTCTCTCAACTGCTTGTTATCAGTTTTTAAACCACATGCCTGTGAACGGTAAAGGACTTGCTGTGAATCCTAAGGGGTGTAATAACAGCGGCGCTGCAGAGTGGAGAGTTTGGAGAGGCTCGGTCTAATTGGCAGGTCCGAGTGCTCAGCAGTGTACTCATAAAGGCTCGGCCTCTTCCTGAGGAAAAGGCTCATTTTGAGGCAGGCAGGCGAGCGTGCAGCAGCAGGCTGTGGACGGGGCTGCACAGCGAAGAAAACTGTCTCAGTTCCAACCTCACGCGGCTCTGCCTCTGTGCCTCTGACTGCAAACACACTCACACCCCTATACACACAGATACGAGTACTTAACAGCTGGGAGAGGTCCTGGATTCCCACTATGTGCATGTCAGTTAGTGAGCAAAAAGCTGCTGTGCTACTGTGGGAATGACCAGTGCATTAGACATTTGTGTGTGCATGTGCAAGCATGTGTGTATGACATCTCTATGGTCACCAAATCTCCCAGCTTCCATCTGGGGACCCAGTGCTGGCAGGGAGAAAGCAGCGGACAGAGGCAGCTTTGTGTGTGTGTGGCTGAAGTATTGACTTTATGCAGAGTCCATGTACTGGAGGCAGCTGTACCAGTTGGCTTTTCCACTGGGGCCCCGTACTGTATGGAAAGGAGAATCCTCTGTGCCTGTGGGTCAATGTCACAGACAAGGGCTCATCAAACACAGCTAATGAGGACAGGAGACATTTGTGTCCAGTGTTTCATTCAGAGACTTAAAGACTCTTTTAGTCACATTTGTTTTCTACATATATCTGAGACATCACAACATTCTGCTAGGCAGAGAGCAATTTCTCTCTGGCACAACAAAGACTGCAAAAGTGAAACATGTTCACAACTTTTTTCTTGCACATCATAAAAGTCTTAGTGATAGGCGCGTAGTAAAAATAAGACACAGCTTGCTAAAATCAACCACATTAGAAAGTGTCACATTTATCTTGCAAGTGTACCCTTCTTCAACGTTTTATTTACTTCCTGGATTTTTCCCACGTGGAAATTCTGACGAATCAAGAGCAGCTTTCTTGTGCCAGGCATTTTATCTGGTCTGCATGTAAATGCTGCCTTGAGAACACAAACCAACTCTAGGCAATTATTAAAGTTGTACCGATACCAGTATCGGTACAGCCTATGACCAATCCAATACCACGTAATGCCTCACCTCATTACGCATACACACGCTACAGGCAAACGAAACGGAAACAGAGCGGAGTTTAAAAAGCATTCTNGCATTTTATCTGGTCTGCATGTAAATGCTGCCTTGAGAACACAAACCAACTCTAGGCAATTATTAAAGTTGTACCGATACCGATACCAGTATCGGTACAGCCTATGACCAATCCAATCCAATGTTCAATATCTCAAGGAGACGGGGTGCAAACCACAGTCTCAGGTNTAATAATAAAAAGTTTTATGGCATTCATTCTACTATGATGTATTTATTTCTTAATATTTTACATAGAGTTTTAGGAGTTGAGAAATACAACAATTCATATCCCATCCATTTTTATTTTACATGCTGGTATCAGATCGGTACTCGGTATCAGCAGATACCTAAGGTTCAGGGATCGGAATCGGTATCGGGAAGGAAAAGTGGTATCGGTACATCTCTAGCAATTATGCAACTTTGCAACCAAAGTAAGCAAACTCTAGCACCCTAAAAGAAAGGTCACGGTCAAGGTTAAAAGAAACCAATGTTCAATATCTCAAGGAGACGGGGTGCAAACCACAGTCTCAGGTGATTAAGGACCCTTTCACACCTACTTCTTTGGTATGTACTTTCTGACTTTTCAGTTTGATCCGAACCAAAAACACAGGTGTGAAACCTCCACACCACAGTAAACTTGAAAACCTGATCTCTAGTATTATTTTTCTTTTATAGCATTAGATATTTTTATGTTTGCTGATATTTTATTGTGCTGCTTATTGGTGAGGCAATGATTTCCACTTTAGTGGGTTCTATTATGTTTAGCAAATCAATCTATCTGGTGTATTATGGGAATTTCAAAGGTTAGCTCTCTACCAGCCTCACTGAGGGACCCCAATATCCATTGGGCATTAGTTCAGTGAAGAGCCCTGCTGTGGCGCAGTCACAGAGCTCTCAACTCATGAGACATCCTGCCCTCAGAGCAGTGACGGCAGCTTTAGCAGTCAGAGAATCATGCTTAACGAAAGGACGACCTCAACTTTAAGCCATTTACCCTCGCCATCGGGGGAACCCTCAGAGGAGGAGAGTGCAGCAACAGACCAGGCTGTGCAAGAGGGAGATGGAGTCCAATGCCTGAAGGGGCTGCCATTAAAAATAAATGAAAAGTACACTGAGATACGCCACCTGTGGAGTGGAAAGTTTGCCCGGGAAACACAGAGAGCAGTATTCTGTTTGAACAAATCAGACTGATCAAACAGTTCCCTGAGAGAAGGAGGGAGGACACAAAGGAGAGAAAATGCCTGATGACGGAATTTATTCTCATGTGGAGAGAACTTTGGGTGTTGCAGTGGAAAGACAGAGGCTTTTTTTTACATAAAGAAATGAAACCTTTAAGTATAAATGAATTTGAAATATTTGACTCATGTGAGATGCAGAAAACGTAGCTTATAGTAGCTGCACACATGGACTGTAAAATGAAAGCTGGATAGGCCTATATATTGCCAGCTTTCGCAGGTTGTCATTTTGCATCATTATTGACATCGACAGAAAAGGAAACTAGAGTAGGCCTCCTGGCAGCTACAGAATGTTAAATGCATTTATGTAGAATGACTTACGCTGGACACTTTTGAAGAGCGCTGCTTGAC
The DNA here is from genome assembly GCF_006386435.1 of Epinephelus moara. Taxonomy (NCBI): domain Eukaryota; kingdom Metazoa; phylum Chordata; class Actinopteri; order Perciformes; family Serranidae; genus Epinephelus; species Epinephelus moara. Next base: position 9,305,293 of record NC_065514.1, on the reverse strand, counting down.
AGAAATTAAACATTCATGCTTTGGCAAAAGGTTTTCGTGGTCTCCAAGGTAACCAGAGACCCCCTGAGTATTTTTGTTTTACAGTCTGAGTCTATTTCTGTTGCTGTTAAGTGAAGAGTAATCTGCACAGTCAGCTGTTTAAAATCACACACATATCCCGCTATATATGTGTGTTCATCATATTAATCATAAATGTATTGATTGATCATACGGCCAATCTGTTTGTAAGCTGCGGATTGCCCTCATTAGCTATGGTGGACGGGGAAATAAAATCAATGAATCAATAAATATAAAGACTGTTGATTTCCTCCAATGGCGATGACATGAAAACTACTTTGGTTCAGTAATGTCTGCTGTCAGTCAACCTGGCGAAGGCAGTCTGCTGGCCTCTGTCCTCTCAGCTCCTGAGGAGCTGCTGCAAACACACAGCTGTGTTTGTGGACAGAGGAGCTGAATGCAGGTCAGAGTTGACTCATTCTCGGAACCCATCAGCTGTATTCGGCGTCTGACTTCCGGCAGACGGCGATACAGCCTCTGGGGGCAGACCCCCAATTTTTTGGCATTCCACTTTGATTTGGGCGGAGGAGGCGAATTTCCGTTTCCGACTTCCGTTTATATATAAGTAAATATGCTGAACCATTGCGATGGATTCAGAGTTTGCAGTGACGCCAATAATGTTCCGCCTCGTTAGTTCACCGCACGGCGCGTTTAACCTGGCAACAACTGCAGCGGGCTCAAACGTGATTGGTCAATATCATGCGGACTACAAACAGTCTACAACCGGAAACCAGGGCTCTTCCGCTCTTCTTTCAGAGGCAAGATCTCCGGGGTTTGCATTCACTGAATGTAGAGTCTGTATATAGAGACTAGGGTGGACTTACAGTAAAACTACTGTCTCTGTGGCGACTACAATAATACTACCAATCAAATTGCGCGACGAAATATGACGATGCCTGCAACATAAGAAAATTTGCCATGTGCACGACATGAAAGAAAAGTGTTGAGCGACATTTTTTTCTTTTTCTGTCACATGCCCAAGAATAATTAAAGTTGAGATGGTGCCTGCCAACTATCCTTAGAATGTGTTACTATGAACTAGCTATTAAAAAGAAAATATAAGAGCTTGGAGCTGGACCTTATTCGACTTCTTGCTTGTTGGGTAGGTATTCAGCTGTCAGTCGGGGATTTTGATATTCCCCCGATTTTGATTCAACTCCTCCCCCGCCCATCCCCCCCAACAGTGCTTTGTCGGGCATTGACTCAGAGCCTATCATTATGAGAGGGATTACAAAGATGCATAAAACACACCAAACAGATAACTGTATAAACAGCGATACTGCAGAATAAAAGTATCTCTAAAATTAATGCCTTTAATGAAATCGACTTCCTCCCAAACTCAACCAAAGGGCTCCAGAGCCCCCAAAAATAGAATTTGGGACAGCCCTAGAAAATACTGTGAGTCTGACCTGTAGCACTAACCATATTGATGCCTGGGAGAAACTAAAAATGGCAATCATAGTTATCATGGCATCTACCACCAAAGAAGATGAGAGGAGAGGACAGACAAAGTCCAATGACCTCAACAATACAGTATCATCTTTGTAGTTTATACAGTGGGAAAGGAAATCATTCTAGAGGCAATATATCCAGGGCCATCCAAACCACTACTTACAGTAGTGCCCTCCACAGTGGGAGAGGACAGTATCCCACTGGAAGGGCTCGGGAGCAGCTGGACCTCAAACAAAACACATTATTCAGAGTAAAAAACTCCATTTCAGATTAGGGGAAGGGAAGTATTGAATTCATTGTAAAAACATTGGATTTTGTTTTGTTTGAAAGAAATAAAACTAAGAATTAGAGTTTTGACAGTTTCTGAGGCATGACTTCTTCACATGACACTCCATCCCACTCAATTCACACACATTCACACACACATCCGTATTCATACAAAGGTAATACATGGGTTTACATTTTAACTTTTAACGGCTGACACTAAATCACTGATTGCAATAGCTGGCAATGTAAACAATGACATAGTAAATGGTTTGGCCTGCAGCCAGGAGAATATGTTGGTATTGTATGTTCATTTAAAACCACAAATACTTTACATTTAAATGTTTTACATGTATCATATCAACATTGATATAAGCTGACTTTGTCATCTGGAGGTGAAGGCGACAAGGGATGGTGTGTTGCCCGGCGAGACACCTGCCAAGCTGCAGACCATTGCAGATAATGTTTGAGACTAACAAATAGAACCTGGTTTATTTAACGAGTCATTACTGCGTTCCTAGTGGCTATTTAGGCACCAAACATGGGCGTTTTGTTGCGACCTGTGGCTGTTTCTCTAGCGATTTTGTAGATAGAAAAGTGGTTGTTTCTTTATTGAAACATTGCTGCTTTTTGGACCAAGGTAGTTGTCCGAAAGCAGGTGGTTTTTGACTGAGGCACCATTACTTTTCTGGTTAGGATTGTGGCCCGAAAAGCGGTTTTCCTTATCGAGACATCGCTGTTTTTCTGGCTGGGAGAGTGGCCCAAAAAGCAACTGCTTTTTACTGAGACATTGCTGCTTTCCTGCTGAGCTTGTGCCTTCCAAACGGGGCTTACTCCCAACAGCCTCACCCACGGCTTTATTTCCAGTAGATTAGCATACTACAATGGTTTGTTTGTAGGACTTTTTAAACAAGCTGACTGGCAACTTCAGCTTATTCAGAATTCTGGTGCTAGGGTACTGACAAAAACTAGGAAATACGACCACATTATTCCAGTACTAAAATCCTTACACTGGTTACCTGTCACTTCAAAATCTTGCTGCTTGTGTATAATTGTCTTTGTGGCTCAGTGCACAAATATATCTCTGAAATGCTTGTGACATATGAACCTTCCAAGACCCTGAGGGCATCTGGGGCCAGCCTACTGACCATCCCAAGAGTCAGAACAAAACATGGTGAAGCAGCATTTTGTTATCATGCAACACAAACCTCGAGATGATCTTAAACAAGCCCCGACTCTGACCACTTTTCAGTCAAAGCTGAAAACATTCCTTTTTTGCACCGCCTACTGCGCTGTGTAATGACTGCAACCTTATTTTTAACTCAATTTTAAATCATTTTAAATAATCTTTTATCTTTGCCCAAACATGATGTTTTCCAAGCCATAACAAAGTAGTTTTGTGCCCGAGCCTAACCCCAGGTTTCCCAAAGTGTTGTTGAAATGTGAAGTTTCAACAGATCTGCTACATAATAACATGCAAACAAACATATCTGTGGTTTGCAGAAATGCTAAATAACATTTTTTCTGGTGATTGGGTTGCGTCCTGGTACTGATCCATCAAAAATGCCTTGTTTTGTCCAAATCCCGATCCTGAAGATCGTCTCAGGACATCCCTAATTAAAACCCTTCCTTCACCCTACCAAACAAGCCTCTACCCCACTGCAACCATGGGGAACTTATTAAATCTTCCATTGATGTGTGAAAAGGAGCCAAGAGGTATGGCTTAGGAGGACTAATGAATGAAAGAGTTGAGGATTCACAAGTTAAGAATGATGTTTCGACTTAAGTTTTAAAAAACTACATATGCAGTCTATAAAACAGCACACAAAACTTTTCAAACTTGGTGATGTAATGCAATGCGTGGGTCAGTGGTCTATGACATCTGTGTGAGTGGCAGGGAACCCAAACAGCCGTAAGGGGTGTCTGGCCTATGTCCATCTCCGTGTGTGATTCTGTCTATCTCAGTGCTTCTGTTCTTCCTCCGCTCATCCCCGGCTGCTCCACAGGGGGTGTCAAGACGGAACAGTTCCCTCAGGACTGATGTGCTCTCATGCAGACTGCTGGCTCTGCATTAAGTGAGGATGTGGCAGAGCTGTGCCCATCACTTCCAGTAGAAACAACATAATTAAGACACAACTGTTTCCAGCTGAACAATGGTTTCTTTGTTTTCCCCCTCAAGAGAATAACAACTGCTTCTATAACAACCAGTGTAGGTGTGACTGTATAACATTAGAATAATCTAATCACCAAAAGAAGGATTGTAATTGACTGAAACATAGGATGAAGCTATCGGATTGCCACATTTTTCACAGCAAAGCAGGTTATTTTTCACAGTATTATAATTATAATAAGATGGTTTTAATTAAAATTTTGAACCTAATTCTGTAAACGAGCATCTGTTTAAGGTTTTAGTGCAGTTTGTCACTTATAACAATAAAGAAAGCATATTATGTAACTGCATTTGGGTATATTCTTTCCTAGCCACAGTAATAAAAGTACAGACTGCAACTGGAACATAAAAAATTTACTGATTGTAAAAACTATAAGAATGTAACAACAAAACAAAGAATTAAATTCTGGATGAATTAAAACCGACTTAGTCTCTACCTGCACTATTGTGTCTACATTATCCAGCTACCTCTTCTTCAGTGTCTGATAAGAAAGACAGGGGGTAGCCCACCGTTTTCTTTTATCCCTCTGCTGTCTCCTCACTGCCACTCACAGAGGGCCCGAGAATGAGTTCTTATCTGCCGTGTGTGGGCTCTACACACACACACACACACACACACACACATACATACGAGCACACACGGGACCGGCATAACAAGCAGAACCGCCTGAGAGATGGACCACAGAGATACCATACAAGCGAGCAGGAATACATTAATAGTCAAGTGAGATGAGCCATGCAATATTAATCAGGGCATTATCAAACATCATCTCAGATTGACTCTCACATTCCTAAGAGCTGCATTGAAATGTACACACACATGCTAAACTAACCTGAAGTGGGTCTCCGCGGGAGGTAATTGAGTTTAATCGAAGGAAAATGAAGGGAGATTACTTTTGTTGGTGTAAGTTTGTTGGTATATCCAGTGTCAGGGAAGTATGGCGACATCAGCTATTCCCTCAAGTGTTGGAGAGTCATGTTAGTGTATACACGGCGCACTGAGCCATATGTGAGGTGAGCGGAGGTTTGCATCAGAGCCTCCACGGGGTTTAACTGCTCAAATGAAGCAAAGAGGGAAGCAGAATCATGTTCCCATGATGCCTTGTCCCCGTAGGTAAACACACGGATACACACATAAACACTCCCAGTAGGTCATGCAATAGCAGTGGGAGTGGAGTGACATTGGTTGGGTGGAGAGGGGGGGTGAAGGACTAGGCTTTAGCTTATTGCAGTAGAGCTCAGCAAAAAATGGGGCCTGCATCTCCAAGCACTGACTTTCATGAGGTCATGGTGTGTCTGGCCAAGTACGAGGTGCGTTTTTTTCTGGTGAAGTTTATGTAAATAGCTTTTAATCCCAAAATTGCCTCAGAGGAGGCCTTTGAGCCAGACTGTAACAGCATGCACGTTCACTAACCAGCCACTTTATTAGGTACACCTCGCTAGAACTGCCGCTCACTGGATATTTTCTCTTTTTCTGACCATCCTCTGTAAACCCTAGAGATGGTTGTGTGTGAAAATCCCAGTAGATCAGCAGTTTCTGAAATACTCAGACCAGCCGTGTCTACATGCCTAAATGCGTTGGGATGCTGCCACGTGATTGGCTTCTGTGCTAATAGGCAGGTGAACAGGTGTACCTAATAAAGTGATCAGTGAGTGAATATACAGCATATGGCAGATTATATCCTTAGATGCTCAATTTGTATAAATAAGAACTCATTATCTATCATTTTATTGAGAAAAACTTTAGTTGGAGCAGCAGAATATACACATATAGACAAAAGTCCCCCTTCTCTAATATGCATTTTGCTTCTGTTTAAGTCCCATGAAATGTCTGACCTTGACTTAAGTGACTTGAATCTGTGCAAAGTTTGTCACTAGAGGGGTGTTTCACATTTGTCCTCGTAAGTGGGCGATGTCTGTCCACTTTCCTTATATCTGAGAATCAAACATACCCTGGGCAAGCTAGATTAGGTATGCCACTAACAGACAAAAGCCAATTGCTATCTAATACGAGAAACACATATCCAAGAGAGTTGTAATTCGGAACCTGGAGCTCTCTGCCATTATCTACCATATCATAGCAGATATAGTGGTATGTTTTACAACAACTATCGCTGTATCACCCACAGCCACTTTCAAGCTAACAAACAATATAAAGAAACAAAAGAAGCTAACGACGCTAACTATTCTAATACATCTGCTAGTCAACAATTTTGGTGCACAGCAGACTCCTCATCTAAGTTTGGGCGTGACTGAGGCTCAAACATGTAAGGCTGATTCTCTCCGATGTTTTCTCTAATGCTAATGCTAGCCATGGTTAGCATTGTTGCCTCATAGCAAGAAGGTTCCTGGTTGGAACAATGGGTGGGGGAGCCCTTCTGTGCGGAGTTTGCATGTTCTCCCTGTGTCAGCGTGGGTTTTCTCCAGGTGCTCCAGCTTCCTCCCACAGTCCAAAGACACGCAGGTTATTTGGTGACTCTAAATTGTCCATAGGTGTGAATGTGAGTGTGAATGGTTGTCTGTCTCTATGTGTCTGTGAATGGTTGTCTGTCTCTATGTGTCAGCCCTGTGATAGTCTGCTGACCTGTCCAGGGTGTACAACGCCTCTCGCCCAATGTAAGCTGGGATAGGCTCCAGCCCTCCTGCGAAACCCTTATAAGCAGTAAGGAAAAATAAATGAATGACGAATGCTAGCAATCTTGATGTGCATGGCACTTTCACCAGTCAACCTAGCGCAAGTCCTGCACAGTCAGACCTATCTCCACACTGTATTCTAGTGGTGTGTCAGCGCTGGAGAAAGTGGAAAGTGAAACCTAAGCAGAGTATTTTTTACATATTTTAAAACTTATTTGAAGGGAGAATTTAACCTCCCTCTTTCCAATGATTCTACTTTGATGCCCTCAAGGCTAAGGAGGAGCCTGTCAGACCACATTGGCTGGTATTAAAGTGAGTAGGTGGAGGCATTAGCCCACTGCATGCTTCACCCCACACCCATGTGCATCTGCAGGAAGGTGGTGACCAGCAGTAACTAACCCGGACAGACTGCTGCAGAACTGAGGAACAATGAGACAGCTGTTCCTCATTACTTCTGCCTCTGGAGGTCAAGCAGAGTTTCTTACACTTAGTACAAGTGAATTCGAAGTTCAAATGTGAAAACGAGTTTACACAACACCTCCTGTCATCTTTGCAGTAACAAGTCACTTCTGGTTTGTGTACATCATCTGCAAACATAAGCAGGGAGGATTTTGCATCTTCCCTTGATCAGACAGACTGAGAGATACACTTTCGATCTTTCTGGTTGCCTGCCCGCCACTTCAATGATTTTCATCCTTACATTACACAGTCTGGCACTTACTAATCTATAAATGTGTGCAAATGCGTCTGAGAGGCTCGCTGTGACACTGAAGGGATCTGTCTCCGACCATAATATCTCCTACTTATAGATGACAGTTGCATAAAATATAAAGTTTCTGCTACAACTTCAAGGATGGTTGAGCATTCAATAATACATGATGCCATTCCCAAAGCATGTCTTAATAAAGTACATGTTTTGTGGCTATGAGCTAAGTAAGCCATATCTGAGGAAAAAAGATGATTCGGGGGGGTGTGCTGATGACTAATACAGATTTAATCAGAACGTTGTACAGCAAAATCATCTCAGCTCGGCAGGCCACAAGCTAAGCTAAGAGGTATTATGAATCATGGAGGAGAAAAATTAAAAACACGTAGGCAACAAAGACTCAAAGCGCATGAAGCTGCCTGTTTTTAAAACTTAATATCCAAACAAAAGATGTGATTCTGCTCTGCGTTTGATGAAATGCATAATTGCACTGCTTTGAAGCAGCCAAAATAATTCTTGCTAGATAAAACAACACAGTTTGACAAAAAGCTTCACTCTGAAACACTCTGCTCATATTTCATTAACCCAACTGGGTTGTTGATCTGTGAACAAAGTCACACAAATGATTACACTTAATCTGATGTGTCTGGAGAGAGTTTTTTAACTGGAAGTTAGCCAGTGATTTTTGTTGTTGTGACGTCAAGCTGATTAGCTCAATTCATCTCATATGAACTCAGAAAAAGGCAGAAGACCTGATATGCAAACAAATGGGACCATGGTGCCTTTGAGGGGTGCTTTTGGGCGTGCACTGAAGGGAAATACGTTTTTTCATTGCATACGCTTGGATGGCTTAAATTGAGCTGCAACAACACAAGGATGCAACAAGCCATGAATCCAAAATCACTGAGCAGAGGTCTGAAAATGAGTCTAACAGAGAAATATGACACTGTGGCTGTTGTTTATCAACTCGACTTTCCGAAATGGCATTGTTTTCCAGGCATTGTGGTGTTTGTGATGGAAGTCAGAGACAAATTATGTCTCAAAGTAACCAAACAACATAGAATATGCAAATTCAAAGCCAAGGAGCAAAAACTGCTGTCAACTCGCAGAGCAAAAAGAAAACAACGTAAGACTGACTACTTCATCTTTATTTTTAACTCTGACATCTGTTCTTACCCTGAATCCTCCACCTGAGGATTAATTACATCCAGAGCAGTAGCAAAAACAGGCCAATTTTTCATATAAGAACTCAAATGATTCTCTTGCTGACCTAAAAATGAAATCAAGAAAACTTAAGTTTATTATTTCAATGATTATACTGTACAGTAGTTCTTCCTGGCATTGAGAGGCTGGTGACATCATCATCAGTTTACGGGTGTAAGAGCCACTCAAGCACATATTATATTTGGTAAAATGTCTGCGTTGATATGATTTATCCTAAAGGTTCTGCTGGTATTTAAGTTTGCACAACTGTTTCGGTGTATTCTGAACAGTGTACGGTCTTTATTTATGTGTTAGAATAAAGGCACAAGTCATTTACCAGGTATGGTGTCGTAAGGCAGTTTAGTGCACTTGACAAAAGGAGATGGACAATATTGTGTGTAAAAGGTGACATGAAGTTTGTGTTATGTGATGTTTAAGTATACAAGAACGGGCAATAGGTGAGAATATATAGAAATAGGACATCAAGTCGGTAGTGGACCGTACAAGATGTAATGTTGAAAGAACTTTGCATTCGCAATAAACCTTTTTCAACTTTTTCCCTGCCTTGTGTGAGTGCGGTAGAACTTTACAAAACTGAGACACCTCACAGACTAACAACCCTTTTCAACAGTCATAGGCTGGCTTGGCATAACCCTAGTTCACATTACACGATTTTCACCGCGATTTTGACGTCTCGGAGGATCTTGAGAGCCACCTTGGGTCGGAGGTGAGTCGGCAGATAGTCTGCCACGACGAGTCCTCATTTGTGAACAATCCTACGAGCAAGTCACCCCCTCGTCTGTGACTGGGACTGGATATCTGGCATGCTAGAAAACTGGAGAAGTCTGACAGGACTGACAAAGAGCATCAGCCAATGAGAGGCGGGATACGTCCCACGTCAGCACACAGGAGAACGGAAGAAATGTGAGGAGGACAAGCCGCGGGGTTGCCACTTGCCAGGTTAGCCGCTTATTAGCCGTGACTTTGGGCTTGTTTCTAAGGTGCAGTTGCTTATTTGGGCGTGCTCTCTAAATGTCACCTTTCTCTATATATATATCCGTCTAATACGTTTTTTTTAAACGCATGATAGTCGCTTCTTTTGGGCTTGTTTCCATAGCCCTGGTTACTTGTTTCTCTCCCAAGATCTGGCAACACTGACAAGCTGGCATGCAACAACAACAATGGCGGCGTCCACAGGATCACGGGGAGCGCGTTGTGGTTGGACCCAGGCCCTGGAGGCAGATCTGATTCAACACTGGGAAGAATACCCATGCCTTTACGATGTGTCGTCTCCAAGTTTGGTGATGTCACCGTGTTATCTGGGGCTCTGTCGGCGAGGGCTCGGTGGAGAAATCTTGTGGTGTGCACACACAGGTCGTAATGCAGTTGGCGAGACTCCCGCTGACAGAAACACACGTTGCCAGGTATGAACACTCAAAAGATTACGATAGTCTCTGCGACGCAAAATCAGAGTGAAAATCGTGTGATGTGAACTAGGCTTTAGCTTGGCCTGGTTTGGGCCATCAGCCCAGCACGGCAAGGATTTGCATTTCCATTATAACAAGGCTTCCTTGTGGAAGGTGTGTCTTAAACTGATGATGGCTTGTCTTGAGTAATGACGTTTAAAAGCAGTGGGCTGATCCAACTGGAAGATTTCTGCAATAAATCTTATTTTGATGAGTGTTAAATGTTCAGTTTTAGTTGACAGTGTTTTATAGAGATGTTTATTCCACTTTATAGTCACTTTGAAGGCAGTAGTTTGGGGTGTTATTGTATATTTATTGTGTTTTGCTGAGAGGTGTACTAAGAGAGAGTTTCAGTGAAATTCCACAGTGGCAGAAAGATGTTTACAGGAGACAAATATTTCCGCACTCCATATTTCTCATAAACTAGCCTCCCTGACTCGATGATACAGACGTATTTCCCTTTACTAGTCCTAGCTCTGATCGAATGACAAGCTGTTGGGAATATTTTGTTGACTGATCTTTAAACCCCCCTGTCAATATGCCGTACTTATTGAACCAAAACACGGAGGTTAAAGTGAGCTGTGTGACAAAGTTACAGATGATGAGAACAGTAGGTATATGCTGCTCTCTCTTTCATCCCTCTCCTGTGCACATCCCTCTCCTCCTATCGGCTCTCACAGGACTCTAAAGAGTCATTTCTCCAGTCTGTCAGAAGGCCCGGGTTGAAAGGATCCCATAAGAAAATGCCATTTATACAGTATATAAATTCCATATTCACGCCTACAGACTTATCGTTTTCTTTTACTTCTCCATCACAGAGGCAGAGGAAGTAATTTAGTGACGGAATATGGAGAGTGTCAGCCAGTGGGAGATAAAGATGCCGGGGCCTCTTCCCCCCCGAGGGAGAGAAGGATGGTGGATGGTATTGCGTTTTCATGGACAGGCTGTAGTTGCCCCCGTGAGAAGCTGCTGTTGGTTGCTAAGTCATATACTGTTAGAAATATTAAACCTCCAAATATTGCAGCTCATAAGCTGTCATGTCAGAGCTGCTGGGTATTACAGAGACCACGCATGGCTGAAACCAACTGCTGTAACTGTTAAGGGATGTGTGAGCACTGGGATGTGACTAAAACACTGATAGACCACAACTGCTTTAAGGAAGAAGTGGATTTCACAGGTGGCGCGACTGCATACAAAGTCATTGTAAAGATGCAAGGCATGAACAGATGCAAATTTGCTGTAGGGCAGCACAACACTTATTTTACAGTTAATGTTACCAATGATCTGATGTGCATAGACTAAAGGCTTTTGCACACTGAGTCCGCTTTTATCAGATGCAATATTTGAATCCGTCACCTGAAAAAAAAAAATGGTTACACACAGAAACCTTACACTCTGATTCTGATGAGTTTTATTGCTCTATCCATTGTGAAAATTCGCAATATGTGGCAAAATTAAAATATATGTTTCCTCCTTTGCCTCTCTCCACTGGAGTTACCTATCTGGCCGTTGTCACTCCCTCTCTGTCTGGCATTTGGCACCGCAACTGCATGAAGGGGCGGAGCTGCCCTCCCTCTCTGTCTCCACATTCTGAAAGATGTCCTCCTTCTCGTCATCATCATCCACCTGAATATTAATATTTGACCCGCTGAATGTGAGCTATTTGAGTTATGAGATGATTCTGTGCACCCCGTTCCCCTGTCTTGTTGTGGCTGTGTCCCACCGCCACAGTTTCTTCAGTGATTTGTGGTCTAACGTCTCTAGAGGCTTCGGACGGATGCGAAAAACGCCGAAAATCTACCTGTTCTGAAAATGGTAATTAAAGTTTTGGACTCTGTGTGCAAACAAAATTGACACAACGTGAGGTTGTATTTATTTTTAGACGTCCAACAATTGCGGACGAAACTCAAGCACAGTTAACATTCTCAGCTCCACATCAATCCTGCTTTAATGTGTTGTGTATCTGTATACATGTTAGGTGATTTATAGTGCCTCCAATAGGCTTGTTTCCTTTTTCTTAAAAAGACACACAGCTTTAATTTGAAGGAGTGCATTGATAGTATGAAACAAAATTACTGGGAATAGTCTTCATGTTTAGGGAAGACTCATGGGAACCCACAGAACCCATTTTCTTTCAGATATCTTGAGGTGAGAGTTGAAGGGACCCTTTGAAAATGGCCAAGCCAGCTGTTCCCTCGCCAAAATTTTGCCTAACTTTGGGGCATTATTTAGCCCCCTTGACAACAAGCTATGCCAACATCCTTGGTACGAACAGATGCCTTAGGTTGTCTAGTTTCACAAGATACCACAACCTCCATGCTAGCTTAAAAAAATTATAGCCTCCTAAAGACAGTAATGCTATCATTCAAATATTTTCGCTAGAGGGCCCAGTGGAGAGGGGCAGCCATTGTATCTAGGGGCGCCACTGTTACTCAGACTACAGGAACAGGTAATGTAATGCCTGTACAGACGTGAGCCCAGACTTTTGATGCTGAAACTTCTTCAGGTTATTTTCCTTAAGTTCCTTTTTGTTGTCTTCTTGGTGCTGCACATGAAGTTAGAGGCTCAAGTTAAAACACTTTTTAAACTCAGATGGCTGGTGGTCACTCCCTTTTGCCCTTTTCTAAAGCAAATCCACATTTGTTCATGTCTATTCATGTCCTCCTGTTGACTTTGTATCAAATAAAAGAGGACAGTACGGGTCCTAGACCCTAGGATTCAAACACAGAATTGATTTTCTGACTTAACATGTAGCTAGTTCAGAGGAGTGACATTTCCTTTCATCCAAAATCTAAATAAAAGCAAACCACACTTACAGTCTGGATGGTGCTGCCATCACGATATGGAGTATTGAAGGGGAGAGAGCCTCGCCGCTAATTGATCTGATATGAGGCGATGGGCCTGTGTGTGCCTCTGTTGTTCTAACCACTAGATAATCATGATCCATTTCCCAGTCGGCTATCCAGGGCCAAGATGTTGCATCCTAATATAATCCATCGGGCTGGGTTTTGTCTGGTCAGATAAGTGCTGTAATTAATTATATTAGAGGAGGAAACTTCATTAGCTAGCAAGACCTCGGCTTCAGCACACCTCAGCCTGAGAAGCTCGTGTATAAACGGCTCACAAGCATGACTGCAGGAGTATAAATTTATGCTTAGGTAATTACTTCCACGTCATTGCTCATTCATAAGCTTATGTTCATGGTCCCCAAAGGAAAATAGGAATAATTGTTGCTTATCAAATGAGAGTTAGAGTTAGTTCACAGTATTCACTGTACTCATTCTCAGACTGCTTTCTGCACCCCGAGGTTCTTGCATTTTTTCAACAACTGTATGTCTTTAAAAGCCTTTTGGCTCAGGGTACTGTTGATAGAAAGTTTCCCAAATAGCAGATATATAATTTAGCATCCACTTTGAAATAATTACAGCAAAAAATCTATGATGAGTCAATGGAATTTTTAAGCAAAAAAGCACCATTTCTCCACAACTCTGCATATTTATTGATTGGAAACCTGAGGTCGGAGATGAAATAATAAGGGAAAGAAAACAGTTAGAGTTTAAAGATTAATGAGTAAAAAGTGCTGTATAAACCTTTTAACCTGTGTGTAGCACATGTTCTGTAAGGCACCTTCTGTATCTATATTAACTCCCACTGACAGACTGAAACCATGTGCATATATAATGTGTCACACTGTACATCGAATGTCACATGGGATCAACAATATGTGAAGTTAATATGAACTCTGCTGAGGAGCAAGGACCCAGGGATGGGTCATATGACTAAAAGAGAGTTGGGGAGGGAAAAGTACATATGGGCACTGACCTCTATGGCATCACTAAACCCTCTGGAAACAACTGTTCCTCATGATTCTGTAGTGAATGTGGATGCTGACAGGCTGCTAACAAAACACATCACTGAGTCCAGAGAATGTGCTGTATGTATCAGAGCAACAGTCAAAAGATTTTCCCGTAATGTAAGACAAGATCAATTTGCCAGTTTTCACATTTGAGAGGCTGGAATGGTCAAATGTTTGTTCAATTTTCTGTTCAACAGCAAACTGATTAGTGAACTAATTTCTGAAGCATAGTACATCCACAAAAGGTGTTTTCTTTTAAGGACTGAGGCATCTGTACATACTGTATTAGGGTAGGAGAACTTAAGAGTGCTTTCGGACCTAGAGTTGTCTTGCTTTGGTCTGAATCAGGGACTAATTTTGTTACAAACTTGTATAATTGCCTAGAGTTGGTTCATGTTCTCAAGACAGCATTTACAAGTGGACCAGATCAAATGCCTTGTGTGAGAAAGCTGCTTTTGATTGGTCAAAATTTCCATGTGGGAAAAATCCAGGAAGTAAACAAAACGTTGAAGAAGAGTACACTTGCAAGATAAATGTGACACTTTCTAATGTCACAATGGAGGGACAACTACGCAGGTTGATTTTAGCGCTGCTCATCGTGGACTATATTGCTGTCATTGTTCATTTTAGTCAAACCATACAGTTTGAAAACGAGGCGCGGCTCCAACTAGAAAACAATGTTTTGATGCATTGGATGTGCTGAATGTGCATATTAAGGCAGTACAGGAGGAGGTGCACATTAATAATCCTCCAGGACTGTAACATGCTCATGTTTAACCCAAACAATCTGTCATGTGACTGCAGTTGGTTCAGATCCAGGTCAAAACACGTTCTCACCACAAACCAACCGCACCAGAGTTTGTTTGTAACCGGACTGAGACCACCTCTTCAAGAAGGTCTTGGTCTGGTTGTTTTGGTGCGCACCTGAGTTTGATTGCTGTGTTCACACCTGCCCAAATGAACCTCACTTAGAGGACAAACAAACTTGAGTTCAATTAAACCGAACCAAACAGGGCAGGCGTGAAAGCACCATCACTCTGCTGTCATTCTTATTGGTCCATTAGTTTGTGACATTCTAAGCACAGCTCCCCCAAAACTAAATGAGCTAATCAGCCAGAGTAATTGAAAGCACCTGTGTGGGTGAGCAGGATGTTTAATGAGTAGATTTGTTTCACGGCAGAGATTCTAATTTGTTGTAGCAGGAAAAACAAACAAATTTTGTTAACGAAGGCTCAGTGTCCACAGGTACTTATTGGCAAGTGAAGTGGTGGGAGATATCAGACGTTTACCTGTCAATAACATGCAGAATGAACACCAGATTTTTCATCCTTCATCTATGTACATATATTACTGCTTCTCAGAAATATTAAGTTCTGACAAATCTCTAATAATATACGGTGGAGGAGGTTGTGATAAAGCACCTTTCAACAGAGGCAGCGTTGTTGACGGTGACGGTCTGTGAGACCATTAAATACATTGCAACATGTGGACAGAATTCGTTACACTGCATCACTGAATTCTTCTGTTCTGCCATTTTTAAAATCTTCAGCACGTCCTGCGGGTGTGTCTTGCTTAAACTAAGCTACACTGCCCTCGTGATTTCCAGTGGTACTGCTTTGTTTCATCCTAATTTGTAAGCTTTCATAAAACGTGCATGGATACAAACAACATGAACACAGAGAAGAGACAGAGGGCTCCCTCTGTGTTCGTGTACGTAACTTGTGTTAAGCATAAATATGCATCTAGTGCTGACGCTAATCTGCAGTGCAAGGGCAGAGAGAACAGCAGCACACACACTGACCCCGACATATTGGCAGATCATAAACTTTAAATGCAGACACGCAAGCAGCACGTTAAAGCAGCCACTTAACAACCTGATGAACTCTTAGGACACGGGGCTTTGTTCTACACACACTATATTAATGACACGGGTACACAAGACAGATCAACAGCTGGACTCACAGAATCAATAAAATATTCAGCCAGCGGCTCCACGCTCAGCTGAACAGCAGAGCTGTCCTAGTTGCTTATTCAGAGGAGCGGCGGCTTGTTTGTCTATAATGAGCTTCCTCATTAAGGTGTGGGAGGACGGATGGAGAGAACGGGTGTGTGTCAGGGGCAAGGTGTGTGTGTGTGTGTGTGTGTGAAGACGGAGGGATGCTGCCAATAGGAGGGCTTGGTGTGGAGTAACGGCAGTCTCTGTGAATGCTCCAATGTTCACCTGTTTCTGTCACTTGCCTTAAAAGGCATAGGTCAAAAGGTAGTGAAAAATTGTCCCTCACAGTTTCCCATAGCCCATGGTTTTCAATGTGATTGTTTTGTCTGAACAAATGTTGAAAATCCAAAAACTACATTTCCAAATCCTTCTCAACTGAAATTGATCTATGTTGTGTGCATTTCATTTTGTTTTTAGCTTTCTATGTGTGTGTCCTATCTTGCTGTATTTTTGTGATTGTTAGGCTATTGAAACAACACAATTCCCTCTTCAGAATTATAGACGCTTCTCCACATTACAAAATTTCAATCAGAAAAGTTGAGGCGATGAACTCAAACTAGAAATGAAAGTCGCAAAGTCATTAATTAAAGTCTTCAACATAATACCATTCACCTCAACTTTGATCAGCACTTTTTTGTTTCTCAACCTAATTAGAATTTAGTTTAAACAATAAATACTGAGCGACAGAAGGTAGCGGCAGAAGATGAAAACTATTGCGATTCAACAGTGGCTCTTGATCAAACTGTCTTTTCTATTAAAAAAAAACGATGTTTATCTTTCAGTTTTTGAATTCATCCCATTGATATTTAATTGCATTGATTGTGTTGTCATTTTTCTGACTCGTTCTCGCTCTTTGTTTACATGTATCTCTTTGTTTCACTGCCTCTGCTGTCTAATTTTGTCTGCCCCCACCTCCTCCCTCTGACAGTCAGTCTTTTGGGATGAGGTAGAGAAGGCAGGGAGTCCGGCTGCGTGGAGGAATTGATCGTTAAGTGCTGGGAAGAGGAGAGAATAACCGAGGCTGGAGACAGAACTGCTCTGGCCCCGCTGGGGGAGTGCTTGTATTCCTGTCCTTCTGGAATCCAACACAGACAAAAACACACCTACTTAAACACACAAACACTGCGCTACATTCAAGGACAAAGCCTGGGCAGACAGGGAACGTGGTCAGGATTAACAGCGAAAACTGCAGAAGGGTAAATCCACAAACCATGGTGTTTTTTTGTTCGCACTTTAGCATCCCTGAGCTAATATATAATGCAGGTTTACCTCAGCTTGGGGCCAAAAAAACACTGCTACACTTCAAGGTCACATTCAGACCAACAAAAACTACAGAGCAGTAATCCAGTGAGAAAGTCAGACATGTCCTACGCTGGTATAAACAAGCAGGTCGGAGGTCAAACCATAGGGGGACTGGCAGAATCCGCTCAAATCTCCAATCTCATGAAAGTAGGCTAGCGAGGTCTATAAGGGATTCCAGGGCTATCTATAGTAATGATAACGCACCATGCAATAAAGTCTCTATTCCAGGAGGTCTTACAGGATGGATTTCATAAGGGAAATTAGTCATTCTAACAACCACTTTATCTACTTCTGCTCTCTGAAGACTTTCTCTTTTTGCCTCAGCCATTTCCTCCTCCCCTCTGTCACTTCAACACGTGCAAACTTACATAGTCTTTTTTTAAATGTTCTCAGTTAAGCAAAGAAAAACTGTCAAAAAAATATGTACAGTGTGCACCTCATTCCCAAGGCTTCAGCTACCGTAGATCCCTCAGGACATTCAGTTGAGCAGTAAGCTCCTGAGCTCCTGTACTCCTCTGGCTGGCCCTTTGGAGAATTCCCTCACTGTGTTCTCAAACTTTAAAGGGTTTACTTCTTATTTGTATCACTTGCTGGATTCCTAAAATGAGCGTAGTGTTGATCTCAGTTCAGGCAACTTGGGAGGAGGATCTGGGAGGCGGGTTGAGCATGGAGCAGACTACTGGGCAGACTGTATTGTAGCTTGTAGCACTAATTCCCCTGCAACTGCCGCCACATTTTGCCCTACCAACAAGCGCAACAAGCATGATTATCGTGGCCAAAAGAATTCATGATATCGGTATTTTCTCAATATCTGTAGAATATATGGAGGAAATTCATCTTTATCTCTGTTTTTGTGCATTATACACTCAAATACAAATGTAGGGAGGTGGAGAGAGAGTCTATGTGCTTTTCTTCTCTTCTCCATTGACTCAAACAGCATTAGCCGACCAGACTCCCTTGCTCTATGTCGACGCTACCTAAAAAATAACCAGGCGAGAACTAACAGTATCAAGTCCAATGCCATGATATATTAGCTTAAAGTGATAGTTCAGGTTTTTGGACATGAAGTTGTGTGAAACGCTGACCATCTGTAGCTCTGATGTGACGGTGTCACTACTGTCAACGAGCCTCCTGCTCTGAGAAATCGCCCGTAGCTTACCGGAGAAAAACTAGTTCTTAAGATATAAGGGGGACACGTAACCAAAAGGTTTTAAGATACAAAAAAGTACGCATGTGTTTTGTTAGACTATTTCAATAATTTTAAAACATCCCCGCATTACGTCAGACCTTGCTATCAATTGAGACTATTTTCTGGCCAGTATCACTCCGCCGTGCAGGCCTGCAAGACAGCACGGCAACAGAAATCAATTAGGACAGTTCATCACCACGCCGTGCAGGTGCGCAGGATAGCAACGGCAATCGGCTGTTTCCAACAGAGAACCAGTAGGCTATTATTAGTGAGGAAAAAGATGTACTAGCCCTATATATACCTACTACTACAGCACGAACACCGGCTCAGGCTCACGACACACCCTCGTCAGCTGCTGTAGGTAAACAGAGGAATACCAAAATGGTGCGATTTCCCCAGCTGTGGGAATAAAAACATCGCCAGCTCCCAATTCCATCGGTTTCCTGTTACAGATGTAACCTGTAGGCAACTTTGGCTAACCCACCACCAGAACAAAGCAGAGACTGGTCATAATCACATATGAATTAAATGCATGAGGCATTGCTTCATATGTAAAATACAAAGTAGATGCAATGCTTTCAGGTTTCTAGCCATGGCTAGCAAAGTAACAGCGACTTACTCTCTCTAAAGTGGCCAAATCTGCAGGATGACGAAGGAGAAGGTGGGTGACATTGCCTCCTTTCACTGTTACTGCCCATCGGCACTTTCCGTTGACTTTTTTACCGAATCCAACAAACTCCTGCACTGGTGAGCTAACCTTTTTTTTGCACTGTACAGCAGTAACAGCCACACACAGCAGCAGTAGCTAGCTAGCTAATGCATTATAGCATCACTTCAGGTGTGTGAGTGCTTGTACAATGCTACATAGTGAGGACATTGTTGGAAAGTGAGGACATTTTGTCTGGGCCGCACTTGGTCTCGCTTCAGGTTCAGGTTATATGGTAATTGGACTGCACTTAAATAGCGCCTTTCTAGTCATCCGTAGTCATCCAATCACTCAAAGCACATTTAATACTACCAGTCACATTCACCCATTCACACACATTCATATACTGGTGGCCGAGGCTACCATACAAGGTGCCACCTGCTTCTCAGTTTTTAACACACTCACACACCGATGGAACAGCCACCGGGAGTAATTTGGGAATGACACGCTGATCTTCCACTTATTGGACAACCTGCTCTTGCTCTTGAGCCACAGCCACCTGGTTAGGGTTAGGCATGTAGTTGTGATGTGTAAGGTTAGGGTAAGGGGCTAGGGAATGCATTATGTCAATGAGGGTCCTTACAATTATAGAAGACAGAAGAAGAATGTGTTTTTGTGTGTGTGTGTGTGTGTGTGTGTGTGTGGCAGGGGCATAGGGGAAGGAAAAAGGAATTGATTTAAGAGGTGCTGGATTGTTTACACAATATTGACATATGTGTATTATTAACTTCCTATCAATCATCATGGTTATTGTCAGTACCGGTATATCCCGACGCCCCTGCACAGAACAGAGTCGTTATAATTAATTAAGCCATGCGGCTTCAGCCCTGTGTTGACATTGAGAGGCTTGTTCATAATCTCTGTGATTCATGTTTTGACTTTGCAAGTTAAGTTGTAGACAGCCTCAAACGTGCTTCATGTTTGATACGGGTGCATGGATGTTATTAGGACGTGCTGTGCAGACAAAACCCAGCAAAGCAAAGACAGCAGAGAAAATTTCTTAAGAAATCTGACCCAACAGATGTGCTCCTTGAAAACATAAAAAACAAATTTTCACTACCAACATAATCTCCACTTCTAGTTTTCAGGCTGACAAAATGAAATGCACCAGCAGCCTCATCTGAACTCACACCATTTAACTCAAAATAATCCCACATGGGACTCATTTTCTCCCAGATATTTTCAACTATTTGTGCAAACAGGGAAGCTGTTGTCAGGAAGGGGAGAGCTGTTTTCGTATGCTAAACTGAAGCATCATGGGATGAATGAAAGCAATTGGAGGAGAAAATATTCACTCATGCTTATAAGTGTTTGTATCATGACAATTAGCGAAACACATTATTGACAGAGTATCTGAATAATTATGATTGGAAATTGAATTTTAGATGGAAGACAGGTGAGGGCACTGTGTATTTCTGTGCAACGCCTAGAGATAGTTGTCAACAATTCTGGACTCTGACAGTTTCCAGGAAGCTTTAGCACGTCCGATGAATCTAAGGTAATCCCAGGGGGAGGCAGCACAGGGGACACTGGGACTTTCAAACTGACAAGAGTCCATATGGGACTTTGTGTGCCACCTTGACAGGTCACAGCTCTGTTCTTCACTGCCCTGAGGTGGATTTCAGGTGTTTACTTGGGAAACTCTCTCTGGATTTAGATGGCGTGTACAGAACAGAATATAGAATATATGTCAGCGTATAGAATAAAAGTTTTAGAAGTATAAATAATTCAACACAGTAGATCAAACAATGAAGAAAAGGAAATGGCTGCTCAGGATCACCAAATAAAAGTCTATGTGTGAAAGCATGAGTGGGTTTTTTACTGCTTTTTTCCCTCCTGTCAGTCCTGATCTTGATGTTATTTTGGTCTGCAGATTTGCCCACAGACTGCAGGGCTCAATTAGCTACTGTGAAAGGAGGTCATTAAAAACACACAGACATTGTGAGGTCAGTGGAATCCAAACCTTGGCTTAGACACAGAGGGAAGACAATATTTCCAACACGGACAGAGTTGCACGTTGTAACTTTGATAGAAGAGGAAGAAAGGAGCAAAGAGAAGAAAAAGGAGGGAACAATCACAACAGGTGTTGATTGATGTGTTTTTCCAAAGCAGGTTGCACATTTTCACCCAGCACCAAGTTGCATCAAGTAGGCAGCAAGGTGATGATGGCATCGTTCTGCTCTGTTGGCATGTTGCCACGGAAACACAGTCCAACCCTGAGGGTAAAACAGCGCGTGAAAAGCGCTTTCTTACTCAAAAAAATTCCCTCAAATGTGTGAAAAACAGTTTTGCGGTTCCTTTCACTTCTCTTCCTCTTTCCTGTTGCTTCCTTGCACTCTTTATTCTTCCGTTTCTACTGTATATCAAACCCAAAGAAAGTCTCACATGAAGTCTCTTTTCAATTACACTGAGATAAATACAAAGGCTCTAACAGTTCGCATATCTGTACCAAACCGTCATGGTTCAAGGGTCACAGTTTGGTGCATACAGCTGTAAAAGAAATGTTCACAAGCGTGAGTTCCAACAGGAAACTTTTAGCCTTACACCATAAGCAACCTTCTCAGAGGTTAGCACAACAAGCTGATTGGCGTGCAAGTCAGTCACACTACGACGAGTGCCAGTAAAGACCCACCTGCAGATTCCTGGTCAGCTACAACAGCAACAAAGAGAGAGATGAGTATAAGACGAGGATGGTGTGTCCACGTTGCTGCACCCTTACTGTGAATGGAAACACATCCAACATGCTAACGCACATTCACTGGTATCACCCGGATGTGCATATTACTGTAAGGATAACTGGTCAACTGCTTTAAGTCATTAAGTATAGCCAAGGTAGAACTAATTGTAACACTCCGCCTAATGCTTAACATTTATCGTTTATAGATATATAGGGAGCCCTTCTGTGCGGAGTTTGCATGTTCTCCCAGTGTCAACGTGGGTTTTCTCCAGGTACTCCAGCTTCCTCCCACAGTCCAAAGACATGCAGGTTAACTACAGACTCTAAATTGTCCGTAGGTGTGAATGTGAGCGTGAATGGTTGTCTGTCTCTATGTGTCAGCCCTGTGATAGTCTGGTGACCTGTCCAGGGTGTACCCTGCCTCTCGTCCAATGTCAGCTGGGATAGGCTCCAGCACACCCGCCACCCTCAAGAGGAGAAGCGGTTATGAAAATGGATGGATTATATGTATTTTGGTAGTTTCAGTTTCATAGCATAAGTGATGCTTTTCAGTTTTGTAGCCTATTATTACCAGTTGCTGTTTGGGAAAGTATTTGTTCAATGTCTGTACAGTGTCATACAGAAGTGTACGGTTTACCAAAGTTGCCAGTGGGCAAATTGTTACATCAGTTGCCAGCAAGAGGATTGTGCACAGACAAAATGCCACTTGCACTATTGTCTGTTCAAAATAAATACTTATGCACTTGTGTGAACTGGAACTCCTAAGCTGAGGTATCAATCATACCAAGACTTCTGTGTGCCCTTACACCCCTAATAAATACAGAAAATGTCAAATAAAAACATAATGCATGGTTCGTCTTTTGGCAAACAGTCTGAATGAGAGTGCATCATTATGTTTATATACCCGACTGGCAGCGCAGAAGCCTTCAGTTGGGAGGAGACATTTAGGTGGCTGCATCTGTACATATAGGACACAATATATCGAATGCTATTAATCCTCCAAAGTTGTGTGCATCGGAATAGTTTCCCTCTTCTGTCTCCTTCCGGTCTGCTGACCCCCAGCTGTCTCGTGACTCATCCTGTCCTTCTGATGTGATGAAGCGACGCCGCATTAGCCTCAATGCCATATTTGCTTGATGTCATGTCCTGTCCTCTATGCTGCATTACATCCGACTCTAGAGCGGCCCATTAGGTCTTACCGTCTCTCACATTATATGTAATATGAATCTGGCAGTGCACATCAGGATCTGTCTGCATCATAAGCGGCCTGTTTGACACCTGTAATACCTTGACAACCCTCATTAAAACGCTTTCCTACAGCAATGTCTGCCTGAGTGTGGACTAACCATCATTAAATTTCTCTCTGGGTCAGATCTGGGTCAAAAATGTGTAGCACTCTATTTGCAAATGTTTTAAATATTCTGCCAGATACAACAAATCTGATGAAAGTTCCATGACAACCAGATTAAGACTTTGCTTTTGCAGCCTCAGTTTGGATTTTTCGGTCTTCATTTAAACATCTGAATAATACTGTTCAGTACAACAATGCAAGAAACATTGGTAGTCATTTAATCAAGTAATCCAGAGTTCACCCTATTATCATAACCCCTTATTTAGACATAAAAACAATAGTTAAATCAGCTATAATGAATCCACAGAGAATTGTTATCCAACTCTTTAGTTCCCCTCAGCTCAACGGAGCATTAAAGCATCTCTCAGCTCATTATTTTGGTGGTGCTTCCCGCATCTTTAATATTTCTGATCAGTATTGTTGCTCCAGTCATTGCTCTTTTGGTTATTGTAAACTTTCCTGACTTTCAGAACCCGGCCCATCCCCTTCTCAAAAAAGGTGATTTGCCCCAGTAATACAATGTGGGTCTGCGTGTAATCTATCCTAATGACAATGATTGGAGGAGGAGTGTGAAAGGATAAATGAAAGCAGAAAAAAATCAATCAATTTTCCGCAAGCACTTGTAAAATGTGATCTATTCTGCCACAGTAATCTCTTAATACCTTTGTAAAACCCGTGTGATATTAATGATGGCCCAGAGACATGAGCACTGATCCACACAGGCACGACTTGTAATAGCACCGGGTAATGAAGCTGAAAGGTGTCTGCATCAAACACGACTCCGACTCATTTCTCTGCGGTTTCACTTTGTGTCCTCTACTTTTAGATTATATTAGCATCCATTAATGACCCGAGCCATACTGCAGCAGCCAGGGCCTCTTTTGTTCCCGCTGTGTGATGACATTCATGCTGTCACCTTCGCTTTGATTAAAGATCAAATCAAAAAACGTGCTTCTTCAATAAATTCACACTGGGTGAAAATATTGTCTTCGCCTGCGAGGAAAAACGGATTCAGACAAATGAGAGCTGCTAAATGCGACAGAGACGGCGGACTGAAATGTCTCCGAGCTTCAAGTGT
The DNA here is from genome assembly GCF_006386435.1 of Epinephelus moara. Lineage (NCBI taxonomy): Eukaryota > Metazoa > Chordata > Actinopteri > Perciformes > Serranidae > Epinephelus > Epinephelus moara. Next base: position 9,281,186 of record NC_065514.1, on the reverse strand, counting down.
CTTTGGTGGAGCTGCTCGGCGGAAAGGTACCCTGGAGGGCTGTTTGACTGACTTATGGAGATTGATCTTCTTCAGGCTGATACTTAGAGAACAGCAGGTGAGACTTGGACTTGTACTGGGACTGGGGAATTACCACTTTATTCCTGATCTATAATGGATCAAACCCCCGAAGAAGAAGAAAAGAGGAAGAGGCAGGGTAGACAGATGCAAAAATGAGCCAGACAGATGGTGACAGAGAGAAAGAGAGACAAAGAAAACAAAAAGTGGAGCATGGTGATTCAGAGATTATTAAATTGTCTTTCTCAGATTTAAAGGACCATATAAGGGGTTTGTATGTTTCAGGCAATAAACTACAAATTGCAAATTCTGCCCTAAAGGCATACTGTAAATTTTTAGATTGATAACCTAGCGACTAAGCTCCATTTGTTGCCACTTGTTTTAATACCCTATAAAATCAACTTGCACACGTGTAAAACAGCTGCAAGCAAGGACCACACTGAAAACTCTCATCTATTACCGTATTGGCCAGAATACAGGAGATTTTCACCCCTGGAGATTACAATTGAAAAAGCTAGGATCGTGTTATATTTGAGAATTTCAGGGATAGTAGAGCAGATATTCTTATTAAATGGAGAGAGTACTGGAGTAACAACAGCTCCAACATAAAGTGTTGCATTGTTTGTAGCCTTAATGAGCCTGTTTACACCTGGTATTAGCATGCTTTTAGGTGATCCGAACACAAGCCAACAGCCGAGACACACCACCATTCACACCTGTGTCTATAATGCCTCTCCAGCTGATTTCGTCTCTGCCTATGACACTTGCACTGGAGAGTCAATGGGCCTTACGCACTGACACTCACACTCTCAATAGCATGCTTGCTAGTCAAGCCCAATTTTCCGCCTCGTAGGGTAGACATATTGGGGGAACCTTTTTGGTTTAAACAGAAGGAGGCGGCCTTCCGCCATGGGAGGGGCTGTTGATGACTTGTGGAGGAGCTGTTGATGACGCCGCACGTGCGACCCACTGGCGGTGGATAAACAGGAAACAGCTGATAGCAGGAATTAGTGAGCAGCTAGTAGCAAGAGGGAAACGCAAACCTGACAGACACTGTAAAGATGAGCAACTGGGGAGACAAGGAATTGCGCGCCCTCCTTGCCCTCGCAAACGAAGAGGCCATTGACCGTCAGATGACGGGGAGGGTGAAAGACGGGCCAATCGCCGAAGGACTGACTAGCCGTGGCTTCCCTCGGAGTACGTCACTGTTACGTCACACGCTGAGCTACACGTTTTGTTACTTGCTCACGCCCCCCATTGCCCCAAAAAAGGCACATTCTGTATAAACAAAAGTAGTCAGGCGGCATTTTGC
>NC_065514.1:9276695-9279283 GCF_006386435.1 Epinephelus moara | reverse complement strand
CCCCCATTGCCCCAAAAAAGGCACATTCTGTATAAACAAAAGTAGTCAGGCGGCATTTTGCCGCACTCCCCGATTTTGTTTTTATGCTGCAAATGCTGAACGAAGACTGATTGGGCTTTCCTGCAAATTTGCACAATTCCTGTCTAAAAAGGGCTATAGGTAAGCATTGGAGGCAAGTAGTATATATGTGGTCTTGTGCAGCGTAGTGGATAGTGCCGGCGCCCCATGTACAGAGGCACTGCCTCGCTGCAGCGGCTGCGGGTTTGAATCCGGCTCGCGGCCCTTTGCTACATATCAGTCCCCACTCTCTCTCTGTCTCCCCATTTCACTCTCTGTCCTGTCATTAAAGGCAAAAAGCCCACAAAAATAATCTTTAAAAACGTCGCCTTTCATAGGGCAAAACAATGGATGGTCACACAATGCTTTGTCCAACTTGACATAAAATGGTTAATTTACAAAGCATTGGGGAAGTGTTGCCAAAGCAACCACTTCATCCTGTGCTGATGACGTACTCCTTGTCGGGGATGCATCGGGACAGCATTAGCATTTCTATTACAAAAGATATGTGAGCTAATGCACCCCAGAACACCTTGGCAAGTGGTTAGAGCGATCGGATCACAACGCATTTTGGTGGCTGTTTACACTTGTAGTTAGCACTGTCAACATGTTGTCAGATCACGCAAGCTGCATGTTAATACCAGGTATGACCAGGCTCAATGTTGCTAAGCTAGCCATTTTTTAAAAGTTGGCTGCTACTGTGTTTGTCATGTCAGTTAGTTACTTAGTGTATATAATCATTCATTATCTGACTGATCTTTTCAGCACTTCCGAGTCGGACCTTGAAGACATTAAGAAAACAGTGTCGGACTGCTAAATGCTTTTGTTTCTTGTGCACTGACAAAGCCTGCAAATTGAAATCTTGTATGCTAGAGTGTCCTGTAATCCATCAACATGGAGAGGCTTCAAAACGTTCCCTGCCTGAGCAACAATAATGCATTTTTGATTAAAATGATGACACTCCCTGAAAGTAGATGACATGATATTAACCTCAGGTGTGTGATGAAAGCTGCAAACTCATTCAAAGCATTCAGCAGTGAGAAGGCGTGGCACTGCACTGATGCTGCTGTCTGGTAGTAGCAGCAGCTGTAGACTCACTGTGCATGCTCACGTGCGTATTGAAAAAAGATGATACACATCCTGAATGAGGATGACACGGTAGGTTTTGATGTGTTTCCTCCACTGCGCATCGCATTGATTAACATTCATCTCTGTGTGAGTGTGTGGAGACAGCAGACAGCTTGCACTGCATCTTGCACACCCTCGGCAATCAATCCCACCATAAGCTGACGGACAGGAGGGGAAAACAAAGAGATGGAGGAGGCTGAAAGTTAAATTGCTAAGAGGATGAGAGAGAGAAAGGTGAGAATGAAATACAAAAGTTGGAGGACATTAAAAACTGTAGAAGCTTTTAACCAGGCCTGCAGAGAATCAGCAGGCTAGCCACTCCATTAGCGCCTGTACTGAAGCACTAATGACTGTGAAGACGGCATCTAGCACACCTTCACACCAGGCGAAATGCGCCGCTGAACGAGCTGTGTAATAGTTACTGTGGGAGATTACAGACTTCAGATTGCAGATGGTGGATTCAAAACGGAGAGCAGCATCAGCACAAAATTAAACTTTTAAATTTAGCATTAGAAGCAAGTCTTATATCGGCAGACTGGAGGTATTACACAGCCAGCTGCACATTTTCTACATGGTTGTTTAACATTTATAATTTGACTGGCGCTATTACTTTACGTTTTTGGTGTCCTCTTTTTCTGCAGTGGTTTAATAGCACCCTGAACTGGAAAATTATGCCACCAACTATTAATTTCAATGTGTTCAGCTCCCAATATCTGCATATTAGGTGGTGGATGAACAGCTCACATCTTCTTTTGTTTTCTAGGAATCTAGCTAAATTCTGTCCCTTAGTTTGATGGAAACCTGGCTACAGAGAGGAGATTCAAAGTGACTTTTTAAACTGGGGAAAGGTGCACACTTCTGCAGGAATAGTAGGAGGAATGAAGCAGAGAGCTTGAGAAGGAACTTCAAACCCTTCTACTGTCCACACACCTGAGCAATAACTGAATCTGCCCACCCATTCCCGCTCCCATGATCACATCACCCTTGTCCTTCAGAGCCACCACTGGCTCCCTGTTCCACAACGCATCCAATTCATAGTCCTACTCCTCACTTACAAAGCCCTCCATAACCAGGCCCCCTCCTACCTCACTGACCTGCTCCACCGCCACACTCCTTCCCGCAGTCTCCGCTCCTCTGATGCCAACCTCCTGACTTCATCACTGAGGACCAAACACCAGACCTGGGGAGACAGAGCCTTCTCCATAGCTGCCTCCTCCCTCTGAAACACTCTCCCCAAACACATTCAAGGCTGCACTGACCACTCCCGGTTCAAATCCCTCACCATAACTCATCTTTTCAGAATGGCCGTGAGTGTCATTATGATTACGTGTATTAATGATACTCGTTACCTGGAGAGGTTGGAAAAAGATATACGTTTCTTCCCTGTTCCAAAACCAAAATCA
>NC_065514.1:9222531-9276683 GCF_006386435.1 Epinephelus moara | reverse complement strand
CTGGTTCAATATCAGCAAAGTTTCCCTTTATATTCATTGTCTTGTGTGGCGACCAGCAGTGATGTGGTGGTTCACTTTTACACTGTGATCTGTAGCCTATAGTTCGGCTTTAGCTTCTAACTATCTTTGTCTTTTTAACCTGTTGTTGCTGCTGAGTCAGTTTGACATCCTGGATATATCCTTCAAACACAGACTGTAGACCCCTCTGTCTGCTTCTCTCTGGAATCACTTGTTCATTTCTCCATAAATATGATAATATTTCATCAGGGAGTGCAGTTAGTCACAGTGTGGGCTCCATGCTTACTCCGACAGATTGTCGGACCATCACAAAGGGGCGGGGCTTTGTGAAGGGGCAATTGATCTGTTGACTATTTCCCAAATAAGCGAATAAACAAGTAAGAAAGTCTTTAAACTGTCAGAAAATAGTGGAAAAGAAAGTGCAAGTTGAATATAAAGCGGATGTTTACATGTTTAATGAATAGTAACAAACATGAAATGTTGTGGGGAATCCACAAGCAAGCAAAGACACAACTGTCTTGTTTTTCTGAACTCTCTGCTCTTGTGTGTCTATGTGGTTATCTTAGCTGCTTAATCATGCCATTCTCTCTGTGTAACTGCGTTCTTCAGACTCCCTCCTTTTCATCTTTGTTTCATCTCACTTTCCCGTCTCTAAGCTAACATTCATCAAACATAGATGGCCTGTTTTATGCTCCATCATTAGTTTGACTTTACTCGCCTCTATCTTTGTTCCCCGCTCTCTTCCCCTCTCTCTCATCTCTCATCGCCGTCTAACCAAAAACAGCATCTGACACTCGATTTGACTTGATTTAGGTGAACACGACAGGGCCGAAGACAGACAGCTTGGAGAGCAGGAGCCGCATTCTGACTTAGCTGTAAATCCATTATTGGTACATTCAATTAGCGCGGTGTAAAGAGAGCACCGTCGCACAACAACATCGCTCTGTAATTAATGGAGTCATTATTTTTGAAGATAGTTCTTTGAGCAGCTGCAGATTTGTGGCTCGTACTCATTTTCAGTCGCCATGGTGATTAACATCTGAGGAACATGATCGTTTGACTTTGCATATGACTAGTGTCTTAATTAATGAGCCTAAACTGACAGCATCCTAAAGGTAAACCCATTACTTTGCATAAATGCATTCCCCAGACAGCCAGTTTTAAATGATGCATTTAGAAACAGATTTCAACCACAGTTGTGCATGACTGAAACGCTGAAAAATTTGCCCCTGGGCTATTTGTTTTCAGGAGAGGCCTGCAGGTGTGTGTGTGAGACATGTAGAGTAGCGCGTTTCCCCTGGACTACACCATGTGTCAGCCAGAGGAGGGATTGTAGTTGCTATTTCTGACATGGTATCATATCTCAGGCCATGAAAAACTGAGAAACTGAGTCCCCAGCCTCACAACATCACGCTAGTAACAAATTGACCTGACTCAGAGTTTCCTGCTCACTGCATTGACTACGTTGACACCATCGAAAAGACTCTCAATCAGGATCAGGTTTACATCACAGATCAAACTGTACGTTCTTCCTGACTTTGTGTTGATAAGACAAACAGTTCATTGACTCCTTGGGATTTGTCAGGGAAAAGAAATGTGTGTGAACTTGTGGTGTGTGTTGAGTGAAATCTGAGCAAGGTAGAGCACATGGGAAATAAGAAAAGAAATTTGGAGTTTGCACAGCGGCTGATTAAATCTTCCTCATTATCAGGACAACATAAACAGGGTCTGAAGCCGTGCCAGTGGGTCCAGCTGAGTGCCTCTTGACATAATCTGCTTTGTGATGGCTGGTTAGCTTTACAGTTAATGGTGGACGATCCAGCCCTCCACGAGCTCCCCCCACCCCACCCCCAAAAAACATGGACACACAGTCACATTGGCTGCGGTCGAGTAATTACCCGGAAGTATCAAAGTGGCAGCCATGACAAGAGCTGGTTGAATTCTCTAAGGTGCTTCAATCATTCTTGTCTTATCTCCTATAAAATAGGGTACACCTAGTGTGTGTAGTGTGTATCTAGTGTGTATGATTTTGTGGCATCTAGTGATAAGGTTGCTGATTGCAACCAACTGAAATTTCTCCTGTGTACAAAGCACATAATAGAATCACAGTGGCCAATGTAGGATGCAATTTGCAGCATCTATAGCCAATGTTTGGTTTGTCCCTTCTGGGCTACTGGAAAGCATCATGGTGGACTCCACAGAAGAGGACCTTTAAAGCGACGCAGTATACGGCTTTTTACGAAAACAAACAATCATCTTGAGTAAATTTAGTGATTTTTTTCACATACTACTTGGGGTTCATGTTGATAAATATGATCCATATGATAACCATTGTAGCCTATTTTCATTTTTGTTATTTCAATTCACTCCTTGGTGATGAAGTTGGGTTGTCCACATATATAACCTGCATAAAACTACATGGTAAGAACACATGGGGCAAAGTATCTAAGGGCGCTTTCAGACCTAGAGTTCGCTTGCCTTGGTCTGAATCAGGGACTAATTTTGTTCCAAAGCTGTATAATTGCCTAGAGTTGGTTCATGTTCTCACGGCAGCATTTACAAGCGGACCAGATCAAATGCAATTTTCATGTGGGAAAAATCCAGGAAGTAAAGCAAACGTTGAAGAAGAGTACACTTGCAAGATAAATGTGACACTTTCTAATGTCACAATGGAGGGACAACTACGCAGGTTGATTTTAGCGCTGCTCATCGTGGACTATATTGCTGTCATTGTTCATTTTAGTCAAACCATACAGTTTGAAAACGAGGCGCGGCTCCAACTAGAAAACAATGTTTTGATGCATTGGATGTGCTGAATGTGCATATTAAGGCAGTACAGGAGGAGGTGCACATTAATAATCCTCCAGGACTGTAAAATGCTCATGCTTGTTGTTGCAGTGCTACTGCAGTTGGTTCGGATCGAGGTCAGAACACGTTATCACCACAAACGTACTGCACCAGAGTTCATTTGTAACCCGACCACCTCTTCAAGAAGGTCTTGGTCTGGTTGTTTTGGTGCACACCTGAGTGTGATTGCTGTGTTCACGCCTGCCCAAACGAACTGTACTTAGGGGGCAAACAAACTTGAGTTTGATTGAACCGAACCAAACAGGGCAGGTGTGAAAGCACCTTAAGATGAACTTTAGCAAGTCCTTCTTTGAGGCGTTGTACAGTAGTTCAATTATGGTAGATCCATGCCAATAACATCTACTGTCACATAAATACGTAGCCTACTCTAAGTGCAGTGCAATTTTCTTAGCATCATAGCTGTTGTCTTTCATGAATTCTCACAGCTTTCCTTGATCCCATGAGGTTTCCATGAAGGTCAAAGAAGTGTTTAGGAAACGACAAAAGATTTTTTTGACTATTCAGCTGCAGCCATTATGCTTATTCCCTCCTTTAAACAACAAATCAAACTGCCTTTTAAACTACGAAGAACAAGAAGTGCGGTTCGGTTTGCTCCTCTCACAACTGGAGTCTTTCTTTCCCCATCAAACATCTTGTGTCTGTCTGGGACTTCCTTTGAACACTGACAAGTGCTGCGATCATCCATTTTTATTGCTACAAAAACATTGTGCAAAGTATTAAAAGTACAGTCTTAGGTGGCTCTCAGTAGGCAGTAACACTTTGTGTTCCTTTCAGACCTCCAGAATAAAAAATGTCTTCGCTGCACTGTAAACACACTAAGCTGTTGATTCTTTTGTCTCCACAGATACACTACAACAGCTGCAACATTCCTCTGTATTCCTATTCAAAACCCTGTCTTGCTTGTTTGTCTTGCTTGTCTTCTGCAGCTACACTCTATTACATTATTATTTATGACTTACAGTTGTGCTGCCCTGCTAATCTTCAAAGCAAAAGCTTTATGTTATAGACGGCTTAAGCCCTGAATGCGATCAACATAATCTCCTAAAACATGCTATTGACTAAAGCCATTAGTGTTACTGTGTGACACTTTTATTGCTCGCAGTTTAGTCTTTAGCATTTTTCTTTTTTTTGCTTCTCTCTGTGTAATATAGGCAAACACACATCATTACACAATTATCGGAACATTCACTGACACACAGGAACTCAGCGGCCCATTAGCATCATTGCATGCACACAAAAACATCCTCTCCTTTTAAACAAGCGTGCAACAAAGCAAATAACCCCGGCAAATCAATTAAAGCGTGCTCTGTGTGTGTAGGACTGTGTGTATTACTGTGTGTGTTTGAGCATTTCCGGTGCGTGTTTGTCTTATTGCTGTGTTACTCTAATAGGTCACAGAGATTATTCCACTATTACAGCTCATTTAGACGGTCATTTATGTGTTAATCCTGAGTCAACACGAGACCGAGCGGGCAGTCGAAGGGCAGGAGGCAGCAGAGGATAGATCCAGCAGCTTCGCAGAGGATGTGCACAGAAATGCTGCGGGGGGTTTTGTACTCTACTAACACACTGCAGTGGAGCTTAGCTTTCAGCTACACAAACCACTTTTAAACACATTATTATGCAGTTCACCAGGAATGCTTTTTCTTTGATGTTTCCAAGAGGCTGTGAAGAAGAATTAGCTTTATGCAAACAGTTTAAAGGAGTACGCCACAGAAAACAGAGCCTTGAGAGTTGGCTCTGGAAAGTTTATCTTGCTTGTATTTCATTTTAAAGCCAATATCGTCCGATACCGATGATGCGCCGATACTATCGTGCATCCCTATGTTTCTCATTTGCATTTCTCGATATCTGTTGTGGACAAATCTGTGTGATAGCTCTGCCGGTGAAGATATGAGCTTCTGGAGCATGTGGATGGACAGTGAAGGAGTGGATTACATCATAGGAGAGGTTTTGTGATTGGGTTGCATGTAGAATCCATTCTGACTGCTGTGAACATAAGCTATACGTACACCTCCAGGGACTAAGTGTTGACTGGTAATTGGCTGGAAAGTGACTGGCAGCTAGCTGGCAGCCGAAATGCCTTTGAAGGCCAGGGGAAATTCTAAGTGGCTGCATCTGCAGCTGTATCCTCCCTGAAGGAGCAAGGTACAAACTTTTCAGAGCCACCACTCAAGCCTAGGGAGTGTTTAATTCTCAAAGCACAGGGTTTTGTTAAAGTACTCCGGCAAGATCAGAGATGTGACAACTGGTGAAATCGAGATCTCTGTAAATAACCAGCTCTCACGTTACTCAGAGGGAACACAAGTCATCTGCAGTGTAGATTAGAGGCTGGCGCCACAGCAGATAACCGTCAGGTTTATGTATACCCCATGTGTGACAAAAGAGGCTCACTTAGACTTGCAGCAAGTAGGTTAAAATCTGATGAGGCCTGAGGCCCTTTGTGAGTCACCCAGCCTGCAATCACGACCCTGTCAGCTTCGTTAGAACGAGGATGTTCTGAGGAGAAAACACAATTTTGTCTCCCGTGTGAGCGCAACCAGCTGTCAACAAACAGGCGTGACTGCACGTGGCACAATGATGTGCACATTAGGGCCTCTGGGAAAAGACAGGATGAGAGATGACCATCACAGTGACGGGGGCAACGAGGACGTGGTGGATCCTACAGCCCATGCTGTGCCAGCTTGTTCCCCTGGAGATAGTAGACTTAGTGTGGCTGACTTCTGTACTTGCTCCCTGACAAGGACATTCCCCAAGTGGGGTCACATCCTCCTGTATACCTGGGGCACTGTCACAGCTTTCCCAAACAAAACTAGGGCATGGACAGTGTGTTCAAAGATACATGAATATCTGGGAAAAGATAAAATATGGCTACAGGTACAGGAAATCCAATGGGAGCAGCTATGACACACAAAGAAGGGACTATATGATGAGGCACTGTAGATGGGAGCAGTTTAACTCCAGAGTTGCCAAAACGTCCTAGAATCAAGTTGCATTAATTTGTTAAAACAAAAATAAAATAAACAAATAAAATAAAATTAAATTGTATGATTTTACTTTTTCCAATGCCTCAGTTTGGGTAACATAAAAATTAGTACTAAATAAAGAACTTCACATACCTGTGTAATTGCTATAAAAAGCCTGTTCATGCATTGTGAATTAATTTTAACACGTTTTAATAAAGTGTTAAACAATCAGTAGCTGTGACATTAGTGTCAGGAAAAACGAAAAACACACAAAAACATCTATCCAGCACTAAAGTCTCCTGATAATGTCTGGATGGCACGTCTTGATGGCAACAAAGAAGATTGATCCAACAGGATCTTTTCTGGGGGCTGCGAATTACAGCCTGTCATTGATTTCCACTTTATGGTCCTGCACAGACACTGGCTCCTTTTCTCAGGGACAAATAAAATATATAAATAAAATAAAGGAAAACAAATGCTGCCACTGTGTTGTGTTTAAGCCTGAGGTTATTACTTCACAGGGAGATATTTCTATTCATCCTCACCCTGGAGGAGCATCACAAATCACAATGTCACACACAGCAACAGATAAAGAGCCAACACAAATTCATTCATGCACACGCACACTGATAGGAGACCTGGCTCCATGTCCTCATAATCTCCAAGATCCCAGGGTGTCCAATCTAATCAGTATTTAAGTGATGGACTTAATAAACATGGCTTTGAAGCTCACAAGAGATGACGGTTCTATGGGAGACAAAGGAGTTTGGAGATGGGTGATGAAAACCAACTTTGTCTCGGCTCAAACTGTCTGATGTGACATGTTGGAGTAAATCACACGTCCTCTCTGGGCAGAGAGAAGGTGGGAAATCAAGACACATCAGGGGTCAGAGGAGACTGAACCACAACATCTCTATTCAAAAAGACTTCCTATTTCTAATCTTTGAGTCACCATATGAGTAGCATATGGAGGATATGAAAAATATGATGCTGAAGACATTTTTTAAATATCTGTCATTATTTAAAAAGCTAGATTGTGTGAGTGAAGCAACATTGTCAGCACAATAAAATTACATAATTGGGAACTATCAAACCCAATAATAGAAAACGTAAAAATTGAATTTTAGAGCTGGAAGTAATGATTTTTTTCCATTGATTTGGCTATTGATTTCTTTGACTAATCAATTAACAGTTTAGTTGATTAAATGACAAGAACTAATACTTAATGCTAATTTCTAGAGCCCAACAAAATAAGGCAAAAAGTAGCTTTTTAAAACAGAATTCAACATTAATGCTTTAATTTCACTTGCTAGATTAGGGAAGTCCGTCAAAAAATCTACTTGCCCTAAGTCAATTTTTACTTGCCCCTGTACGAACTGTTTATTTTTTAGTGGTAATCAAATTAAAAACCTCCTTCTTTTTATTTACCTTGCTCTCAAACGTCCACCAAACTGCTTAAAACAGAGTTGGAGTGTCACCCTCTTCTTCCAAATGCATAAACTTTGGGTACGTTCTGAATCAGGTACTTTTTCTTTTTACTTTTAGCAGGTACTGCAGCTGCCCTTAAAAAGTACGTACACAATCAGGACATACTACTGACTCATAACATTACGCCCTGAACTTTGACCCTCTTACTTATACACCTGTTACCACTGAGATAAAACCAAATACCATTCACTGAGCTCGCTAGAGACAGAGGTCAACGGACATTTCTGATGTTACTTTGCAGTAAGTAATATCTGCATACACTTAGATTCTAATGTGTTGTATTCATGACAGCAATATTACTTACGCTACGGACATTCCTCTATCATTGCTATTTAATGCTTATGCCCACCTGAATGCTCTGTCATCCATCACTGCGACTTCTGACAGTCGATGTGACATCTCTTTAGCTGCTCAGTTGACTGTGGGTCAGAATAGCCAGAAAAGCATGCTGGCTTGCATATTGCAAAATCCGACCAGATGTAGTAGAACATCCTGGTATTTTTGGCATACTGCATTTCACATACTGTGTATTGGGACACATTAAGTCTTTTTCGGGCATACTATACAGTATGGTATTATAGGTATTGGAATGCACAGTTTGTCTTAGCCACCACCATTTTCTTGCATGAACCACATCAGTACTGCACACGTGCAACTCTCAACAGAGATGAAAAGGAAGCAAAGATGCCTCACGATGTATAATTAGCTTTTACCACTTGCCAAATTCGGCAAGTGATTTACTAGATTTACTAGCCTGATGTGACATTTTAGCTACTAACCCCAGGTAATATGGCTACCCATGTCAACAGGAAGTATTAACAGTGACAAGGAATTCAGTGCTAGTGAAATAAGCTGTTCCAAATTGTATTATATACTACGATATCGTGACGGTTTCCCTATTCGTGTGATTGTGAGGCCATCCTGGTCCCTGATTATCTGTCTGTAATCACTGGACAAATGCGCAGCTGTACATATGTGATGAGTGAAACTGACACACACACACACACACACACACACACACACACACACACACACACACACACAAAAAGAAGTAGACAGCATGGGCATGAGAATAAGCATGATCATTTACATGCATTTTTTGCTCGACTGAACCAGACTGAACATGTGCATACAAGCGTGTACATGTCTTTGTGTTGAATATGTATGTGCATGCATCTGTACATCACTGCATGCACATGTGTGCTTGTCTGTGTGTAAAATTGTGAGCTTGTATGGGGAGTCTCATCAGACAGAGCATGTTGTCCAAAGGGCAGAACACCACTGAGATGCCTGTCACTCCACTGTGTCCTCTTTTGCCACTGCTGTGAGAACGAGCCTGACAGACCCACAGCTCCTCACTGTTGTTTCCACCTCTTTACCTCCAGCTTTAGGCTACAGTCAGATCCCCTCCAAACCCTTCCACACTGCTCTAACATTCCTCAGAGTAAAGAACCTGAGAGGAGTCGGACATGTTAAAGACAGCTAAATTAGGATCTGTAACTGGCAATTTGTAGGAACTGGTGTTAGTGGACATATCTGACAGTTCACTGTCAACCCGTGAAGGCCTTTCTTTAATCACCACCCGTCTTTTCTTGTCTTGAATGACCTCAGAGACTTGCACCCTCTGAAGGTGGGTGGCACTGAGAATCCCTGAAGGTTTATGCCTTGTGGTCTGCTAAGGAAAGACTGACAGGCTGTGTGAAGGGCATCTATTCCTGGCACCTTGGGGTATCATAGTCAAGGATTAGTACAGCCACCCATGTTCTCCTTCTGATGCCTCAGCGGTACTCCTAATTGGCTACTGTTAGCATGCTAAACAAAGATGGTGGACATGGTAACGTTATACCTGATTAACATCAGTGTGTTGGCATAATCATTGTGAGCATGTTAGCATGCTGAGGTTAGCATTTAGCACCACTGTGCCTAAGTACAGCCTCACAGAGCTGCTAGGATGGCTGTCGACTCTGAAGCCTTTTTCACACCCAGGTCCCAGTAAATTATAGGGATAACCTTTCAGGGACCGCTTGTGACTTTAACTGTTTACACATGCACTACATTCAGGAACATTTTGGTCTAGTGCCTTTTCACACCTGCTATGGCAATGCCGCAATAGATCAGGCCAGGTATAGTCCAACAGATGGTGGTAATGCAGCACTAATGGATGCTAACTGCCATGAAACTCAACAGGAGGAGAAGAAGATGGGGCAAGGCCAGATGCGTGCATGTGCGGCAGAAGATGTCTCTTATTATTTTCAGAGACATAACAGGTGAGGAGCCGTTTTTGTCTGGTGCCAATGTGTTGTAAGTTATCTAAGCCAAAACAAGTTGCAGATTCAAATACGTCATCAGTGGAGTTTTGTGACTGGTTTGCTTGCTGTAAGCAAATCACCTTCATACAATAATTTGATTTCACCAACTGCTGTTTCTTTAAGTATTTGAAAATGAAGACAAGTTCAGACAAACTCACTCTGGTTTTCATTTTTTAGATAATTTTTTGGGCTTTTGCCTTAAATTAATAGGACAGCATTAGGGACTATACACATGCCGCATTTTTTGTGCGGTCAAATTCACTCAAACACTATTTTTCAGGGTGTAACGGTTGCGCTACATGTCATGTGATGAGGACCAACCAATCACAGCCGAAACACATCCTTCCCTTCTTCCGTAAACATCAGTCTGTGATAAATATGAAGGAGAAATTGATCATTTTCGTGCAGAGCTGCCAGAACTTTATGTCTGACCCATGGACAATATTTTTGGTCTCATAAACACTTACAAAACAATTCCTGGATGAAGATCAGCTCTGCACTCACGATTTCTGATATGTAGGCTATGATACAGTTAATGCTGGTTATGGTTACTAAGCAACCTCAGACGCAACCTGCCTCTGCGCCCTTGAAAGTTGGCACAAGGGTAGCGCCCAGCACCTGACTTCGCATTTGGATGTGCCATGTGTGTGGCCTCTAAAGTGTGAAAGGGGGAGAGAGAGGGGATGACATGAGCAAAGGGCTGCAGGCTGGAATCGAACCCACCGCCGCTGTGGCAAGGACACTGCCTTTGTGCATGGGACGCCCACTCTGCCCACTGACCTACTGGGTGCCCCAGTGGTTTTCTTTTTAGGAAAATATTTTTATTTTGCTTTAAATGCACAGTTACACTAAGATAATTTTTAAAGCATATTATTTAGGAAGGCTAATCTTAATTTTTTAGTAAAATTGCGTATTATGTAGTCTGTTGTTTCATCTGTAATGGTACACGTACAAATGGAAACTGGTTGCAGTGATTTCTTGAAAGGCTTTATCTAAATATAGAAAAGTGCAATCTACCAAAAAATATATAAATAAAGTAATTAATTGAAAGGTCTCTTTTGCTCAGAACTCAGTCAGGAGCTGCTTTTGAACACAGGGAACTTACATCATCATGCAACATCACGAACACCATGACAGTAGAACATGAGAACAAATCCTTTTTAGGCTCATTAAAAAGGTCCACCTGCCAGCCTGTGACTAGCATTATGTGTACTAATTGTCTGCTGCTGCAGGTAAATACAGCAGCATGGCCTTTGCCATTCACTTCTAGTCTCATTATCCCACAGAATTAGAAGGCCAATTACAGGGCATTACCTTGACAGCAGGATAGCCAAATCCCCACCACTGTTAGATTACACATAAAGCCACCACTCAGCCAGCTTCAAAGGACACACACAGGAGGGCAGATTGATGTAATAAGCAAGACTACCCGAGCCCAGTTAGCTTTGTTAATCACAAAATAAAGTTGTTGAACATCTTAACTAATGAAAGGACTATTTGTGTGGTGGGCAAATTAACTCTCCTGGATATAGCGCTGCATGACAGCTACTGATATCTTAACTTTAGTACCTCTGAGGAGAAAGTAGAGGGGAACAAGCTGAGGATGAGTTCATTGATTTTTCTTCTAATGAGTCTTGTGTTTCACAGACAAAACCCATGCTTGACTACAGCAACAGTAAGTGCAGAAGTAAGCAAAGCTGCAGCTTGCTGAATCAGATCTGACCAGAGACGAAAACACGTGCAAGAAAAGTAGACGTTGATGATGGGAGAGGTCATTCATGGTGACCGAGCTCTTCATTAAATCACCAGTTCCAGGAAAAGATGGAGTGGGGGGAGGTGAACAAAGGAGAGAGATCGAGGCAGAGAGACGTATAGGGTAGTCATGTCCCCTGGGAGCGGTATTAACAGACAGATGAGATGAACAAAGAGGAACATGGCAGCTCTGGTCGGGTGAGGTCATGATGAGGACAACAAAGGCATCCTCAGGCGTGACACTGCTGTCCATTTCAAAGTCTACATCTAAGACTGACTGTAATCTAACCTTTGCCCTGTGCACTCCAAAGCTTAGAAGAGCCCGCCTGATGAGCGAGACGGTAGCTACATGGCTTCCCTACAGTTTGGTTTCACCCTCAAGCTTTCCCCCATGTTTTATTGTAATTAATTTCATTCATTCACTCATTCATTTTGTGTAACTGCTTATCCTGTTAGGGGTAACGGGTATGCTGGAGCCTATCCAAGCTGACATTGGGCGAGAGGCAGGGTACACCCGGGACAGGTCACCAGACAATCACAGGGCTGACACATAGAGACAGACAACCATTCACACTCACATTCACACCTACGGACAATTTAGAGTCACCAATTAACCTGCATGTCTTTGGACTGTGGGAGGAAGCTGGAGTACCTGGAGAAAACCCACGCTGACATGGGGAGAACATGCAAACCCTGCACCCCGGGGTTCCACAAGTATCAAAGATATACTATGCGGCACTGTTTTTAAAAAAAGAGAATGTAGACTCATACAAAATCATCAGTTATGGCCAGCTACAGGTGTGTGATGATGTATTTATCTGCACAGACTCTGCCCTCTGCCTGTATTTTTTTACTTTCTACCTATTTTACTGTGTTCAGAACATTCCACGGCCAAGAGCACAGGTGAGGTCGGTACTTTATAAAAAGGGCAGCAACCAGGTACCAGACCGTGAGCAGCATGTCTTCGAGAGGCAGCTACAAAAATCACAAGCACAGTGCCAAAAAACGCAACTATAACAAGGCAAATTGCCAAGCTGAGTGAATCTGGGCTCGGCTTTCACAAACAGTTATTGATTCCCGCATAAAGGTTATGCTGGGACATGTTGGGTATTGTTGACTGGCTAAAATTTATCCACTTTTTCTATTATTTCTTCTTTGGCAAGATACTTTAAGACAATTCATCTTGTTTTTCTTGGAGGTAGATCTGAGTTCAGTCACAGGGAGCAGTTTAGTCCATCTAGCTTTGGCACATTGATTATGTTTTTTAGATTTACAATCTAAGCTTAAGTGCATGTATCAAAAACAATATATGCTTTATTGAAGATAGTTGTAGCCTCTCCCATTGCTGGCAGTAGATGTGTCATAGTAATCAATACAGTGCATTTAGAAATTTAGACTCCAAACCCTGACAATAACTCTCAGCTGTTGGCTCAGTGTTTAGCTGCTCTGCAGAAGACAGCACAGGTAGGAGTTTGGGAATGATGAGTGGTATTAAGTGAGGAGAGTCAGTCTGTTGTGTTTCTGCAGAGCAACAGGACACTGTGTATGTGAACGTGTAAGCAACGCTTTATCCGGTAGCCGCACAAAAGGTAAGAACAACACCTGTAACCATAGTAACTGTTCACAACAAACATGGGAACAGTTGAAGTCTCAAAATGATCAGAAGATGTAAAAATAAAAAATGTATGACAAAAACCAGACAAAATAAATGCTGGTGATGGGCTGAACATCCATCCATCCATTTTCGTAACCGCATATCCTCTTGAGAGTTGCGGGGGGGCTGGAGCCTACCCCAGCTGACATTGGGCGAGAGGCGGGGTACACCCTGGACAGGTCGCCAGACTATCGCAGGGCTGACACATAGAGACAGACAACCATTCACACTCACATTCACACGTACGGACAATTTAGAGTCACCAATTAACCTGCATGTCTTTGGACTGTGGGAGGAAGCTGGAGTACCTGGAGAAAACCCACGCTGACACGGGGAGAACGTGCAAACCCTGCACAGAAGGGCTCCCCCACATTGGGTTCGCATGCATGTGCAAACTCTTGGTGTGCACCTCCATGAAGACGAGCGCCTGAGCTTACAGAATCCTTACAGGCTGTACTCAGTGTAGTCATAGAGCTGGGGTTACAACATGTACCTCCTATTTCTGTTTCTGCTCTATCGCATTACACTCTTTTATACTCTTAGCATTTCAATGTTCACAAAAAGCTATGACATCTATCTTGTACAAGTCAATATGGATATTTCTGGAAAAAAGCACAATAGACAACAGCATTATGAATTGTATTGCTTACAAACATGAGTGCACATGTGTGCCCCCTGCATAACAATGCCTCTCTGTGCTCGGCTACAGCCATATTTGTATTGCGCTGTCAGATTTTATCAGTGATCTATGACTTGCTTCAGATGCATCCTCTCTAGCATTTTAAAAAATCTCACAGCCTGTTTTCCTCGCTGTCTGTCCACCGTCACGGACCAGTAGTGCCAAAAATGAGCTCTGATGCACCCTGATATAAATATGCTCCAGCTTGTTTTTTCCCATTTTTGTCTAATTTCACAACAAACTGAGTTAAGTTAATCTGCCGGGGGCAGATAAAGTTGTATCGTCATGGATCAAGCACTGACAGACGGGATGTAGCCCATGCCTATCAAGGTGCTTGTGTGCATGTGTGTGTGAAGATTTTTTTTGGCGGGTGGGGGTGGAGTCTTCCTGCCTGCCTGTCAGTCTCTGATAAATGATTCCATGTGAAATATCTCCATTAAATCTGCCTTTATCAGGGATAGAAGCCTGCTCAGCCCTGCCATTAGCATTGCAATTTATGGGACAGCTCCCGGGCTCAACAAATCAATTCCCAAGTGTACCTGGCCAATTCAGGCCAGATTAGTTGAAATTAGGCGGGGCCGGTTTTAATAAAGCATCTGATGATTACTGCAGCATTGAGATATCTTTGGTTTTTCGCTCCGTTTCACACACTTTGCTGCTCCTTTGTAGCTTTAAAACCAATGTCCCACTGTGGCATTTTCCTTCCTTTTATTGTCTGTGCTGTTGCAGAGCACAATAGATTTAAGGCTGCCGCTGATGCTGCTATGTCAGCAGTCCAGATAGAGCTATACCCCTTATAGAAATGCTTCCAATAAGAACCCGGGGATAACGCCGTTGAAATGGACTCAGCAATTTGTTGCAAAAAAGCACCATGATCTTGTTTTTCTTCTTCACGGAAAAAATATCAGACAAGGGTGTTTTTGTAACAGGCTGTTTGTCTCTGCCAGCTCCCATCACAATAGGACAGAAGTTGTCAGAGAGGAGAAGACAAAAACCTATATGCCACTTCCACAACCAGCATCCTTGAAAAACAGCCCAAAGCTTGTGTTGACTTTGAATTCATCTGTGTCAAGAACAACCCACTTGAGACCTTTATCCAGGGGTCTGAGGCTCTGATACTCTCACACGTATACAAGTGTTTTCTCGCAGACGCACAGGGAATGTTACTTCCTTTTTGCTCTCTTTTGGCCTCGTCTTATCTCGTCTGCATGTCTCTCTGCTCCTGTATCTCCCTGTTTCTCTCTGGCTACATGACATTAAGCTGAAGGTGAGTGACATTTGTGGAAATCAGACACCGATGCAGCCAGAGATTTTATGAAGATGCTCGTGCACCTGCTGAGATGATCCTCTGCAACCCAAGTGTATTTTCAGTTGTTTTTTAAGTCTCCTAGGTCCTTGTAGCTCTTCAAAAAAACAAAAAAGTAAAGCAAAACAGGCTAATAAATGAAACCACATGCGGAAAAAACATATATATGGAGAGTCATTATCTATCTGCAGCTGTGGGGCGGGGTTTTATCAAACCCCAGATGATGCCGAAAGGCTCTGACAAGCTGTGAGAAATGGTTGGCCTTGAAGGAGAGATGGTAGAGGGCTCTGGAAGGTTAAGAATTTCCTTGACCAAATGAGGGCAAATAAAAAACAGCAGAGGGCAGAGAATGTATAAATAGCAAGCACTCCTTCCTAAGCAGGAAGTACAAGCAAATGAGGCAAAGACAACATCCTGTTCAGCTCGCATAAGTTAAAATGTCACAAAGATTGAAGTGAAATCAAGTTGCCTCCAACTATTCACTCTCCCTGCAGAGCTTTTCCTCGTGCCCAGCTCTTTCACATGAGATGACATGTACACAGCGCCAAAAAAGTGCTAAGACGTCAGCTTTATGAGAGATTGCGCACCTTCTTGTTCGCATGAGCATGTGCAAGAGGGTATTTTTTAGCGAGTTTTTATATGTGTGCTTGGTGGTCCCAGCCACAGGCGGGGGCGCTGTGCTTATTGGATTATATATCTCCCAGTCATACAGGAAAGAGGCTGCTATTAAGGTCAGGAGCCCGGGGTGGAGGGAGATGGAGAGGTGAAAAAAGAGGAGGAGAAGAAGAGGAAGCTGTATTGTAAATCTGTGGCTGTCTGAGACATGTGCTGTCTCTTTGTCTCTCGTCACTGTCGCAGAGGCCTGTGTCGCTGTACTCTGTTGCGGCCAGCATCCTCAGCGAGAGAGAACTGCTCCTGGCAATCGCTCTCCAACAGCTGATAGCAAGTGACATTATTAACATCATGGGTCTACAGCATATCAGCATGCAAATGTAACGAATCCATTTCCCACCGTTGAAACACTGTCATAATTAGAAAACACTTGAACTGAGCGATGGGGTTTTTAAGGTGAACATAATTCTCATATTAATATGTGCCTCAGTTTGGGTGTTGGGTACATTTTTGGTAGGAGAAAAGATATTTCTGCTCCAAAGCTGCTATGTGGGTGTGTATTAGCTGACATTAAAAGAAAAATGTAGCATAACGTTATATGGAGTTATAACTACTGGGTGGAATACATTCAAACCCAGAATGAAGCCAGGATTTTACTCATTTTTAATATCTCTCCCTCCAGCCCACACATGAAAAATGTTGAATCAACGCCCTCCACTTGCTGCAGGATGCAATAATTGAGTTCTTTCATTTTATAACTCCCCACAAAGTGAAAAATGATCACCACATTGTGACTCGTTCACAATACAACATGCACCTATAACACGGGCCCGAGAAGTACATTTTTCTCATTTCTCATATCAATACCAAATGACTTTTCATCTCGGGATGGTTTTTCAAAAGTTATTTCGAAACTACAATCAAACTGCAGTATGAGGAGAAAGATAAACAACATGGGGAAGAATGGTGGAGTAGGCATGTGTGGACTTCAAAACACAATTTCACCTGGGTGTTGTCGCACTTGGAAATCACTGTGTGACAAATTACCTGGGAGCATATCGCAGTCTCCTTATGTCCTAACCTGGCAGCTGCAGTTAATGATACTGGATTTAGTTTGACTCTGCTCTACTGTCCAGCTGGGTTAGAGTTAACAAAATGTCCTTGTGAGTGCGGTCGCGTAGGGCTTCTCTGTAATTGGTCATTAAAGCGCAACGTTACATGATTATTTGGAGAGTGGTAATAAAGTTCTACTGATAAACTGACCAATACTAGTTTACATATTATTGGTGTATATGTTAGCCAATGAGAAGAAATGCCAAAGACATGTTTGAGTTCACTTGGATATAATATTACGATAACACAGTTTGTCCACTAGAGGGCGCTGATACTTTGAATTTCCATCTTTTTTGATAGCTAACAGTGTAGGAACAGTTCAGAAACAACAAAAAATATGAGAGAGAGCTACGAAACGCAACAAAGGTCCACAGTCGATGTCAATCCAGGGACATTGCCAGTGTATTTTATGCACCTTAGCCATTTGGTCACCAGGATAATCCCAACTGTAAAATGTTTGTATATATCTTTTTGCCTGATATCAGATGAAATGTCAACTCATTACACTCCGTTTCCATCCTCATTTTCGATTTTCCCCAGCCAATCACCAGATGGTAAATGGTAAATAGACTAAACTAAATACTGAGCATAGCGTCAGTTCAGGCAGGACAGGCAGGATCCCAGCTATCTCAAACAGCCCAATCAACTTTTGGAGCAGCTGACCTAAGGAAGGGAGTCAGCTGATAGATCACATGATTCCTTCATTTCTTCAGGCTTCCCACATAGGAGCGTGGAAGAGGTTTTATGCATAGGCCTGAGGAAGGGCAGAGAGGCCCAAGAACAGAGCCATACAGCCAAATATAATAATGCAAATGGAAATAAAGTTTTCTTTGACTAAGTGTTCTTGACTGAAGTGTTTTTACACTGCATGTCACAATCACCCATTCACACACAGGTGTCACGGTCTACTATACATGATAGCTGCTATCCTGCTACTCAGTAACCATTCACATGCACTCATACACCAATGGAACAGCCCCAGTGAGCAGTATCTTGCCCAAGGATGCTTCAACGTGTGGACTGGAGGAGCTGGGGATCGAATCGCTCATCTTCCAATTAGTAGACTCACTCTACCTTCTGAGCCACAGTGACCCATAGAAACCAAGTATTTCTTCATGTTATGTGCTAATATATGACAAATAATATCAGAATTTTGTAATGGTATCAGCCTCAAAAAGCCAGTACTGTTAGAGCTCTGTTGGAACTTAGGATTATACGCACAATTCCTCACAGCAGGTCTCTTAAAACCAGCAGCTTTCTGACAGCAAAATGCACTTTAAGAAATACCCTCTGGAACTAGGGAAAACACTGCTCTTAAGTAACTAAAATCCAAAAACAATTCGGCCCAAGGTTACAAGAAAAACAAGCTGTTGTTAACATGCTTCAGTGTGATGTTTCAATGCTTTAAGAACCACAAAACAAAATTTGATTTCCCTCCATTGTGTTTTGGTGGTGGCAGATATGCATCAGTTTCAAAAGGTGGCTCATTATGTTGAGACTAAAGCAGGAAATCTTGGTATGCAGGTGAGTCAGAAAGTGTGTCGAGGTCACGTGTGAAGGTGCCGAGACACCCGTCTGAGCTTCCTCTGACACAAAGCGCCCTACATGGGTGGAACTGCAGTGGGTGCTGACCTCTGTACACGGGACCTCCTCCCTCCCCTGCCTTCCCATGCAGGCGGATTATCTTAGCTTAGCTGCCCCAGGTCAGACCCCTGTCCATCCACCTGCATAATGACTTTGCAGCAATATCTAATGATGCAGAGGCTACAGTAAATACTGCAGCAGCTGTGCTGTATAGACATCAGCTATGAATAATCCATCTCCATTCGACAACGCTGACGGATATACTCATAATTTCGAGACCAAAAGAAAAACATTTCCATATTCAGCTGCTGCAGTTGTTAAAAACAAATACAACAAACTGTCCTTCAAGGATAAAGAGTCTCAGCCATCATGAATAAATCCTCGCTCCACTGTTTTCTAGCTGCACATATAACAGAAAGGGAACACACAGAATGTACACAGACGTGAGAGAGAGAGGGCAACCCACTCAAAAACAAGACGTTAGGACTTTGAAAAACCTGAGAGCTCTTCATTTCCCCAGGCTACATAAATCTCATTACTTTCCCCTGCATTGCCTCAGCATATGAGGTGAAATATCACTGCATTTTACATCAAAGTGCTGAGTAAATACAAAGGTATCCGAGCTGTTGTTCAGGGCAAATGAAAATGTTTAGTTGAGCAGAGCAGCGCTTTGATATGAGTCAACGTGTTTTAAAGGGCTTGTTGTGGGTAAGAGCACCAGGACAACACAAAACCTAATAGACTCGGTTTCCGTTTTTTCTTTGTTTTTGTTATTTTACTGTGATTTTAAAAATGTTGGGAAGGAGCTTGGGTTGAGTTTGTAGCCCATGGGTCTGAACTCAACCTGAACTCTAACTCTTAAGGTTAACTCTGATGCTAACCTTTAAATGGGGAGATTGTGTTGCACCTTCAAGCCAGCTGCATATGTTAGCTTTTATACAAGTCTATAAAAATTAAATACCCAAAAAGGAAGACATTTCAGTTTTCTGAACTTATTCGAAGAGGGTTAGACAAGGAATTAGATTTGAAGCCATTCTCAAAAAATGCTCTTGTTGATGACAATTTACATTTCAGTCTAAAGGGGGAATGTGGAGATGTTAACTATAAATTTACTTCGAAATGATTTAGACTCTCTCTCTCTCAACAAGTTGCGTCTTTGTGTGTACCTGCTTCTCTGGATTTTTAACCACATCATCTTCTTTTTGTTTATCATTAATGCCTGAATTGCCTCCTAATGTATTACTTAGAAGTTCTTCATCCCAAGCACTATAAATATTCTTAACTCTGCAAAGTGAATGTTGAGATTCAAGCCAGAGACACTGACATGAACTGTTTTTAATGACCTTGTCTATATCCTCCTAGCCCGGAACTTTTGTTTGGTATGCATTTTTAGTATGTCCTAGCTATTTGGGATCAGTAGGAACCAGTAAGTATAAAAAACTCAACACTGTCAACAATAATTAAGTCCCAATGTCCTCAAACGAGACGATATTAAAGTCCTGATGTCCTAAAATGAGTAATTCCTAATTAACAAATAATTAACTAATTAACTTAGCTTGTTCCTGTTGCTAAAATTGGTCAAATTTGTTGCCATATCAACCTGTAAACATAAAGAAGCAACCATAAAATGTGATCAGGTTTTGTCCACTTTCGTGTCGGAATCGGCTGCGGACTGACTTGGCAGAGATGGCTGCCATCTTGTTTTTACATGGATTAGTGTATTGTGCTCTTACTACCACTACATGACACAATCATAAATCCAGGTACTGAATACACAAAAATTTCAGCCACAAACTCAATGAATCATGCTAGAAGCTCTATGTCGCTGTACTTATAGGGACAGCAGTGATTTGGTTGTAATGCTGACGTCAACATGCTAACATGTTCCCAATGACAACGCTAACATGCTAATATTTAGCAGGTGCAAAAAGTAATAAGAACTTGGACTTGATGATTGCGCTAGATTTAAAGTCAGCAGATCAGAAATGATCCTGTAAGGACCTTTACTATCTCTATCACATTTCACTTAATAGTCGTCAAGATATTTCACCTAAAAGCAAACATGTCAATCTCATGGTCAGGATTTATTTTTTAGGGATCAAGAAAAACAAAAAATGGACATTCAAAGTCTTGTTACACTAAAATGTTATATTATATTCTGAAAAAAAAAAAAAAAAAAGTTGTAATACTGTTTTCTAAAATATAATATATGGTACAATCATTAACCAAACCTCCTGTTCAGGTTATTTCAGTTCATAGTATCACGTTAATTCCTTTCACTTCTTTTGTTTCAGCTTCCTCTTACAAACTGCTGCATGGTGTCAAGTAGTAAATCATTCAACTCCCTGTTAGTGTGTCTATAAGCTCACTATACACCAGCACTGGCTGAGTCACACTGGACAAAGAGTCCTTTCCTGGCCGTTCACACAGCCTGACACACACACTTCAGGCTAAAGACATGATGTTCCCTTCAACTGAGTCACTTGAGTCAAATGAAGTCATGTCAAGAGCAATAAAAAGTCGGAAAGTGAATGTGTGACTTCATGCCCGTTTGCGTTTTTATGTTTCTACGTGAACATCTGAATGCGACTAAATGCATATACAGTCTGTCTCCATGTGTGGCATGGGGCTTTCCATTTGTGTGTGTGCCCTGTGTTTATGAGCCATAGCATCGCCCCCTGCCTCAGCTCCGGCTACAACTTGTGCAGTGCGGACACCCGGGGAGCGAGATCAATGCAGCAGTTTTCACACTGGGAGAAAGAGGAAACAACTCTCTATGGTCCGTAAGACTTTCTGCACTGGAATGATTTTCCATTTCTGGGAGCCAGGCTCAACCCACAACAGTCTAAAATGAAGAAGAAGAAGAAAAAAAGGATGATCTGGGCTTTCAGATGCCGTTAAACATCCCTCAGTGCAGCACAGAATGAGCTCAGAAACCCTTCCGAAAACAACAAGAACCAAGTGATATTGGAAAAGCCAGAAGGAGGAGGTGATATATTAAACTGCCAGCAGAACAGTGCAGCACAGCAGCTTGCTCTCTTTCTAGAAAAAAAAATGTGTGTGTGGCAGAGACTTGGCTTAGGGGAAGCTGAGTTGCTTTATAATGTGCCCACTACTGCTGTGAGATTCAGTGGAGTAAGTTTCCTTTGTTCGCATGTCACGCTTAACTTTCAGGGTTTGGATGCTGCTCCTGGTTTGTTTTCCCACTTCAGACCTGCATTCAAACGACCTCAAAAACATTATGGATTAGCTTTATTTAACTAACAAGCTTCATCATTCCCTGGAAGAAAGTGTGGTCTGCAGCCAAACATCAGAAGAACATCATAAAAATGCACTAA
The DNA here is from genome assembly GCF_006386435.1 of Epinephelus moara. Taxonomy (NCBI): domain Eukaryota; kingdom Metazoa; phylum Chordata; class Actinopteri; order Perciformes; family Serranidae; genus Epinephelus; species Epinephelus moara. Next base: position 9,254,996 of record NC_065514.1, on the reverse strand, counting down.
TTACAACAACTAACTATTGTTTTCTTCCTCAAATAGCTCGCCAATCAATACAAAAAAGCCACCAGTAAAGATGCTGGACAGCTTTACATATATTTTTGAGTTAAACTGTGACTTTACTCCAATGGCAGACATCACATTTTCAGACACAACTCCTCTATTGACAGTGAACTATGCTAAGTGGTAGTCTCCGACCATCTCCCTGTAATGAATACAATCCAGTGTGACTACTGGCTGCATACATGTGTCCGCACAATGCTGCAACCACACGCACAACGGCCACACTGTTCTCGTCAGGGTGGAAACATGCTGTACCGGGAAGCCCGACTGTGCCAGCAGACTAACAAAGTCTCCACTGTGTGTGCGTTTGAGTGTTTGAGTGTGTTGGACTTCTAAAAACACTCCAGTCCATACTGGAGCAGTGCTGCAGGTGTGGGCAGATGGCGATTTTTTACTTTGGCCTTTAATGCTGTGCAAAGCTTTGCACCTTGTGCTGCATAGTGCAAATCCCACCGGGCTGAACTTGACAACAAACGATTCTCTTTCCAAGAGGAAATTAAAGTGCATAAACAACCTGAACAAGAATTATTTCTACTCCAATTAAGGTCTGACCACAGAGTTGCACCTGATACTGCACTGGTAGTTATCTTTGGAGGGTCTTTGCTTAAATCAGTTCCAAACCTTTACAGCCAGTCATTCTTTGAAGCAAAGCAACATTTACTAGTGCTGAAATGATTAGTGAATAAATCGATTCGTTTGAAAGTCAACTTTTTTAATAGTCTAAAGCATTAATAGATATTTTCTCCAAATATTCACTGATTATAGCTTCTCAAATATGAGAATGTACTGCTGCTGCTGCTTTTGCATACTTTTAAATGAAATATTTGGAGGTTTTGAACTGTTGATTGGACAGTATAAATCAGTGGTTCCCAACTGGTCCACACAGTTTAAAACATTTAGTGTCATACTTGCGTTTGACCATGTCCTCGAGCTAGTTTGCCATCACTGTTAAGTAGCTGTCCATTAGTCACTCACTCCACAGCAGGAAACAATACTTCTAAATAAAAACTGTGCCAGAAATTCACTGTACTTAAGAATAAAGTGTGTTTTTTACAAACCTGACACATTTATGAGTCACTTATGGTCCATTCAGAATGGACTCGCGACCCACTTTTGGACTGCGACCCACCAGTTAGGAACCACTAGTATAAAGAATCTTAAAATGCAAAGGTGGACAGACGTTTACATGCACAGTTACAGCTCGACTAGGCCACTGAATTGGACAATTGCCCTTGTCCCAGTGTACAAGCACCAGAGGGGGATCGATTTATTTACCGTAGTATGTCCGACTCCACCATGATAACTGGCGATATGCCCCCTTGTAGCTTGTTAGTATTGGAACTTTTTCCGGTTGACCTAAAACATCACAGACCAAACAACTGATAAACAAGTAGGCTACGGTTAACTAGCGGCAAACTGGTACCATGGTGGATGACATAACAGCTCTGTACATTTTGTCCGTCTAAAAATGCAGGGCTCTTCCGCCATGTTGTTACCGGCTTCTTCTCTTACACCTTTAAAGCGATTTGACTGTGGAGCATGCACGGAGCGCCTTGGCAACTTGGGGTCCGACTGACTGTATACCTGCAGGAGTAATTCAACTCCCAATCGCATTCTGGGTGTGACAGTCTGACTTTGAGAAATTTGCTTTAGTACGATTTCGGTTGGACCAGCATGTTTATAAGTATTTCAAAAGCCCAGTTTCAGTATAATAATCCAATTTTCTCTGATGTCATGTAAACATACTGTCTGACAAACTGTTAACGGAAATTCATTCTGTTTTCTGGGGGATTACAGACCACACAGTTCATTTAAAAAACTACTACTGGACAGTAAAAATAATTGGTAACTGCAGCCCTGATGTCTGTTTGCAAACCCTACAAGTTGCATCATTCTTATACTGTTTGCATTTGCAGAATAAATACAACTATCCAGTATTTCAAAGGAAAAAGGCTGAGATTAGAAAAAATGTCTGAAAAATGAACCAAATTCTTTGTAGCAGAAAATGTCTTTTCCTTTCCTATTCATCTTGTGAACCTTTGGGGAATCCTGACCCATGGGTTGGGAACCACTGGCCTGCAACATAAAGAAATATTTATGTGATACATAAAGACACATGCACACACACACACACACACACACACACACAGAGACATCTCAGCACTGTGGGCATCACTGCAGCTCCGGCTCCAGCCCTCTCAGGGTGAAACTGACTGAGGGGATTATTGATTGTTGCCATTTAGGCTGACAGAGGCCCAGCCTGGCCATAAGCTTGCTATCCTCCCCCCCCACTGTCTGCACTGAAACCACTCTCCTTCATCACAAAGGGCACTAAGGTGCCCAGCTGAGTGAACGCACTCTCACAGCAATAGGCAATGACGGCGATGTCACTCTTCATTCGCTCTGTCTTTTCTCTGTCTCCATTACGCCCTCGAGAAGGTTTTTATCTTTCTTTCTTATGCTCTTATTTCAATATTCTGCAATTACTGTGTCTATTCCTGTCTGCATCTCTTTCTTTCTGCCTCGAACTTTGTTCTTTTCCAACATTCTTTCTGCTGTCAAACACTGGACCTCTGTCTGGCAGTGTTTTTGTCTGGGCATCAGCCTGTGTCACCTCCGGTTCCTTGTTTCTCTGTGGGTGTCCTCTCACTTCACGTCTCTGTCTGTCTTTATCTTGCATAATCACATCTCTCTTCCCATCAAGCAGACTCCAGAGATCTGAAGTTACCCCAGTACAGAAGCTGGTTTGAAAAATGGCAGAATTACACAAAATAAATAAAAACCAAATAATTTTCACCATCATTTAATTTTCCAATTAACCCATTAATGATTTCATCCCTCAAATAGTAACTTAGTGAGAAAAAAACCACACGTGGCATCCTCAAATTTGAAATATGCTCAAATTTTAATGACACAAAACTGAGAAAAGCAGCCTCTCATCTCAGAAGCTGAAACTACAGAATGATTGCTTTTTTGCTTGATACTCAATAAATTGCTCCTCAGAATTGTTGTTGATTAGTTTTCCAATCGTTTCAGAACTGCTCCAGACCTCTGCAAGCTTGACGAGACAGATATCTGACTAAGCAAGATTAGTTTGTTTTTGTCCCTCACTCACTTGCTGTCTGTTTTACTACATCTCTACCTCTTCCTCCCCCTCGTAATCCCTCTGTCTTTCTCTCCCCTTCTTCTTGAGCCTTGGGGGACCATCCAGAAGCAAACTAATTTCCCTTCCCCGAAGCCTCACTGCTCTCATCGAGCCCGTCTCCCTCCACCTCCCTCTGCCTCTTTGTCAATCTTTCACCCTAATCTCCATAATGCAGTCTCTGGCAGGAGCTGCTGTGTGTGCTTTGTCCGGGGCTGGGCTCCGGCTCTGGGATGATGAGCAGGTAGCTATGGGCACTCTCTCTACTGGTAATTGCGGCCGAGGCAGACGGAGCGCAGCATGGGGCATGGCGTGCACACACACAATCGCACAGATGAAGCCAAGCACAAGTATTATGTTCTGGAGGCTGTCTAACTGAGTCAGAGGTTGGAGAAAATGTCAGCAATGGTCTGTCTTTGCCTCCTGAATACATCCTTCCCTATTTTAAACAAGTCTTCAAGAGTCAGTCTGCAGTCACATACAGGTACAGTATTTGATATATAATGCATGTGCAAAAACATCTGTATTCTTCCCACTTTGTTTTCACTTTGTTACTGAACTCCTGCAGTAAGAAACAACTTCTTGGTGTACTGGAAAATTTATTTGGTTCAGTTAAACCAATCTAAGGGTAGGGTCTGATCCATACCAGTGCTGGGTGATATGGGCCAGTATCAGGTTATCCCAGATATCACAGGTTATCACTGGTATTGGTTTGTTAGCACTAAGACTCCTCTGTTTATCATGCGAAACTAGGAGTGTGAGGTCTGTGCTGGGGAACAGTTGGTGAGAGTCTACCTGCGTCCACACACACAGTGACAAGGCTAACTGTTAGCATCACACAGCAAACATTACCAAACGGTTATTAAGAGGTTTAACGACAGCGTCAAATAGTTTGGACCATTTAAAGACTCAGTGTCAGATGTTAGCTGCTGCTGCTTTGTTAGCTCATGCTAACCGGGTAGATGTTGAACAGCTCATGAGAAGAGCGCCTGCAGACTCCAGAGGTGGTCCTTTAGTGCTGTGTCTAACCAATGTAAAGGCAGCAACAGAAAGTTTGCTGATTTTTCTTTTGTTAACTTTGAATAATAATAATAATAATAATAATAACTTTATTTGTATAGCACTTTTCAGTATAAATAACAAAGTGCTTTACAGTATAAAATATCAGCACACACTCAATATCAACACAAAATACATACAAATTAAACATTACATCAACTTAAACATCACTTCATAAAAGCCTTCCTGTAAAAGTGTGTCTTGGGGAGCGATGTAAAAAGAGGAACGGACTCTGAAAACCTGATTTCCTCAGGCAAATCATTCCAGAGTCTAGGGGCCCTGATTGCAAAGGCCCTGTCGCCTTTTGTTTTCAGCCTAGACCTTGGAACAGCTAGCAGGGCCTTATCAGCAGATCTCAGACTGTGAGCTGGTTTGTGTGAGGATAAAAGGTCTGAAATATAGGCAGGGGCTAGCCCAAGTCTGACCATAAAAACAAATAAAATAATTTTAAAATCAATCCTAAAATGAACAGGCAGCCAGTGCAGGGATGCTAAAACAGGGGTGATGTGGTCACATTTTTTAGACCTAGTTAAAAGCCGAGCTGCAGCATTTTGTACTAACTGTAGATGGTGAAGTGATTTCTGGCTGAGACAGGTATATAAGCTATTACAAGTCGAGGCGTGAAGAAATAAAAGCATGGATGAGTTTCTCCAAATCTGTGGCTGAGATAAAAGACCTGACTTTGGCTATGTTTCTCAAATGATAAAAACATGTCTGGACCACTTTTTTTACATGAAGTTCAAAGTTCAAGTCCTGGTCAAAAATGTCACCGAGGTTTCTGGCTGAGGGTTTTACAAGAAGTGTTAAATCGCCAAGGCTTTCCAAAATTAATTTTCTTGTTGTGGATGGACCGAGAACAATAACAGTCGGATTTTGACTGATTGAGTTGGAGAAAACTGTCTGACATCCAGTATTTTATTTCTGTGATACAGCTGTGGAGGGATGCTATGTATGTATGAATGTATAGATAAGCCTGGTTGTTGAATAAATGCATTTCAAATTTGACTTTGTTTTCCTTTTCCCAATTTTGCAAGTACTCCAACACTCTAATAATGAAATGCAAGTCCTAAAATATGGAAGTTCTTTAAAATGTCCATCCCTAACTTGTAGCCCTAAGATTACTGCTGTCTTTGATAATAAAAGTTACATATGAAAAACGTTACTTTTCATATTCTCCAACATCACTATCAGTATTACCAAAAAGTCCATGTCAGACGGGCTCTTCTGTTAACCTAAAAAGATCTGTCTCGTCTTTCTTGAAAGTTGGTGAAAATGTAAAATATGCATCTAATTCATCAGAACCACTATTTTGTTTGTTTACTGGCCAGTCACCTGAGCACTAGAGTTAGGTCCCGATCCGATCCGGTGCAAACTAGCTAATCAGCATTTGTTATTATAACATAATTCTGAAGAATGGTTGATTCATGAAGTTAAGATAAGAAATGATCGATCCTATACCTTGTTATTTCACTACAAAAAACAAAATGAGGTGGAGGCTGGCTGGAGGAAGATTGCCAGGGAGCTCAAAGTTTCTGGTGAGCTAAATGACTCTTGCTAATGACAAGCTAGGCTATTTGCTGTTGGCTATATTATCATTTACATTATTTACCACAGTATTAAACGTGTGTTTTCTGTTTAAAAAAGAATGATAGCTAATAGGCTCACTCATCTGTCTGCTGCTCATTTGCTCTTGGGACATGGTGCATTATGTTCTACTCAGGAGCAATGACATCTGGTAAAATTCGGTATACTGGTTTGGTCCAGTGTTTAGCTTAACATCAAACCAGTTTGAAAATTTCCACTCCAGCCAAACACTGCTAAGCATCTCTATTTTACATTTCCCTTCTTACCTTTCTTTTTTGTTCTATTTGTGTTGCTTATTACATTTTGGGACAACAGTGTCTCTCAACACCATAAAAATCCAGCATTTTATAATACTGTCTTTCCTGGGCTAACGCTCTCCATGCTCAAAATATGGGTGGTATTCCCTTAAGTGGGGTAAGTTTTACCTTTACCTACACATCAGGCAGTCCACCCCATTGGCCACATAAGGGCTGTGCATCATTACTACCTGCTATGAGGCACCTGCAGGGAAATAAATGAATAGAGGCAAGGAGGAAGGCATCAGTTTAGTGGCCGCTGCAGGGGGCATTTATAACACCTGGCAAGCTCCCCAACACCGCACAATAAGGAGCCTCGCTGCTAGCTTTTTATCAGCCGTATCAAATTACCATGTGCCATGCTGAACACAAGCCACAGCCACGGGTAAAAACACAATAATCGCAAGCAAAAAGGGATCAGAGGTGAGAAAGAAATGTGAGAACATGAAATCTGGTGGGAGGAAGAGCTGCACAATGAGAGTACGATGGGACGAAAAGGTGAGAAAACAAAGCAGCGGGGAACATCTTGAGCATATGATGCAGAATCTGGCAGAGAAAGGTGGTGCTGCAGCAAGACGAGTGTGGATTAACAGGATCTGTAACAGGTAAGTGGGCTGGAGCATCTTGCTAATATCAGCCGCCATCAAGTCGAGTCAAATGCGTTGCTACAACTTTCTATAATACATGCCGCAGGTAATGAGAGATCGTGTCATCCATTCAGGCTAATTTCCATTTTACAGCCCTTTGATAGGAGGAATCAGAGAGCACTGGCTTCAACAGAAACTTTATGGCCCTAGGCTTCAGTGCGTGCGCATGTGTGTGTCAGAGGTGTGTGTTGTGTGTCCATCTCTGCCTGTGCCCCTGTGTGTGTCATCTAGCACTTTGATGTGCTCCTGTTGATGAACTGGAACATATAAAAAGCAATGACAAATTTAATGACTGCCATAGACTGTTCCAATTGAGTAAAGTGGTTATTTCCACTTCTATGGTCACGCATATCTGACACAGTCATTTCTGTTCAGAGTATGTGATAATCCTTTGTTTACGTGCCCGACTGAACCTGTTGGACGGATATGGAAAAAGGTTACGCTGGGTCTTTGTATTATCATAATGGCAGCAACATCTAGTTTTCAGCTTCTGCGAGTTTTCAACGGGTCATCTGCAGTTTAATCGGTTTTATCCTGTGGGGGACTGAGGTTGTGGGTCTTTGATTCTGTTTTGATACGGTCAGTATCCCGTGATTAGAGTGGAACTTCAGCTGTGTCCTGAAATACACAATACGTTTAGTAATGGCAGTGCACATTTTTGGCAAATTATGTACCAGATGTCAATGTACTTTGCTGTTTTGTAGTGACAGGAAGTGATACGTTAGGACTGTATCTGTCAAAATGCAACTTTTGGAACAGTACTTATCCAAATTAAACAGTTAAAAACCTGACAAATATCATATCTTGAAGAGAACGCACAACTACTTTAGACTTACCAATATGAAACAGACTTTATTCCATAAATGTCCTTAACTTTACAAGTGAAGCTCTTTAAGGGGCCTGAAACACCAAGCTGACAGTCGGCCCAGGTAACTAACAGGCAGTCTGTTGCCCCAGTTTTTGCGGTGTGTCCTGCACTGTTGGCGCTAGTCGGCCCTTGTCGGCTTTTTTTTCTTGGCTGCTTCAGCATGTGAACTGGCGTCGGAGTCGGTGGAGCTCATCAGGAAATAAAATCACTCTGACTGTCAGTTCAGATCCATGCACAAGAAGAGAAATGGAAGTAAGGAAAGCAAACAAATAACTTAAGAGGGTGTGCAATCAAAAAAATACAGGCTACTGCCACCTGCTGGTATGGAGAGTTACTTTCTCTGAAGCAGTGGTTCCCAACTGATCCAGCATGACATCCAGACATCTTCTTAGTCATTAGTTCAAGGCCTGCACAGTTGAATATATCCAGCTTCATACTTGCGTTTGGCAATGTTGCTGAACTAGTTTGCTGTCTCTGTCAAGTAGTCACTCACTCTACAGCAGGAAATGGTGCTTTAGAATAAAAGCTCTGTACTTTGAAGTAAAGTGTGTTTTTACAAACTTGACACTTTACAAGTCACTTGCGGTCCATTGAGCATGGACCTGTGACTCACTGAGACGATGCTAGGCAACACAACATTCCCCTTTGTTGCCACTAGTTCAGTTCAGTTTGGTGTGTTTGGGCCTTAAAAACACCTCATGTTGCCTTTTTCCAGTGAGAGAACATTGCCATAATTTGTATGCAGTATGCAGTTGGGATGATGTTTACATGTTGCTCTGTCCTATCTCCTGAAATATTCAAATTGTAACATCCAACTCATGTTCACATCTCTTAGGAACCAAGCCAAGCCCTAACGACTTGCTGACGCACATGTCAGTGAACACATGGTCCATTAACACTTCTAGGGTGCAGCTAACTGGCAGAGTATTACTTCCTAGCTGTGCCATCTAATACTGTAAATCTGTCTGCTCTTTCCTCTTAATACCAATGTTGACAGTGTAGTATAAAAAAAAAATCTAAAACTCAAAGACAACATTCTGATTTAATTCAGAGAGCAGTCTGTGCAATCTGTCTGTTTTTTTTCCAGAGTATTTTGCCATCGAAGCCCCCCTTGTCAACAAACACAGAGGATTCTTTTTACGTGACACACTGCCATTTGGTAACTCTCATGATTTAATCATGGTTTTTGAAAAGCAGCTTATTCCGATGATCCGGCAAAGCTACCTCGACATTATGTGCTCTGTGTGCCAAATGTCTTCTAAAATAATGTGCAAGGTGCTGAGCCGCTGTTTACAGCATAACACAATGAAGACTGGGGAAATTATTTTCAATTTCAGGGCAAATGGGGTGTTATTATATAATCTAAGAGGTATACTGAAATGCACATTTAAATTTGTGCACAATAAGTATGATTTATGAGCCACGTGGGTTTGCCTCTCAGCTCCGTATGAGAGTAATCCCTGTGCAACGAAAAAATGATTGAGGACGTTCTCCCTTTTTGGTGATTTTCTTCTTTTTTCATGCCAGTGATTCCTCAGAGAATGTACCTGTCCATCATCGACGTGCCTGTGGGGCCTCGGAGGGAGGAATCAGGGGAGGAGAAATAATGAGAGCTCACACCGGCTGCAAGGAATTCAGAGACTCCTGTTCTGTGGGGGCTCTTCCTCTTTATCCCCCCACTTTAGTCCTGCAGCGCTCCAAAGACACAAACCCAACAACAGGGGCACCCCCTCCAGTGACCACTGACTCGCAATCCAAAAGGTGAGAGAGAGTTGCGATCGCACCTCAGCAGCCTTTTGGGTACTCTGCGCTGCATGCCAGTGAGCTGAGAAACTTCAAAAGAGCCAGGCTGAGCGCCGAGCTTGGGCCAAATCGCATTGTCTGTGTCTATCAGTTTGTCTAGCAGCACATAGTAACACTCACTGTCACCAAAAACAAAAGAGGCCAATTATTTCCACAATAGGATTCAGACTGCACCGGGCTTTAACAGTTCAATAAATGATTTTTATACAGCTCATCACTTCTCGCTTTTCTTCTCTCTCTTCTGGTGGATTCAAATGACACTGTTGTGTGCTGCTGTCAGAGGGAAAACGGTACCGAAATAAAGTGGAGCGGAGAAAAAAAAGGAATAAAGACAGAGTGCTTATTGAGAGTAAAACGTCTCCACTGACTGGAAGGTACTGCTTCTTCTGTTTCAAAAGTAGAGTAGTTTTAGTACAGCTACGAATGGTAAGGAAACACGTTCATATTACTGGGGGGAGAAAGACATTTTCTTGTCAATATGAATTCTGTATTAGGTTAGTATGACTTAGAATCACACAAAACAAGAAAGCTATACCATGATCTTGTGATTATAAAACCCCTTCCTTGTAATTAGGAAAAATGGTTGGCATTATTAACACTTAGTTCGTAATCGGGGGTACAGATCGCAAGACTATGTGATGAAGATGTTGCAATCTGACTGAGGTTTCTCACAATTGATTCTTCCTAAGTTCCGTCCCCTCTTTAGTTACTGTTGCTAAGCTAAAGCAGGATTTATACTTGTGTGTCAGCTCTATGCAGAGCCTATACCATGGCCTACACACATGGCCTACGCTGTTGTGAGCATTTATACTTGTGAGGTGGTCTGACTGTGTCACTCTGCAGTCTGGTGATCTTTTCTGGTTAACAATAACTCATGTCTTCTTCAAAATATGTCTGCAACCAACACTATCCCTTTCCAAATCTCTTTAAAGTTATCATAGAAATGAGGAACCAAACCTAACTGATGTCGATAATCTGACAGACTAACTCCTCTTGATGCAGCTATACTTTAGCAAGCTGTTTAGCTAGCATTAGGCCAACATTAGCTAACTTAAGATAGATGAGCCTAGCACATAGCAAATCTAAGTACAACAGGAAAGGGGAAAACTGACTGGGGTTCTGCTAGGCTCCAAGTATGTTCAACAGTTATTGGAGCACAGCACAAAGGATGTGTCACAAGGGATGTGACTTGTGAAGGGTCAATTTCGAGATGCTAAGAATCAGAATTAGAAACAGGATTATTGCCAAGAAGGTATTCACATACAAGGGATTTGCCTTGTTGTTTGGTGCACAACAATAAAAATAGTACAGAGAAAATAAAAAGATCAAATCCAGTACTGCAAACAGTCAAGAAGCATAAAAAAGACAATAAAAAACTGACAATATGATGACATGATGACAATATATGAATTAAAAATGGAAAGCTGAAGAGTTTTGTACAAGACCGTGCAAAATACTGTCCAAAGAAAGTGCAAAAGTTCACAGTATAACGTATAAAGAATACGTACAAGTCAAATATGTGGGTTACAGAATTCATAATAATGAGAACACACCATTTATTTTCTCCTTTTTGGACTGTAATGTGCTTCCATAGAGTGGGACCTCCATGTGTGACCGAAAAGTCACACTACAGAGCAGGTGGGCAAGGAACAGCTGGAGGGAACACAGATGGCACTAAGATTTTATTCAAATGACACATTTCGGGTCAGTCTGGACCTCAAGCTTTTTGTCACCCGTCACACAAACCAGACAACGCTGTGGACTGTTTGGGCTGATTAGGAGTAGATGTCATCAACAATCAATCACATTTCATCTTGACTGTACTGTAAGTGCAGACAACTAGCGGCAAAACTGGACAGCTTCCAACAGTCAGCATCCCTGAGCCGAGCTCTAACAGCGGCCGTATCCCGGACAACCTATTGCTCAGCAACCACCTGTTTCCGCGGGTGTCACGGTAACGAGCTGCAGGAATAATGAGGTCGTGGGAGTGGAGCATGGAAGGGAGAAATGGAAGGGGGTCTAAACACAGGAAGGGGGAGGAAGTTCCCATTTATAATTCATGTCAGGAGAATTATCATCAGCACTGTGGCATTTGGAATGAATTATTGATCATGTCTTGGAAGCTTTATGTAAAAACTTGCAGTTGGGGGGTCCTGATGGACAGGGCGTGAAGTAAGAGGGTACAGGGAGAGAAGAAGAAGCCACAAAAGTGTCTGCTGAGGCAGGCGGATGTGTTTCCAGAGATGGTTATGGAGATAAATTCTCTCTTAGGGGAGCACTGGGTGTAATGTTGGATCAAGGGAAACAGTGTGCAGTAGTGAAAGAGGTATTCAGATCCTTTATGTAAGTAAAAGCAGCAATACCACTGTGTAGGAATACTCTATTGTAAATACATTTGACACATTGCATGTAAAGGCCCAGACACACCAAACAAACATCAATGAACTGAAGTGGCAATGAAGGCTGACTTTTCCATTGCCTCACGTCGCCTGTGTCTCAGCTAAAAAGTCGCACTTAAACACTTCAGCCAAAGGCCAACTCGCACATACATTCTGTGCCCGTGTGAGAGGAAATAACTGTCCATAGGCCTACTAGGAGGCAGTTGTAATTTGTATTCATCATTCAAAAAGGGAAACCAGAAGACGGACAGGAGTTAGCAAGTAAGCACATCAACAACACAACCCGATGCTGAAAGGACGAAGGATATCTACCGTGTGCTGTCGAACAACAACGCAAACAATTGTGAAATGCTTCTGCTCAAAAGCTCAATGGCTAAGAAACATAATCTTATCTCATATCATAAGGTTATTTTAATCTCCAAGGGCTCAGAAGCAAAGTTAACATGCTGAATCAGCCAAAACAAGAGACAAGGGTCGACTTGTGCCAAAGGTGCCGGGCAAACCACCAAAATAAGGGCCACAGACGCTCACCGATGGCCCAATATTGACCAACAGCTTCGTGAGAGCTTACTCTCAGGGTGCTCTATCCACCTGTTAAGAAAAATATCCTCATTTCAACTACATTCAAACTAAATTTAAACAAGGGCTCAAGTATCATATTTTGGGATAAGCCTCACTGAACCACTCACTTCCTCCAGACAGACAAGGTAACTGTGAGTCATCGCTTTAAAAATCTGCTTGGCCCTTGACAGTAAAGGACTGCCGCTGAGGACTTGGTCACTAATGGAAGGGGACACACTAACCTGAGTGAGTGACCCTGGCTGCTTGACCCTTAAACCTCCCTCCATCACTTCCTGCACTCTCCCCCGCCTCAGTCTGACAGGCATGGATCACCACCTTTTCTACAGCTATTCTTTTTCATTCCAAAAACCAGCGTGAATCAATACCAATGTGTTTGTAACCCTCCGCAGTGAACGGACATTGTTCAGTAGCCTTGTATAATTTGTCTTGTCAAAGAGGAACACACATTTCTCCAGCTGTCAGTAGCTACTAATACATGGCAAGCTTTGCAAAGGCTTACAAAGCCAGTAAAGACAGCAAAGGCTCCTTGTACTCTGCATATTTGCATGTGTTCACAGTGAGCACAGGGCCAGGCTGAGGGCTTCTGACTGAGGTTAAATCCAACTTCAGTAAATAGCATTCAGGCAGGCGGGCCAACGGTGGCTGAGGCACGTTCCAGATGTTAGTAGCACTGGGCGTGGATGCTAAGCAACTAGCTATTTTTAGCCATAGAGCGCAGGAAGGAAATGAAAGGAGCAGAGTTCAGTGTGCGCGGGATTCAGAGCAGCAGCGAGGGTAATCAAACACCGCCGACCAATGGCAATCACGCCGCCCCGACACAATGGTGGTTTGCCTGCCGCTGGCTTAGTCTTATCACAACATACTCAGAGCGAGAGTGGGTGTGAGATGAATGAGTGGGGAGAGGAGGACAGTGAGGAAGGGGAAGAGATGGATGGGGGAAGTGAGGAGGAAAGAAAAGCTGCTGAGAAGGGAGCAGTTGGTATAAATTAAATCAGGGGATTGGTGTGTTTCCTTCACATTACAACTCCATCTGTTTCAAGGTGTGTTTTGTGTACTCGATATTAAGTAAACTGATTTTAGGCTGGGATGCAGACCAAAAAAAATCTGAGATATCTTGCAATTAAATATGTGAATTCATCCAAAGAACAAGCAGTTGCACACTTATGGTCGTAAAGCAAAGATTTCTCTGTTTTAAGGAGGATGATTTAGCTGTAAAGTGGAAACCTGCAAAATATGCAAATACATATACAGATCATTACTATGCGTTTGCTGCAAAATCTGCCGGCTGTCACCTGAACCACCTGCCAAGTGATGGCTGTTTCATAGAAACAATGAGCTCACACTGAGGGACTAATTTCCATTCAAATGCGGCGCACAAATAAAATCCATTCACCTTGACTCTGTACTATCAAGTCAATGAGCATGACTTGGATGGCTGTGACACTTCACAAGTCAGTCAGGCATGACGCCGAGGCTGTTTAGATGAGATAGAAATTGATGCAAGCAACACTGTCTGCATTTCAAACAAATGACGCTATTCCCTTTAATGAAGACGGCAAATCTGTCAGAAAGCTTCCTTCCTTCGCTGCTCTCCAGTCACAGACGGAAAATTACCAAACTGTTGATAGATGGTTAACAGGTGCAGGCTAATTATGCTAATCATGGCAACAGCCAAATAAACTGATTGCCATGTTCATTTAAATGACAGCAATGTTCCTTTGGTGGCTAATTAAAATAGGTTGGGAGAAGGGAAACGAGGCGGCTGGGTTCGGATGGAGGGAGGTGTTTAAATAAAAGCCTTCTCTGGGGTCTACTGTAATAAGCTGTATTTCATTGGTTTAATGATGTCATAATGAATTTCTAATGATGGGGGATGGGCTTGGGTGCGAAGAGGAGAAGCGTGGCGATACGTACATTAAAACCAAGCAGCTACTTTCTCCCTCTGCGAACACAGAGCGCAACAAGGGAGCCCTAGCTCGTGCTGTGTGTGGCGTAGGGTATCCCTGGTTGAAATGAGTTAAGTAATGAAAATAAAAATCAGCAGAGGGCATCGAGCAGGGTATGTGCTCCATCTGTTTCGATACTAGCCCCAATGGAAAGAGGTTTTGAAGGGGCAATTACTTTTTTTTCAGCGTTAGGCCCCAGTTGGCCTCGGTCTCTATTTGCATGTGACCTGGGAAAGGCATCATTAGAGGGGGAGATGGCAGTCAGAGGCCAGGGGAGATGAACTCTGGGGCCCCTGACAGCCACTGTGGAGGTATGAAAGGTGGATTGGGGCTGATTAATGTTTATGGAGGAGGCTGCTATCAAAACCCTCCATCTTACCTCCTCTCCCCAAAGTCCTACCTTTTAATTCTACTCTTCCAGAGGAGATTAAAAATCTACAGTTTGGGCTCTATCTTTGCAAACAGCCAATTTGTTTTCCGAAGGAAGTGCCATCAGGGACGCACAGAGTTCCTCCTTTCCTTTCACTAAGACATCTCCTCTGTTTCTCTCTCCTTTTATTCTCTTGCTTTGTCTTTTTCACCGGAGGCAAAACATTTAAAGAAACAACACAGGTGTTCTACTGCACCTCATAATGGAGACAAATTGGATTTCACAAATACATCACCTATAACTATTGCATTATTTTATTTTTAATTGTTCAAACCATTGTAAGCAGGAAATCCTCTAATGTCATTGAGCAGATCATCCAACCAGAACTCATAAAAAACATGTAAATATTAGAATCAAGATATGTTTTAGCAGTTGTTCATAGAAACAAAATGCTAGTCTTAACATATCGTCAATGACGGTTTTTACTGTGGGAAGTTGTACGTCTAAAAAAAGCACGTCCTCACACAAGTGCCTAACCTGTTTCACTTTCAAACTAATTATCTTGCCAAGCGTTTCCTTTTCTTTTACTTTTTATAAGATGAAAACAAAGGAGATAAAAGATTTATATAAAAAGCATAGGTGCATGATATGATATATATATGATGGAAGCTATAACTCCTTTTGTTAGCAATCAGATGTGCACACAAAGAAACTTTTGTGCCAAGGTAACAAAAGAGGAAAGAGCACCTGCTATGACAAGCTGCACAACTAGAGAGACCAACTGAATGAATAAAATAGCCCCCTTTAATCTCCCGTCTATGAGGCATTCTCACTATTTAAATGTATGCCACATTAGTAGGGATCTGCTCAATTCAATATATTATAATGTGATGTTTGGCCTTAATGGAAAATCAATGGTGAGACAAGGCCGCCACCGCTGCGACCATACAAAAGCAATTTACAAATTGACATATGGAGGGCCTATGTGATTGATTCTGACTGCTGTTGGATTTTAATACCGTTCACTGCGAGCTCATTGACTCTCAGGCATCGTCTTGTGGTTTATCTACAAACTGCCAAATGAGTCCTTGTCTTCTTTTTCTTCTCCTCTCTCTCATCTTTTCTTTCTCCGTCCTTCTTGGGTCCCTCTATGCGAACAGAGTGGATATGCTGAATTAGATCTATTAGATAAATGAGCGGATGACTTTCCGCAAATGCATCCGCTTTGCAATCGATCACAGCGAGATTTAATGCAGTTTATTCAGATCTCACCTCTGCAGAGTAATCCCCATCACTGGAGTACAAATTCTACATGTTCTTTCCATCAGCTAAAAAGCTACAGTATTAACATTCCCACAGCAGCAGCCCTGACACAGTGGCATCAGCTGCCATCATCTATTTAATGACATCATGCTGACCCTGATGCTTGTTGTAACAACCTACTAGCCTGGAAAGAATCTACTCCTATGTAGCCGCACACAAATGCACACTGCAGTCAAAGGGATTAAAATTCGAGAGAAACAATTCATTTTCAGAAGCTGAGGCCAACAGGGTAGGCTGGTTATGGATTACCAGCCTACCCTTCCCCCCATCCTCTATCACCCATTTGTTTCCTCCTTTCATGTGGTTTCGCAAAGCCCAGCCTATCTCACGCTTTGCCAGCACTGGAGAAACGTGTGGCTGAACCCAACATAACTCGACACTAAGTGAATAAGATGCTCTGGGTTGACTGTATTTCCTTAAATTAATCACAATTGCCTTGGGCGGCACTAAGTCCAGGATGCAGCATGGTGCCCTTGCAAAATATTGTTGGTAGGTTGGTGTTTAAATTGCCAAATAACTGCAAAAAAAAAAGTTTAAATGTGTAGGGTGCTAGCTTGAAAGTTGCTGTTGTTTCACAGACAGCGCTACAACTAAGTGTGAAAACAGTCTGGCGATGCAATGGGGCTGCAACAGTTCATTGTCAATTAATTGGACGATTATTTTGTTGATTAACTGATTAGTTGTTTGGTCTTAAAAATGTCAAAAAATGGTAAAAAATGTCGATCACTTTTTTCCCCAAAGTCCAAGATGGCATCCTCAAATGTCTTGTTTTGTCCACAAGCTATAGAAATTCAGTTTACTGTCATAGAGGAGCAAAGAAACCAGAAAATATTTACATTAAGAAGCAGGAATCAGAGACCTTTTAGTACTTAAAAAATACTCAAACTAATTAAAAGATTATCAAATTAGTTGGAGATTCATCGATCATTGCAGCTTTACTATACCAGACTAGTTTAACGTAGAAACAGAGAGTCTTAAAACAGTAAAATGAAGGAAGCGTGTTACCATTTGAGACAGGCGGCCAATGGAAAGCTTTGTACCCACAGTCAGTACCTTTCATGTTCAGTCGCATGAAAAGAAAAGATGTTGTAACTTTGTGCCCTCTTTCCTTGTGTACTGCAGCAATTTTGTACTACTTCTTTTGTACTTAATTACATATCTGACATGTACACAAACTTCAAGACCTACATTTCCATCCATCCATCCATTCATCCTGTAATCCATGTCTGCATCACAGAGGCAACAGGCTGAGCACCCAGATGTGTTCCCCACAAGGAATCCTGACACATTCCCAGGCCACGTGAGATATGTCACCCCTCCTGAGTTTTCTGGGTCCATGCTAGTCACAGCCAACTGGTAGAAACATGCACAGACTACCTTCAGAAGAGGGCATCCACAGGGCATCTTGATCGGATACTGACACACCTTTCAATACAAAAGAGCAGCAGTTCAACTCCAGTCTCCTTAGATTCCGTGTCCCCAACCTCTCCCAGAATGAAGGGGGTAAAAATAGACCTTGTGGGCACTGGCCTTGACATTACCCATTTAATAAATACAAAACTCTCCACTTGAATACCCCATAAAAACTCAGCTAATATGATGTGCGAGTGAAGCAGCTACCTTTACTGCTGAGCCAACACACACATCCTCGATGCATTCTAGCAGCAGACTGTTAGAAAGCGGAGTTGTGTTTAGTCACTTAGTGACACGAGATGAGATTGCTGACCCCGAAGTGTTACACCAAATGCTCATCTGAGCTCCACGCTCCATATTGAAGTTAATGTAACTGACAGATTTGACTTTGAACTATCTTTAAACCCAAGCAAAGCACAGGGGCGTGATGTGCTATACTGTAGATGAACCCACGTGTCTGTACTTCTGCACCACACATGCACACAGTATATCAGCCCATCTAAAAATACCATACATCACTTCTCAGCTTTTCATCTGACAACAGAAGGACATCACTCCTGCTGTAAATGATATTATCAGGGACACAAGCAGCGTCATGTCTCTAAGCGCACGCTGTAGTTAGAATGTAGCCTATGGGCAGCACCGTTTTTGGGCTGATCACAGTGTCAGTTCAAACGCAGAGTGTTTCTGGAGGCTGGGAAGTGAAGCATCCATCACGTCTAGTGTTTAACTTACCTTGCCGAAGTCCCTGACATCGAAGAGGTCAAAAGGGTCAAACAGCTCACTGTTGCGCAGGCCAAACTTGTCATGGCACACCTTGAGGAATGTCCGGATGTTCTTCAAACACAGGAACTACAGAAGAGAGAAAAACAAACAAAAACATAAATGACAGTGAACAGCGGACATGTTGACTTCATACTAGTGTTGTAAAAGCATGATTAAATGAACAGAATATTTGCCCTAAGAAACATGTCCACGTGTGTTTAATATCCCCCGTTAAAGTAATAGCATGTGTGTAAATATTTAATTTCTTGGTTGCTGATTGGCAGGCTCTCCATCTCATCCTCTCCGGGAGTATGTGTGATTAGTCAGCCCCAGAAGACGAGCAGGCTGATTGCTGCTCCTGAGGCTGATGAGCTGCCCCACAGATCCAGATAAGGAGAGCCACAGGAGGAGCCTGTCTCCTAACATCAGAGCAAAGACGAGGTGTCCTCAGACAAGCCCACCGGCAAGGACCTGCCTCCAAGGCAAAGGTGGCCTATTGGACTGAGACACTGACCTCACGCTGAAGGGTCACAGCTTAGATGTCTGACAAGCAACAGCCACGTGTCCCCAAGAAAATGTCTTTAAGACAAACACTGAAGATCTAGCATTCAGTTATTTGGTTTTGTAGTCAGTGAGATATTCAGGCAAAGGAACACGAGCAGATCACTTCAAGATGTTTAGAGATACAGATAAGGTGATACAGAAGTAAGAGGCTGCCAAGCAGTAATTAACGTTTCTTAAGTGTCTGTTTTAACCTGTTCCAAGCAAGAGATGAGACACACTACACTGACATCAAAGAACTGGTGGTGAATAAGGCCAACTGTTGCATCCTCTCAGCCAAAAAGTTGAACACTTGAACACACCGCAAAGACTACAGCCAATGGCCAACTAGCACATATATTCTGCATCTGCGTGAGAGTTAATAACTCTCCATACCAGCAGGCAGCAGTAGTCTGTGTTCGTCATTAAAAGGGAAACCAAAGGACCAACAAAACAGATTCAAGATGCTGGTTAGCAAGTTTGTACATTAACAACACAACACGATGTTGAAAGACACGGACACAAACATTTACGAACTGTTTCTGCTTAAGAGGTCAATGGCTGAAAACAAAATCTCACCAAATATACAAGTTTGTTGTGATTTCATGTCCTCTTAAATTAGAGCAGTTTGTTTACTTTCTTCACTTCCGTTTCTCCTCTCATGGACTGTGCTGAACTGCTGACGGGGTCCACTGTCTCTGATGCCGATTCAACATGCTGAATCGCTCGAAACAAAAGCCAACAAGGGCCAAATAGTGCCAACAGTGTGGAACACACCACAGAAACTAAAGCTACAGATGCTCACTGACGGCCCTGCGTCAACCAACAGATGACCGTCAGCTTGGTGTATTAAGGTCTTATGATTTAAAAGTCATGGAATCACCAAAAACAGGGTCCAACGTTAAGGTTTTTTCCTACTTGCCCTGCCGGGCAAGTACTTCTCAAATCTACTTGCCCCATCTAAATTCTTACTTGCCCTACCTAAGAGGTTCTTTTTCTGGCTGTGTGGTGCATATTTTCGCTCATGACTTATATCTTACGTCAGCAGAGACGCTCAGCCAATGGAGGCAGCAGCACATAAAAAAGCAGCACACTGCAACTGGCCCCTCCGAGGACAGAAACAGGAGAGGAAATACACGATTACAGGCTTGGAATTAAGTCATTTTAGGGCAAGGCCACTTTGGCCTTTGATAAATACAAATTTATTGGGGCATCATGGCCAAAATGTGGGGCACCAAGGCCAAAACCAATGGCGCAATAACAATATGTGCTAACTACACTGAATGAACACAAAACAATGTGTTGAAAAACAGTACTGAGTTTATTAAAACTGGGTGTGCATGACTGGGGATATATCTCGTTTCTTGTTGTTTTGATTCATGTCCCTTATTTTTTAAGTCTTTGAAATCTCTTTATTCTTTTGTTATCTCCTAGTTATTAAGAAATTATTATTATAAGAAGATTCTTTATTGTCCTTTCTCAGCACATTACATACATTTGACCTCTGCATTTGACCCATCCTACTGTATACACTGGGAGCAGTGGGCAGCTGCAGTGCAGCGTCCGGGGACCAACTCCAGTTCTTTTGCCAATGCCAGTGGTCAGGGTCACTGACAGGAGTATTCACCTAACATAGCCTACATATCTTTAATTATATAATTATTTATATGTCTCTATGTATATTTTTACATAAATCCCCAATATTTAATTTGCCTTTAAAAAAATCCTCTTCCTTCATTTAATTTGACAATGTTTATTGTATTGTATTATATGTATTAATTCTCTACAGGATCTTGTATGTTCTTTAATGTGTGTTCAATTTATTAAAAGAAAAAAACAAAAAACGTTTTGGTGAACCCTGCAGCAAAGTGAACCATCTTCCTCAGAGAGGATCTTTGCCTGCCAGTTTGTTCCTGGCAGCAGAGCAGAGTGAACCGTCTTTCTTCTCAGAGGATCTTTGTCCCATGAGAGCAGGCAGTTGTTCTCCATGTCCGCATTTAAAACAACTTTCGCTGGCGATTTGACAGTCACTAGAAGCACATTATGACCCTTTGTAAAAGTTTCTGTGTGGTACCTGTGTTGTACATGAGCTAACGTTAGCAGGTAAGGACTGAGAGGCTGTCCGGTATGTGTGTCCGAGTCGGTGCTGCTTGCCCTATCGGGCATGTCTGCGCAGGGTCTGCTGGCCCGCCGGCTATTTTTACTTGCCCCGGGCATTCGGGCAACCGTTAATGTCGGACCCTGAAAAAGGTCTTCAAAGCTTCTTCAAAGGTCAGTGTCTGAAAACATAATCTTACCAAGTATACAACTTTGTTTTGATCTCATGTCCTCTTGACTTTAGCCATTTGTTTACTTTCCTCACTTCTGTTTCTCTTCTTCTAGACTGAGCTGACCTACTAATCAAAATGATTTAATTTGCCTACGGGCTGCACTGTCTCTGACACAGATTCAATATTCCAGTTTGTCTAAAACAAAAGCCAGGAAGGGCCAAATAGTACCAACAGTGTGGAACACACCACCATAACTTAACCAACGGATGACTGTCAGCTTGGCGTATTAAGGCCTTACGAATTAAAAGTCATGGAATCACCAAAAAAAGAAACATCTACATGATTCCTTTTACTGTATTTACTATAATGTGTGGAAGACCCCTTGTATTTGCAGAGGTTAAATCAAAAACATCCAATCTGCTGTGTTTAAACCGAGTCTAGTTAAAAGAACCTGTAAACTCAAGCCTGACAGATAAAATGGCCGAGCCATGATATTGGCCGATATTAGCTTATTGCAGATTAGTATCTGCTTCCTCTACAATGGCTACTACCCAGCCCGCCAACTTGAGATTGAAAGCCAATATGAAGGAAATGGTGGAGTTCACAGGGACCTGGCAGCAGCCGAGAATACTCATAATAAACCGCATAATAAATACGCTGTGGTCACGAATATTGACGGTCCCAGTCACTAAAATATGCCATCACACAGATAAACCTTGAGGGCTGGGGACCAGGCCAATAGCTGCACAGGAGTATTGAAATATTAATGATAAGCATAACTGCCTCCCATCTCCCATATTCCTGTGTGTGAAGAACACATTACCTAGCATGTAAATCCAGACGCTGCTCAGATATGCCCATCATTCATTTCTCCGTGTGTGTGAGCAATATGAACTGATGACCGTGGAAGCAGAATGTACACAAAACTAAATCTGAGTGAGGGAGTTTATGTGGAGCAAAATGCTTGACTGCTTATCCAACTGAAAGCATTGACATCGTAAATCATACTTGTAATGGCTGCTGCATCAAACCAGTTAACAAACCAGGATCATTGCAAGCCACACTTCACGTTGGGCTTCGAGGCACCTGCAATGACACCGGTGGGTTTTTTAGGTACACTAATATGCTGTGGTGCATTCCCCACTCCGCAGGCATTGAATTGCACAATGTTCTCATTTAAACCTTTGTGCAGCTTGATGAGCCAGTGTTTCCTGTTGCTACAATTGACCATGTGAGACATAATCTGCATCGCCCGCTGTACTAATTAGCTTCAGCGCTTGGAAAACCGCTGCAAAAATCAACCCATTGTTACCTCTCCAGTTATTTTTCTCTGATAAAAAAGCGCAGTTTCATCTGATATAGTTTCCTGGTATTTTGTGGCATTTCAGTCGGGCCTCTCCTGGCCACACCTGAGAGCCCTGCTGACTCATTCTCATTCATGTGTGCACATCTGCTCAGTCCCAGTGTCATGGGTGTGAACCCCATAAGAGAGCCCCGCTGGCCAATGACAAGAAATGTGATTGGTTGGCTGAGCAAAGTGACATTTGCAGTTCAGCGGCGAAGGTTATCGTGTCTGCAGATCCTCACGTGCAGTGGGTAAAAAAAATAATAAAAAAAGCTTATTTTCCCAGCCCAGATATGAAAAGGTAACATTTGCTGGAGTGGTTTGTAGACGGGAGGAGGGGGGGCTGAGAGAGGGAGGCTGTGCAGATATGGATCAGGAGGGAGGAGATGTGTCTGACATTCTAATGTATGTTTGGCGATAACAGAGTCGGGATAGGGGTGGAGGGGGGGAATTGCTATGATCTTGATGAAAAAAATACACCATTTCTTGTGGAGTGGAGAGTGTGAGTGCACCTGGGAATAAACAGGCTGCGGTCATCTCCTTAGGCTGAGGCTGCCCTTAGCACAATCCATCTGGAATTACCTCACTGTGGTCTGCAACACACTCAAGGCTAGGCACAGATCTCCCTCCATTTTTCACACTGTTGCGAGTGCATCTTGCACACGAAGCAATCTCAGACACAGAAACTGCACTGAATTGACCACAATGTTGAAAAAATGTAAAGGTCAAAAGGATCACACACATTCATGTGTAAATACATGTTCTTTCAACTACGTGATGAAATCATTAGTCCACTGTCTGAAAATTATATGCAGTGGTTTTCTTAATAGATTTGTTTCAAGTAATTTATCAAGTAAAAAAGCCAGATTTTAGCTGGTAAATTTCCGGCCCTTCATTTCAGACATCACCTGGCTCTCCAGGAACTTTGTGTTGAGCAGTTTCTATTTTCTGGTATTTTACAGGCCCAGTGTATAGGATTAAAGCAGGATTTATACTTCTGCCTCAAAGCGCCACACCCTGTACCATACCTTGACATGCTCCTCCCCAGAAATGTAACTACACATGGCTGTGACGCAGACCGTCTATTTTTGTAAGCCGAAACAATTTCCCTCGGTGGAAACAAAGCATTTATTAATTTTAATTTCACAGATAAGAAACAATAAATTGTGAAGACAATAAAGCCCCCACATAACAGCACTTTATGTGGTGTGTAATTTATCCTGGATATGGGTAGAGGAAATCTCTGCTAGTCGCTAGGCTAATTTATACAATTTAAATGCCACAGACTTATGCTAATAACATTAGCATGTTGTATTTGTTAGGACAACTTTTGTTGATGAACCTTGTGAGCTCTAATGTAGCCGAATTTTTTAACGTTACCTTTGTTAAATGTTGCTGTTGTCCCTGGCTTCATATGAGTATAGGAAAAGTCCGCTAGCTGCTAAGCTAATTTATAAAATGTTAAATGCCATGGGCTCGTGCTAATAACGTTAGCATGTTGTATTTGTGGGAAAAATGTGTCCAGCAAAAGACAAATATTTGTCTGTAAATCCTGCAGGTTATAGTGAAGCCGATTTGTGTACTTGTGTTTGATATTGTCTCTATTAAGCCGTGTTTAATGTGTGTTTAATGTGTGTTTTGAATCAACTCAATTTAATGTGTGTTTAATGTGTGTTTTGAATCAACTCAACTTTACAGCACTTCACAGAAACCCCAGCGCCCACTAGTGGTTTGGAGGTGTAACTTCAGAGTGACACAGACACCATGCAGACACTACCTTTAGAGGGATATATTGCCAGAAATTGAATATAATTTAATAAGTATGTTTTCTTTAGTGTATAATCATTGGGTTTTCGTTAGGTTCTCAGAATGAGCCTATTATATCGACAAAGGGACCGGATCCTCGTCCATGTTGATTGCCATGTTGCATCGCCATGTTTCTATAGTAGCCCAGAATGGACAAACCAAACACTGGCTCTAGACAGGACCATTTCCGTTTTTGTGTCCGATTTAGCAGATTTTTTTAATGTGAAACTGTTTTATGCTGTGTGTTTTATCAGGTAATCACATCCATTTGTTTTGTTATAGGACAAGACCTCTACGGATAATTTGACTCCATGTAAAAACCTCCTACAAACTGAACACTGAAGGAATTCTAACCTAGAATCTAAGTTTCAGCTTGTTGCAATGTGCAATTCTCACCACTAGATGCCACTAAATCCCACTAAATCTTACACACTGTTCCTTTGAAGACTAAATGATATATCAAAAAAGTAATCAGTTTCTTAACAGATTATGAAAATAGTCATTAGTTGCAACCCTACATTAAAATCATTAAGAGCATCTCATTCCAATGTGTTTTTCCAGTAACTGCAACAGATTAAACTTTTCATTTTCAGGGTTGCAGATTGGATCATTACCGTAATACTGTTTTAATCGATTTCATCACTCCAGAACCCTGCGATTGCCGTTTCAAGCTATGAAAAGAAACTAACCTCTGCATATGGTTTTATGACTAAAACATGGCAATAAAACTTGATTGCAAGTGAAGACCGCATGCAGGCGTCTGTTCCCTTTTTGGAATTACATTAGTGGTTCTTTTTATAGACACCTGTCGCCTTAGACTCTTTTAAGTCTACAAGACAATCTTCTCTCCACCTGTGTTTTGCAGTAAAAGATTGCCGAACAGAAGTGGAGATACAGACCAGGTGTTTTGTAGAAATACATCTTCCCACGCAGTCTAGAAAAAAAGCTTGTGTGGACACATGCAGCATAAACGCCGATGTGTACATCTCTGAGCATGAACACACGCAAGTGTTTACCACTTGCTTCAAGTGTTTGCCATTTAAAGCTACCATTGTGTCAGCCTCACTACTCATGGCTCACTTAATACTTTGACTGGCTGCTAAAATTGTACTTCTCAAGGCTTTTGATGCCAGAAGCAAGTGCAGTATTCATTAGATCCAACCCTGACTGTAAATATGTGTACTGCATCTGGCTTTTTACAAATTATAAAAGATCTCCTCAGGGTAGGAAGAGATGAAAAGAGAAGGTCAGGAAGAGATATAAAGTGAATGAGGAAAAAGGGAGGGAGATGTGAGGGAGTTAAAGAGAAAAAGATAGAGAGAGACTGCCTGTAGGTGGTCTCAGCTGTAGTAAGGCAGTAGATTTTTTTACAAGGTGGCTTGCGTGCTCCACTGGAGTGACACGACAGCTCTGATTTTGACTTCTCAGTCAAGAGCAAACAACTCTTAAAAGAGGCAGACTTGTTGTCAGGGAGGCGGGGAAGAGGAGCGGGCGCAGGCGAGGAAGGAAGCAGAAGGGAGAGGAGCGGCAAAGAGGGAAGAGTCAGGTAACAAAGACCCGTCACATCCCTGACAAGCCCCTTCAACCATATCACTACGCCACATCACACAGAGAATAATGCATTATTCCTCTGAGAGGGTGGCCCTTATCTGCACACACTCCAACATGCTCATATCTGAGGGGAAACAAATTAGAGCTTCCTCGTAAAAAAATCCTGAACAACAGCAAATTGAAGAAATGGGGTGCGGGGAAAGTGTGGGGATATGGATGATCGGGGGAGGAAGAGGGAAAGGTGGGATGTTTTGCCAAAAAAAGAAGCTCTTTGGTGTCGGGGAAGAGGAGGTTGAGGAGGGGAAAGCCAAGAGAGAACACACCCCGGGGGGGAGGTACAGCAAAAGAGGAGAAAGCTGCAGGTAAAGTTGAGAAAAGTCAACTGCGAGAACTGATCTGAGCAAAACATGTTTCCTGGATCAATACCTGTGATCGATCTGCACATATGATGCAAATTAAAAACTAAATGATAAAAAAAGACTGCATATTCTGTCCGTTTGTTTGGTGCCAAAACCACTATTTCATCTTAAAATGTATAAGAACATGCAACACACCAAATATAATAAAACGCACATGGGCACACAGTTTATGCAGGTCAAACCAAATAAGCGGTATCACTGATCCCTGATGTATTCCTGCTACCTTTAACTCTTCTACCACTAGTTGAATCCTGAGACACGCAAAGAAATGCAGATAGCCGGTCAAACTGAACAATTCTCCAAGTCCAAACATCACAAGTACTCAGGCGTGGCTTGCAGACACACTTCCAGATACACATCATGTACTTGGCTCAGGCTCATTTTATTTCCCCCGGCAGAGATAATGCATTCCATTATCTTGGGAAATAAGCTGTTAGTTCTAATTTAATAAAATTTATTAAATCATCACGAGAAAAAGAGCGTCACTTTTGTCAATTTCAGAGCCATTCTCAGTCCCAGGGGAAACGTAACGCCCCCCCTTACAGGTGCTTTGTGGGGAAGAGAAATAATTATCGAGATGAACAATGCATGTCTGTTGCCTGTTTTTGAGAATGTCAAGCAGCATACAAGAGTAAAGACATCTGACTTCCCTCTTCATGACCATTTCTGATTTATTTTATGACATAGAATAGGTCCACTTCCTGCATCGTTTCAGACTCATAACCCAAACACGGGAGGCATCTTCAGCTCCACCGGAGAAAATCAATGAAGAGTACTCTGCTGTTTAAGACTCTGGAGAAAGTAAACTTGCTTAACTTGAGAAAAACTTGCTCTATACACCTTTCCTTTACTCCCCAAATCACTGACTGCATTTTGAAATCACTTTTTTCGGCAATAAGGGGGAAATGAAAATCAAAAGTTTCATAATATAACATAATTTGTGTGTCAAATCAATAAGAGAAATCATTGAGCTCTTAGCTTTGTTATGGACAGGAGAGGAGAGGAGAGGAGAGGAGAGGACAGGACAGGAGAGGAGAGGAGAGGATTTATAACCAGCACATCGAGGTGAGTCAGACAGATGATCAGATACCCAGACAGCCAGTCAGAGAATTGAAGTCAATGAAAGAGACTGATGCCTGTGTCTGGGAACTGTGAGGCAGCCAAATACTCATTCACACACACACTCACACAACATGCCATCGTATTGTGTCTAGGGCAGTGAATCACTCCGCACCTTCAGAACAACAGGAAGGGAACTCTCAGCAGGTGAGAAAACACTAACAGTGAGCTCACGTGACCACAAGAAAAGGCTGGCTGAGCGTGCTACACACACAAATGCATGCCTGCACAAATGTACACATACACGCATACCAGGTAGAGGTGATGATGGATCTCGTAAACTTCGAGGTTTGGTTAATGATCGTGTAGCCAGGGTGTTGATTGCTTTCTGGTAAGGAGAGATTTATGCCTGGCAGTGATCAGCACTCAACCTTTCCAAATAAACCTCACCCAAACGCCAGGCTCTACAGTGCAGCAAATGTCCATTACACTCGCCTGGTAATATCTCCGTCAGCCTGAAAAGCTTACATTTGTTAAACAGCTAAAATCAGCAAAAGAAATGGAACTCCACTCTTGAAAAAAACTCTTGTGCCAGCAGGATGGTAGCACTCTATTTTCACACATCTAACACTGTGAAAAGATACATTAAAACGCATTAAAAAATGCCATTTTCAAAATGTATGCTCTATCATAAAGATAGAAGAAAGGACAATGCATGGCAGTATTCAGACACCTTAAAAATGTTGATCTGAGTTGCCTTCAGCTATTACCTTGTACTCAAAGCAATAAGCTGAAATTTCAGCTGCAAGTGTTTGCTTTTAAGCCCTAAGTTTGGCCTCCCAGGCTACACACAGGCTGACTTGGTGGTGGAGGTATCTGGGGCCTGAAAGACATATCTGCAGACGGATTACTGAATCAGCCTACCGGGCACAGTGTCAGGGGGCCCTCTTGCCTTCACTTAAAAATGTCACTCAAATCAACACTTAGTGACAAGGAACAGCCTCAAAATGACCTCAGAGACACAGAAAGACCTATACGAGATGCAAAGGAACTGCAAAGAGACGCACAAAAAAAAAAAAAAAAGACAGGCAAAACAACCACAGAGAGACACAAAACAAGCACAAAGAGACAAAATGACTACAAAGCAAGAGATAAATGACCAAAATTAATACAAAATTACCTTAAAATGACACAAAATTACCCAAATAATGCACAAAATTACCTAAAAAAAGACCCAAATAACTACAAAATGACACAAAACAACCACAAGGAGACAAAACAACTAAAAATACACAAAATTACCTCGATGAGCCACAAAATTATCTCAGTAAGGCAGAAAATTACCACAAAGACACACAAAACCAGGAAAAAAGATGCATAATTACTACAAAGAGATGTAAATCCACCACAAAGTCTGTGTGTCTTGCTCTTATGTAGAAGAGGTGGCAGGGTCCTTTGCATATCTGTGCCCAGGGACCCATTGTCTCCTAATCTGCCCATGCCTGCAGATACCCTGCAGGGCCAAACAAGCATCCCTACCTCCACTGCATGCCTGGTGCTCAATACTTTAAGAAGTCCTTGAAATCCTCATGTCCAAAATCAACTTAAGGGTCTAATGGTCAGAAATATTCTTCTTTTTTTTTGTTTTTTCCAGTATATATTTTGACTTTTCTTTGGTTAAACATTGGTCTGCACAACCATCAAGAATAAAAATGGCAAAACATTTAGATAAATAAAAAGCAACAGCACAATCCAAAGGTGCAGTGTCTATAGTTAGTCAAGCTTGCTGGTGTTGAAGCCACAGTATAGTTTGAGAAACAGAGGTATGGAGTCCATATTTCCATGAGCTGTCCCTTTCTAAAGGGAAGCAAACAGGTCAGGTATTCCAGAAGAAAACACTCCATGATTATCTTGTGCCAGTTTGTCACTTATTCATGACAAGAACATATTCTTCCTCGCAGCATATCCAAGAATATTGTACAATCTGCTACAGCAAGTACCAACAGTAGCATTTTGACACGTGTGACCCAGGAGTAAAGAGACAAGATTCATACACAAAGCAACACCAAAGATTCTTTCCATATCCTGCAGAATGTCTATCCATGAATATGCTTGAACTTTAGGACAGAGCTAGACACAATGTGTATAAGTTCCTACTGAGATTTTACACTTTAGACACACAGGGGAAACTCGGGGGTTCATTTTATGTCTTCTACTGGCAGAGATTTGCAAGCGGTACTCTATTGTTTTAATAGGTGGGTATTAAAGGGTTGACGGATAAAACAAATAACAATAAGACATTACCGGTTGCTTTGTCAGGGTATTGAGTCCACATGATGTGCATATGGTACAAAAGTCCACTTATAATCTTGAGCTTTTGACATCACCATCAGGTGGTAACCGATAGCAAAGTCAATGGATGACGCGCTCATCCCTGTCAGTCTGCCAAGTTGTATCTGTTCTATTTAAAGCAAGCAAAATAAATCAATCCAGATATTTTTTAAGAGCAGAGACTTCCTCCTCTGTGATCTCTGAATCCCCTTAATTGAAATCAATATCTACTTTAATGAATATTTTAAAGCCAGCAAATGGTTCCACTGGCTCTCCGAGGCTCCGAACTTGCAAGGGTTTGAAAAAGAAAGGCTGTAAACAATCTAAAATAATTTGTGTTGAACATCACTCGGAGTTTAATTGCTTATAATGAAACAACATTCATGTTTTGGAGGAGCAGGCCCATATATGGCCATCTGCACCAGGCTAGTAAATGTTTAGGTAGCATGTGCCGGGTGACACCCAGAGGGGATTGAGAGCTGGAGCTCCTTCATCCTGCTTCCAGGTCACCCAGATGTTAAAGTCAGTGAGGAGAAAGGCCCTACCCCTGCAAATTAGAGAAGAGGACGGTGCATGAATAATGCATTGCAATAGTATGCAAATGTGTTAATCTTATCCTATTACCCCTAAAAGCCTGTAAGCAGGCATGGATTGACCACAGTTTTAAATCTTGTACAACCCTCAGCAGACAAGGCTGAACTGCTTCAGTAGCGAAGGGGTTCGTGGCTCATGTTAAAATATGGAAGTTAAATAGGCTAAGTACGGTTTTTAGTGAGGTTAATCTCCAATACAAAAGAAGATAATTCAGCTCAGAGCATAGACTCTAGAGGGAGAGAGTCGCCACGATTGTAGAGCGTGACTACATAATTAAATCAAGTCCACCTTCACCTTTACACTGGCTACTCGTAAGAAAACACAAGCACACACTGTGACTGCATGTAGGGCAAAGCCTGAGATGAGAAGCACACAGCATGAGAAAGAAAGCATTGCCTGGACTACTGTAACATGCCGTCAGTAACATGCTCACCACATGGACACATATTAGGTCATTCGTGAGAGAAGAGGAGCGGTGAACCTGAAGCTAACTAAAAAGGAGACCCCTTCCTGAGAGAGAAAAGCCTTTGTATGGGAGAGGGTGAAAGAGAGTGGTGGAAAGAAAGAGAAGTGATATGTCTTCAAGGTACTGCTCTTTCCTCTCTCTGCTGAACCGGAAACAGCCGCGGCTTGGAACAAAGAATCTGCTCTCATGGATAATGGAAAGGAAGAGAGGGAGCTAGTTTTTCAACTTGTGGGGGTGCTTTAAAATGCCAGCCAATAGGGCTAGGTAGTATATTATATTTACAGTTTATCATCTATTATAGTACAGTTTCATTAGATATTGTTTCAACATCACTACAAGGCTTGTGCATGGTTAAAAAGATGGCAATGTTGGTGTGTCAGTCAGTCCACCACTTCAATCCATGCTTAATATCTCAACAACTACTGGATAGATTTGCATGGACGTCTGCACAGACAAAGGGGACTTTGACGGGACTCTCTGATAACCTCACCAGATACTTTGGTTAATTTATCAACACTAAGGCTGTTCTGCACTGTTCGTATGTGTACTTACGAAAAGTAATGCACCAGAATTCCTATGTAACTCATTTAATCATGAAGGCTGCAATCATGTGACGAATGCGCTGACAGGAATAAAGAAGGAAGTAGTATAAAGAGCGAAGGTCATTAGATGGAGGGAGGTTGGGATGGTGGATGGGTCAAACAAACACACAACTTTCCTCGAGAGACCGATATTCAAGTTTGAGGTGTAACCAAGTGAGTTATTTTAAGGTACGCCGTCCCAATATATTAAGTACTAGTAAGTAACTTTATGTTTCTTTTCCAAAACCTAGCGTCCTTAAATTTAACGTTAGGTCTGTGATGTGACAACGCCAAACCATGATTATTTTCCCAAACCTAACCAGTAGAGGTGTCAATTTGTTATTATTATTCAGTCATTTTTATTGTTTTTGTTTTAGGAACATCCAAAAAGCAAGAAACATGGAGCAAATACACTCTGAAGCCACAACATCCAAACCCACCCCGCCCCTCCCCAAGACTGGGCTGCACTAGTCTGAGTGGGCAGAAGTTTGCTGCATAGATCAGCCTCTCATTGGGCGGAACGAGCCACCCGCTGAAGTCCCGCCCTACAACCTCCGGTTGCAGTTTTCAACACGTCCTTTACTAACTTTTGCGGTGTTTGATCTTGCGGGGATGTAGCCATTTTTCTGCCATGGTTCGCGTCCTGTAGGCGATATTTTTGTGGGTGTGTTACACCAAAACCTGTTTCCCCCTGGCAATATTTTTGCAAGCGCACCGTTGCTGTGGCACCGCCCAGAACGATTGTGATTGGTTGAAAGAAATAAAAGCAGCCGGGGCGTTTTTTTCTCCAATCTTATAGTGAGAGTCGGCCCAGCCAGACCTTTCTTTTCTTGAGAAAGGTCTGGTGAACGACACTAGGCCTGCACAGACAAACAAATGAACACCTCTAAATACACTGGATACACATGAATACACAAAATATAAAGTGTCAAGATACAGTGATGATAATAATCGGGTATTGCAAGTGAATTAACAGCAACAGAACAAGTGAAGAAAGAAAAAAAGTAGGGCACACATAGGCATTAAATTAGATTTCTTGAAGTATAGACATTATTATAATAGCCCAGTGTGGTTGCCATACTTAATGGGATTCATTGACTGATCCTTGAGTAGGGCTGAACGATTAGTCAACTAATCGATGACTATTCGACTATTAAAATAATCGGTGACTATTTTAGTAGTCGACTAATCGGTTTGAGTCATTTTTCATAGAAAAGTACTATAAAAGTACCCCAAAATACTCTTATTG
>NC_065514.1:9108915-9222431 GCF_006386435.1 Epinephelus moara | reverse complement strand
AAAACCCTTTGGCGTGAGTACGAAACAAGACATTAGATGACATAATTCTGGGGTTTGGGAGAGACAGACCGACATTTTTCAACATTTTAACACATTTTTCGATAAAATGATTAGTTGACTAATCGAAGAAATAATCGACAGATTAGTCGACAATGAAAATAATCGTTAGTTGCAGCCCTATCCTTGAGTGGTATATCTGAGCTTTTCCAGCTTCAAGTGGGCCATGACATCAGTGACCCAGCGGCCAAACAGAAGGGGCAGGTTAGACTTCCGGTTGTAGTGAATGAGAGGTTTTGCTAGCAATGATGAGAAAGCCAAAGCACGGATCTGGGCTTGGGAGAGACCCAGATCTCTTTGGGCCAATCGCCAACTGTGGCTCTGGGTCTAATTTGATATCATACAAACCGTTGTATGAGGATGCGTTGTAATACTGGATGAAAGCATGGTTATCAACACAGAGGTTCATCCATTCCAAATGCAAGTCTTCCTCCAAATAAGTTGACAAAAAAGATGCTTGGGTTCAGGTTAAAATTTGTTTGACTTGGGTTAAAATGCTACTGTAAGGGTTGGGAGACCTGTGGCATTATGGTTTTAAGAATAACTTCTTGGTTAAGGTTGGGGAACAATCATAGATCTGGTTAAAAGATAAGCTTAACTGTTGGTAGGAAAGGGATGAAAGAGCAGCAGTCCTTTGTGGCTTAGTTCTGTGTTTTATTTGTGGCTCTGTAATAACGTCACTGACTTCCTCCTTTACTCCCAACAGAAAAATTCATAACTACTGCGGACGCTAGAGGGCTTGTGTCTTTCTCAATCTTCTTCTTTCAGTGAATGTTGGCCTCGTAATATAATTTTGCTGCCTTTTTGGCCCAAACTATCTGTCTTTGAAAAAGAAAAACCATAAAAACAAAACAGATTTAATGTCTCTAGAGTACGGGACTATGATACCACAGTTTTGACACAACAAAACAATGCTTTTTCCAATGCTTTTGATGCAAGTCCCTTTCATGTTTAGATGTTTTATTTCATTTTAGAAAGTAGACCAAAGTGTTTGATGCATTAGTTTCAAAGAACTATGCATCAGATGAAATATTGACTAAAGTCATCACATCCAAACAAAGTCTATCCTGATTATGACATCATCAGCAGTGTTGCTGTGCACTAAAAAGTTTATCACTAAATGCGTCAGGGAGAGCTGTGTTTATAAGTGAGCTTCACATGCTGGAAAAATAGCCTCCACTATTATCATCTTAATTCTACCTGACCTGAGTTTTCAATTTCCTCCGACCTTTATTATGTTTTTTTCTCTCTTCTCTGTGGACCACTAATAATTCATAGAGCTCCTTTCCTCTGAAGTGGGAAAAACTACACGCAAGATTTCTACTTGTGTTACTGGTGTTTTTGTTTTGTGCAGGAGAGGCTTCACCTTTGCATGACCGGCTCTATCTCCATTTGCACTTTCAAATAGAGGGAGCCGGTTCTCACAACAGTACACAATAAATATCATCGGCATCAGCCTGGATGCCCTGCTGGCTGTCCTGTGTTTCATTCCTAGATTGCTGCAGGGGCAATCTCAAGTGCAGAGAGCATACTGTATACGTATTCTTCTCTGAGTGCAAGTGTTCTGAAAAGCTTTCAGACAACATGAAATCAAAAATGTAACGCAGACCAAGATGCTTAAACATACTGGTGCGTAAGCCATCCTCTAGGTTCTATCTGCTCTTCAAGTAAATACGAATCTGTGTTGTATCTAAGCAACAGGCCACGCTGCTGAGACTCAACGGAGGAGTGTGTGTTTGAGGCATTTCCACTCAGGCTTAGCTGCAGACTCGAGGCTTGATGAATGTGAGAAGGAGGTCCGCCGAGAATCCCAGACACCCATGGATCGATGGCCAGGTAATTTATGACACCAGACCAGGGAGAGGAAGACTGCATCTATCTTTTTCCCCAGCGAGTTTCCCTCACAACTTAAGGCTCATTGCGTTGATTTAGATCCCCCATAAGATGCGATACCTTTCACTTTCCTTCCCCCTTGCACAAAACAAACGCTAGTATCATACACATAAGGTAAACATTACTTAGATAGAGATCCTAACTGTACTGAGCATGGCCACATTCACAGCCCATTAAGTCTCACAGTTTTAAATAATCTTTGGCAGAGCTGTGTGAGCTCGGGGCTGATACGCACATGGCCCAACAACTAACAAGGGATTTAAATCTAAACAGATTTACCTGTTTGACACAGCACAGTTACAAAAACATTAGCACTCACTCAACAATTCAAATTCGTCTGACATGGCTTACTCAGAAAAACAGGTACCTTTGTGGCTCCACATCAGATCATGTTATTGTCTTGAGTGCATTGAGAAGCTATATGAATATAATGAATGTTGTGCAACCAGAGAATTATGTGATACAACGTAAGTGTCAGTGTCACTTGCATATTCTAAGAACGCCCCCTTTTTGTTGTAACTGCACTGAAATGAATCCATGTACTTCTTAGAACACCATTTTGAGGGCCATTTTTAAGCCCTATTTCAAAGTAGTAAGGCTGTGCAATTAATCGTCTGGTGATCGCGATTACGATTTTGAGGTCAAACGATCTCAAAATTAATGAAATCGAGGGTTAACGATTTTTGGTCACAGACGCCTGGAGATGTTATTTTGTCTTCTTCGGAAGCCGCGCATGTGCAATACCACCCCCTCCCCTCCTCTCCTCTATCCACTTCACGAGCCAGTCAAGTAGGTGAACGACGAATAATGCGAGGGGCAGGTGATCGCGGATGATTTCCTGTTGCCATCCGTGCTCTCAACTCCAACAGTTTAAACTAAAACACTGCCATTCTTGCACCTCAGCTACTCATTTTAGCACTTTATTATATGCACTTTTTATATCTATTTATTACATTACTGCCATTCTTATGTCTTTTATAACTGTTTTATTGTCCTGTGCTCTTGTCCGTTTTGTTTTCTTTTATGTACACCATGAGATTGCTACCTCAATTTCGTTGTTTGCTTGACTTACAATGACAATAAAGATTTGATTTGAATTGAATTGAATTGAATGATTTCAAAAACGGCGTGTGGAAAATGGCAGAGGGAGAGTGAGAGAGGTTGGTCTGTGTGTGTGTGTGTGTGCGCACGCATCGGGGCCGAACTCCGCCATGCACGATACAGAGAGCAGAGGAGAATTGTAAACATGCGACCATGTAGAGACAGAAATGACATGCCGTCATGTAAACAATATAAGTCATCACATGCGCTGCATAATCGTTTGCATAATCGTGATTTCAATTTTGACCAAAATAATCATGATTATGATTTTTTCCATAATCGAGCAGCCCTACAAAGTAGATACTCTCCCAGCGTAAGAGGTCGATTGGCCATGATGTTGTAAGTACAGGTTGAATGGTCGTACACAGCCGATGAAGCACGGGCAGCCACCATTTTCAAAAATGCCATGTAAATAACAGACAACACAAAACAGCTCGTAATAAAAGAAACAAGAAGAAAACACAGACAAAAGGACCAACAGTGACATCCAGGCTTTACTGAACTTTTATGCAACGGTAAAAATAAAGTACGATTTTGACTCGTCACGACAAAATTGACGCTGTTATACCAACCGCCAACCGGCTTACATTACATCACTTCAGTGACGGTGCAGTTGATGGTGCAAATGCAAACAGAAAGAAAGCCCTTTACTTGAAGGTATGTAGTTCTCAGGGGAGCTCCCCAGTGGGCAGTTCCTCTCAGGGAGTCCCCAGAACTGTTCAGTCCCAAAACGCCTTGTATTTCTACTCCACTACAACTCAGACGGAAATATACTTTTTGATCCAATAAATTTTTTGAGGGCAATAATTCATATTAACAAGATTAACACTGGTTGATATTTGACACACTGAAAGGGGCGTCCTTTATAATAAGTACCAATACCTTTGCTACTTTAATTACATGTTGCTGCTAATACTTCTGTACTTTACTAAGGATCCATGTAGGAGTAATTTTAGTCTGTTGCATTGTTACTAGAATTAAAACAATAAATGAATGAATCAATTGGCCAATTTGCAGAAAATTTATCAGTAATCACTTAATCATTGTAGTAATTCTTTTGAGCAACAATGTCCCACATTTTCTGGTTGTGGCTTCTATTTGCTTTTTTCTTTGGTCTTCTATAATTAACTGTTGATCTCTAGGTTTTGAAATGCTGGTTGGACAAAACAAGCAATCTGAAGATGTCACCTTGGGTTTGGTAAAATTGTGACGTCTTTTTTTTTTCTTTTTTTTTCTGTTTTTATGACATTTTACAGGCCAAACAACCAAACAAGAAAATACAGTAATCAGGTTAATCGTTAATAAAAAATGTTTTAGTTGCAGCCTTAATTGCTACTAACAGGATCTGATTATATCTTCCACCACTTGTATATTCACAGACGTGAGCAAGGAAGTACATTTTGAAATGTCATCTGAAATTATTAGAGCAGGAAGCCAAAAGGCCAAAACCTGAAAGGATTGTTAGTGGCGGATGTTTGTGAGCCCTTTGTTTAAGGAGGCTATCAGGTACACAGAAGGCTGCAGCTCTGTGCACTCGATGGCAGCGATTATCTCCAAGGTGACTAATGCCATTAACATGGAGAACAGCCTGTTAATTACCCAACTGGCTCTGGGGCCGAGCTCAGCCAGCTTTAATCATCGGACCCACAGCTTGGATAAACAATCATTCAATCATCACACAGCTTTGCTGCGACACACAATACAGCAACCGGCCAATTTGCAGATTAAGTGATGGGACGGGGTGGATACTGTAAGATGCAGTTTAAATCCACTCAGTGGACAGAGGAGAGCTTTCCAATGGGCACTCAACCAGAGAGAGTGCAATATGAAACCACAGAAATACCCTTGTAAATGTGCTGTACAGTTTGATTTCATGTGAAGCTGCCTGAAAGACAAACACAATGGGGATAGTTAACAATCATGTTTGCACACTCTGCACAGGCTGATAATATCCTATTTGCACAGAGCACTTAAATATCGGTGACAGCTGCAGATTTGTGTGTTTGCCAACAGATATCCTAATGGTTCTACAGTAGCCAGTGCAGACTGATATTTTTCATACAATGACCTATACTAGCTTCCAATTGGCTGGCAGGTGTCTGTTTAAATTGTAAAACACGAATACATAACACCTCAAGCAAAGATCTGCTACAGTTTGACCATTGTTTTAATTCAGTGTGCTGCTAATATTAACCTACAGGCAACCATAGCAACAATACTTTTAATTCATGTTGCATTATCAAATAATTATTCACACTTGACCGCACTGAAAAACTAATCATAAGTTAAAATGACAAAAGCTTTAATGTATGGATTATATTTGGACTCTGCAGTGGAAATGACACATTCTCATTATGGCACTCTGTGCTGCCTCTGCCTTGTCCGTTAAATTCATTTACCAGGTTCAGGGCGAGGTATTGAACCTGAATACTTGTTTTGTAGTACAGAGTGGACTATCTCTATCATCAAGTACTGAAAACTGGTTAACTTTTAAAGCTGGTGTCAAATATCTGCCCACATTTGTCATCCTGGTTACTTATTCCTTGATCAGATTGTTCTTGTTTTGAAGGGATACTTTGCGGATTTTGAGCCAGCTCTAAATCATAACCGTGTGGGCAGTAGCACTATGGGAAACTTCCCTCCATCTTACCAGTGCCCAGATCTCCCTGCTCATCTCTAAGCTCAATTTTTTTGCTGGCTCTTAGGCTGTTGCTTAATCTACAGATTGCACACCTGCATTTTCATTTGCCCGCCACCACCAGTATAGAAGCGGATCAAGAGAGACCCGCCTCTCTTTCAAGTATAAACCAAGATTATGTTTCTGTGTTGCGTATTTCTTACCCAAAATGTCTTCAGAAACAGATTTTTTAGCTCACTGTTTACCCGCAATTCGAGATTATTTGTTTCCTGTCGGGCCACCTGTGTCAAAACGGACAAGCTTGCATGACGTCACCCACCAGTGGAAAGGTTTACTGGTCCAGTGCAGCGCAGAGCATTCTGGTAAATGTGGGTTCTATACCTTATGAGCAAAAGTGAATGTCACGGCCCTTTTTCTTGTTCTCTCATGTCATGTAGCACCAATTTCAGAAGTATTTGCATCTTTTCACTGCATAGACAGCCCAGCCCAGATCTTTCTAGCAATGAAATACTTTTTTAAATCTACATTTTGCCAATTTTTGTCTATTCTTGTACAGTGTTTGAGAGCTGTGAACTGCGTGTGTTATTTGTGAAATAATTATATTGTTCTCTGTGATATTGTTCTCTTACCTGCACCCATATTGATCTTAAATATCTACAGTTCCTTAATAAAGTCTATTTTATCAGATTCTAAATATAAATCAATTTGAAACCTAGTATTCTTTAATCTAAAGGGACACATTAACAGCTGGTGATTTAGACAGAACAGCTGTTTTGTGCCGTTAAAAGTGAGAAGACCTGTGTCAGTACAAATGAGTCACAGTTAGTTGGTCTTTCCAGAGCGGTTGAGACCCAGTAATCGAGGCACATATTGAGGTGGCGTGGTTTTTTTTGGGTGGCTTCCCTCAACTCAAACACATCAACACTCTGACCTAAATGAAGCAACTATGTTTACACTTGAGCACGACAGCTTAAGGTCAGTGAATACTGTCCTCTGTCACATTGCATCACACTGTCACAAATTTCTTTTGGCCCTTGTCACCCTTTGTAGCTGCAGTCAACAACAACATTATGTATTGGGAGCATATTTCCTGTTTATACTTCCACTGCAAATTACACTGGAAAGCTTGTTGGCACTGTCCCTTGCAATTAATCACTGTTGAGATAAAAGCATTGTGGAAAGAAAAAGGGAAAAAGCTTAAGTGGGGGAGGCATGGGAGGGTGATGTGGATGTGTTTTTGTGTATTTATGAGCATTATACAAAGATGTCGAGGGAGTGTTGGTTGTGAAAACCTCTCATCTTCATGACAGTTAATTATCCATTTACATTGGTCTTTCTATTTTATCTGAGGAAAAGGTCATAAATTATCCACACCTGTCTCTATGATCTTCTCTGCGCCACTCCTGGTGAAATTGAATTAACTTCTCACATATCTGTGACCCAGCTGTCCTGCCTGTGCCCAGGTAGACTAGAGCTAAATCTGAGACATCAAACAGCAGACAGCAAATGGGCTTAACTCTTATCTTTTTTAAAAGACAGTCAGAGTGAGACACGCGGAGAAGTCTGGAAGAGAAAGAGATACAAAAAGCCTTGTCAGATGGATATAGCAGCAGTGGAGAGCAAGGCAGGATCAAACGTCCAGTTTCTGCCGGTAATCCTCCTCGAGAGGAGGAAAGGAGGTGGGAGATGGAGACAGGAGGGGAGGGATGGAGGAGAGGAGGAGAGCAGAGGCTGGTTGCTGTGCCACAGAAAGCAAATGTTACTGGCTTTTTCATCCAGCAGGCGAGGCGACGCCAGCTCCTCCGAAGCTCTTCAGACAGTCTGGCACACGGGCCACAGGAGGAAACCTTTGGAAAGATCAGAGCCCCCAGCCTCGAGCATGGAAAGAGTATGTGTATATTCTGTATCTGTGTGTGTGTGTGCATGTGTGGGAGAGAGTGTGTGCGTGCCCATATGTAGCTGCTTATGCCTTTCAGATGTAACACTGTGCCTGTTCTATAATTGGAGGTTTTAGCCCACATACAATGTCTGAAATCCACAACATGGCAGCAGTGCAAAGAAATCCAGAAAAGGCACAGCGTTATC
Organism: Epinephelus moara; assembly: GCF_006386435.1. Classification (NCBI taxonomy): domain Eukaryota; kingdom Metazoa; phylum Chordata; class Actinopteri; order Perciformes; family Serranidae; genus Epinephelus; species Epinephelus moara. The sequence continues at coordinate 9,214,657 of NC_065514.1, read as the reverse complement.
CTTTTTTTTCATGCCTCAGAGATGAGACTAAAAACATGTGTACAGTATTTAGATATTCAACAGATATGCCACATACTGTATCATCAGGGAGTGCTTCACATGCAACACTATTAAACATTTAACATTAGCTCTAAAAATATATCAGGAACCCTTTATTATCCCAGACAAGTCATTGTGTTCACTGCACGTTAAGAGACTACTGAGGATCATTTATGGTCGCAAAACCTTAAAAGCAAATGAAAAAAGTAATTTAACTCTGTCTATAAAAGGTAAAATGCCACCTCAGTTGAAACTACGTGAATTAATGGGGAGTAAAAACAGAAAAATCTGCTGAGATTCTCATGAAAAGAGGAAGTTCAGCCTCTCCACTGACTCACAAATATTTCAAAGCCATGCTTTTTTTCAGTTCCCTTTTAATCACACCACAGATATCATCAAACTACAATAATGGCTGCAAATTATCTATCTTTTCAGCCTAAAAATAATAAGTCCAAGTGAGATTTAGAAACCACTAATAAAAATGAAGACTCAATCTCCACAAGCAAACTTCTCCATAACAATGTAGCCACTTTTGCACTGCTTATTCAAGGCGGGAAAGTTGCATCGCTATTCTGCCTTGCCCTTCTGTTAAAAGGCATGAACGTGGAATGGGGTAATAGTTGTCCTGCATTTGAGCCAACAGTGGAGGTAGTAACAGAGCCAAAATGACGCCTGTGGAAAAAGTGTGAGCTGGCAGGAAAGGATGGGTGTGACATTTTGACATCTAGCAGCTTACAACCGTTAGCAGCTAACTCAAAGAGGAACAGCACATGATAAAGTGTACAAATTGTGGGGACATTGAGGTCTGGGAGGTCCTAACCCTCTGAGCAAAGGACGAGATCAATCGCAATATAACAGGGACAGTAAATGATTGTTACTGCCATGTTATGTCACTGTTATTGTTTCAAGAGTGCTGCCCAAGGCGTATATTATGTCACACTAGAGGCTGACGTTGTAGTTTAAGTCATGCTGGCATGCTGTCTAAATTCACACACTGGGTCGACATTGTGCCAGCGTCATTTGCTTTATGTAAAAAAGTAAATCTGGCATCATCAATGTTCTTCTTTTGGCAGTATTGTGGGACCTCTGTGTAAAAAGGGGTGGTGTTGAGGGGTTTCTTTCCCTGAATTTGTCTTCTCAAGCACAGTTCTTAAGTATTGCTCTAACCGTAACCATCCATCCATCTATCCATTTTCATCCGCTTATCCAGGGCCGGGTCGCGGGGGCAGCAGGCCAAGCAACGCACCCCAGATGTGATGCTTTCCAGCTCCTCCAAGGGGACCCTAAGATGTTCCCAGGGCAGATGAGATATGTTATCCCTCCAGTGTATTCTGGGTCTGCCCCAGGGCCTCTTACCAATGGGACGTGCCCGGAACATCTCCAACAGGAGGCGCCCAGGAGGCATCCTGATCAGATGCACGAACCACCTCAACTGACCCCTTTCGATGTTGAGGAGGAGCGGCTCTACTCCGAGCTCCCTCCGGATGTCCGAGCTCCTTACTCTATCTCTAAGGCTGAGCCCAGCCACCCCACGGAGGAAACTCATTTCAGCCACTTGTATCCACGATCGCATTCTCATTCACTACCCAGAGCTCATGACCATAAGTGAAGGTTGGGCCGTAGATGGACCAGTAAAGCTTTGCCTTCCAGCTCAGCTCCCTCTTCACCATGACGGTTTGGCGCAGCACCCGCATCACTGCAGAAGCTGCACCAAACTGCCAATCCATCTCATGCTCCATTCTCACCATGACCAAGTTACCAAAAAAGAGAAATTCAAAGTTTGTTTTTGCAAAACAAGCGCTATCAAATTCAAGTGCAATTTCTTTGAAACATTTCTGCAAATTCATTCCTGTTGGCCCTCAATCATCACAGAAAACTCTACAAGATGCAGAGGGGACTGATTGTTGGTTGAAGAAATATTCTCATATGCCGACTGAGCCAGTAACTTGACTGACAACTTGAGGGATGAGTGAAAGAGCAGCACAGCCAATCATCAACAGCTCAAGTGATGCTATGAGCTATGGTTTCAGGAGCACCCCAGAGGGCAAGGGTGAGAAAATCTAAGAAGCAGAAGCAGCTTGATAAGCCAGCTCTCTCTCTCTCTCTCTCGCTCCGTCCCTCACGCATTTGGACACCGCCTGCAGCACCTCTTTAAAAATAGGAGAGAGAAAAAAGCTGTCACTCTGGATTTAGCCTACTTTCCAACATGCCCATTAATTTCAAAGCAGATGGCAAAAAAAGGAGAGTGAGTTTGAGGGAGGGGCATCTGCTAAGCTGCTGAATAACAGAGTGGAGAGCTTCAGATGGAAGAGCCAGCGGAGAGTGTGGCCGCCTAAGAAAACAGGGATAGCAGTCATTTTAAAGCAGATTAGAACCTTATCATTTATAAAGATGGTTATTAGGAGGAGTTTACTGTTATTAGATGTCGGTATATGCAGCTCAGGTTAGCAGCATCAAAGGATGATACTGTGTGAAGCAAGGGACTCACTGGGAAGTATTACTCTGCTCAAACTTTTATTGATCTGTGTATCCACAGCTCCCTTGTAGGCACTTATCATCTAAGCCTGTCTGGGGGATTTAAGAGGTGAGAGGTCCAGGTATAAACCAAATATGTTTTCTGAGATGAAATAAAAGGAGGCAGAGATGGAGAAATAAGCCGAGGGTTACATGCATCTCTATACTATGATGTAAACATCCCCTGCAGACCAGGAGAAATTGCCAGCAGTAAACAGCGCTGCCATAAAGACCTCACAACCCGCGCACAGCGCTGATAAAGCTGTTCCTATAAGCTGGGAGCAAGGTGAAGCAATCAAGTCAACCGCAATCAGTCTATCTGTAATTAACACACAAGCCCATTGCGCATTTAGCTAATGCACAGTAAGTTTGGTAAATCATATCACAAACAAGACGTCCTCAAGGACAATCATTAATCACAAGATCAGCCATCGCGACGAGCGTCCTTGAGGTATTTCTGTGAGCCAGGCGTACCAGCTTCGCTAAAGGTTGCCATACTGTGGCATCAACACAAACATCCATTTGGGAATTTCCTCATGTATTCATTCTTGAAAGGCGCTAAAGCGTGTCGGCTTTTACTGTCAGACACCGTTGAGAGATGATGTTTCTGAGTCAAGAGGCAAAGGTGAGGAGAAACAGGAGAACTACGGACCAAAGTGCACGCAGAGGCAGAGGTGGAGGAGGAGAAGAGAAATCTGTCTGTCACTGTGAGGACCAACGGAGCCGAGTTAACTCCCCTCTCGGACTAATCGAACAAGGCTGTTGCATGACGTCACTGTTTCCCATGCCAGGACACCAGTCGTCCTAGTTAAAGAGGGGGGAAACAGCTGAACAAAGCAGGAGACCAACAGGGAGTAAATGAAGTCATGTTTGTAAACTGCGCAGCACAATATATTGTCATGTACACATGCATCAACATGCAGCTGTGGTCAGAGGGGCAGCATCAAGGTTAGATAAGATCCACCATCAAGTCCCCATGTTTGCTCGTGTTACAACCAAAGCTGACACCCACTACATGTCTAACCTTTCTTGTAGTTTTGATATGTCTGCTGATTAGGTTATGTGGTCCCCTGCACCGCATGCTGAGGAGTTGCCCCTTCCTTGAGGGGAGTGGCACCTGGTCAGCTCAGGATCCAGTTCTCTTATCTGTGTGAACCTACTATTGAGGTACTTGTGAATCAACCAGGGGACTGGGCCAGGCATTAGGTGCAGGGGTGCTGTTTTATCTGTTTTTAGTTCTCCGTTAAGTAAGGTAAGATAGCGAGGTTTTATTTTCAGTTTTGATTTCAATTAGGTGAAGTTAGTACCTCTTATTTTTAGATTCCTGTTTTGGTTATTTCTTTGATTTGAAATGTACTCACCAGCCTTTTGCCTCTGCAGTCTGCCTCGCCTATTTTGGTTTGTGCCAATTATCTTAACTCCTTTGTGAATTTTATATCAAATTCACCTGGTTTTATGTTGCTTAACTTTCCCTTCACAGGCTGGGTCGAAACAGCGAGCAAAATACCTTAAAGAAGCAAACTGGCTTTAATAGATTTGTGTCTCAGTCCACCTGAAACTTTTTGTTTCCTGCAGCAAGAAGAGCCTGAACGCCACAGTTTACAGCAAACCAGGTCCTGTTGCAACATTGTTGAGTGGTTAAACCTCAAGCATAGAAGTCACCCTGACATTAACTTTGTGGAAGAACACTGGTGGGGCATTTAGGTTTAGGGCTGAATTTTGTTTTCATGTTTGTACTGCATTTTATACTGCCCAAAGATAGCTGCTGTTGTTTTGTGTAGCTGACAACCCAGTGACTGACAGCTGTGATATTGAGGCCTTTAATTGCAAATTACAGCTGTTTTAATTAGCTTGACATTATTTAAACGTTATACCTGGGATCACTGGGTCCAGGATCAAAGTTGCAGGGGGAGAAATGTTTCGTGGTTCACCTTAGCTGGCGTTTGACCAACGACAGTAAGCATACAAAGTGGGCATGTCCCTGCAGGCACCGGTGAGACAATGAACTCTGATCAAGGAAGTCCACTTTGAGTAATACAATCATGACTTGACATGATTCAGATGCCAAATCGCTGGTTTATATTTTACAACTCTGGAATGTTATCCCAGGAACAATCATTTGATGATCAGTATCCACTGTTTGACCTGTAAAAAAGGTGATTTGTGGGTGGTTATATGTCTGACAGGTTGAGTGAGTGTTAGATGATAATTAGCCTATATTAAAATAAAATCAAAATAATAATTTAACTGAATATTTTAACATTTTAATCCTCTGACTGCTGACTCTGTGTGTTGGCTCTGTGTTCTTCGCCACCTGGAAGATGAGAGCCGCATCAATTAGGTGTGTTGCTAACAGGCCTGTTAACTGTGGAGATGTGCTGCTCAATATAAAAGTATTCATTGGAATTGTATTTCCTGAATTCAGATTCAGATTCGGACAACATCATTTGAACGGCTTGCCTTGGACACATACTGTAACATACAGCAATATGTAGACACATCAGTAGATAAGTAATAAATAAAAATCAAAAGTAAAATACCAGTTAATTTCACAAGCAGGTAAACATAATGCTGAATAACCTCCATTATAAAATAATTATCCTAGTTCCACATGTATGACATGTCCCAAAATGATGACTTTAAACATGCTGCCCAAAAAAACTATTTGAACAGCACATGGTTATTATAGAATCTGTGGTTTTGGGTCAGGCCGCACATCTTGTGTCAACAGGTTGGGTCAGGTTTTGACACTAATTGGTCAGATGTGCATGTGGCGGGGCGGGTGCGGTGTTGCAGCACTGGTTTGGTAGTGGGTCTTGAAAACTGGACCCATGCAGAACTCTGCTGGAGTGTGTCAAGAGTCTACTGTGTCAATAAAGTTGTGTCATTGAAATTAATGAAGGAGTTTTTGACGCTGTGTCAGTCTGAACTTAAACAGTTAATCTGCAGAGTGTTATATGCTATTTTCAAAACCTAGTATTTACCCTCATCTTTGTTTTGCCCTTGTAAGAGATGACCCTGATCTTTGATCCCTTTAGCAGAGCTGCCCGAGGGTTCCTCTATAAAGATCAATACAACACCACTATGTGCATCACCCTCTACATACACACACAAGCACACAATTAAGACACACTGGTTTTGTTCCAACAAGAAACATGAGCTTCCCATGAAATCTTCCATAAAACAAAGCAGCACGACATCAATACATGAACATACAAATAAAAACATCTGATGCAAAGCAACATCCCTATTCCATCTCTGACAGATGGATGCTGGCGTTGTGTGAATATACCACAATGAAACAATCATTTCTATCAGCCCTGTGTACATATGAGGTGTCACACGACCGGCCAAGACCGTAGCTGGCTGCAGCGAGCAGATGTGGGGAGAGGTAATTATTTGGATACTGTTGCGAGAGAGTGGGTGTGTTGAGAGTCTAATACTATTTGGACATGGATCTGGTCCACTCTATTACATGCAGGGGAGCTGGCAGAGTAATGGAATATTTGATCAGCGCGGACTCGCAACAGCTCAAACACTGTGGGGCTAATATCTGGATGTCGGACAAGTCAACTCTTTTTTTTATTATCCTGACATGGGGCGGCAGAGGAGACAGAACAAACCTGACAGAGTCTACAACATGCATGATGAAATATATAATACGTTCCCCAGGTCAGACTGACAGCACAGGCATAATAAGAGGCGAGCTTGCCGCATTTGATTGGCGCTATCTATAACTACTGGGACCATCTTGCAGACCCAGGAGAGTCCTTTAAAGACAGCGGACTGGAAAGAGCTAGTTAGGTTGTTTCTAACTCTTTGCTGCAGATACGTGACAGGCTGACAGCTGTCCAAAAACATCTGAACTGGGCACTTCGCTCCTGAGCTGCTGAAAGTTTGTTTGCCTCCGATCACACATATATACACCATCTACCCATTCCAGCTTGGGTTGGACAATATTGTTGAAATCCACATCTCAATGTTGGTAGAATACTCTCTGATATCAATATACTCCACTATCATGCTTTAAACTCTTCACACACAACCTCCAATAACTAATTTTAATCTTTTTTTAATGCAGATTGCTTAGAATCATTCATTTGGACAAAAGGATGAGGTAGAAATTACCATCGAAACCCTAATTTCGACACAAAGCCCACATACACGCAGACACACTGACAAAGATAATGTGAGGTCATCCAGATGAGGCCTCTTGGCTAATCACAAGTGCAATCATCCTCTCAGCGGGGAGCCCTTCAGGATAAAAAGGGTGTCTCATTTCGTCTGACATTACACATATCTCTTCATTCCAATGCTGTCTTATCAGCTCAGCCCTCATGGGAAAACACAGCTGCACTTAGTGAGGAAAATCGGAGGAATTTCTGTGCCTGTAGACTACGTGTCTGTGTTTTCTGCATTTTTTTTTTCTCTTATGTGGGTGTGCAGTGATTCACACACGACAGGAGATGGCAGGTTGCATCACTACAGGAATTTGTGCAAGCTGGCTGGGTGACCTTGTTTGTCTTAGTTTAAGGTATTTAGGAGTCAGTTCACCCCAAAATCAGACGTTAATGTTTTAGTGGGAGTTGCCCAGTGTTTGAGATATTGGGCGTAGAGATTTCTGCCTTCTCTTGAATATAATGGGACAAGAAGGCAGTCGGCTTGTGGTGCTCATGGCGCCAAAAAATACTATTGAAAACTCAACAGAAATGTCTCTTTCCATAAATCATGACCTGGTTAATTAAGATAACCCACAGATCTTGTTGTGAGCAGTTTCATGTAGGAACCATTTATTTCTATTGGACTACACCAGGGGTAGGCAACCTAAAGGTGCTGACACACCAAACCAACATCAAAGAACTGGCGGTTGTTTGGAAAATTGCAATCTGAAAATAAAGGGAATCAGTGTAGGAATAACTTGTATAACGTTTTTATTAACAAATAGTAATATAAAACCTTGTTTTCCCTGCTGTTTGAGACCTTAAAAAATAGACTGCGACTTATATGCCAGTGCGACTTATATTCCGAGTTTTACAGTATGTTTTTTTTTTCCTTTTTTGGCCTTTTTTGGCCATGGCTCTTTTGATTGTAAAGGTTGCCGACCCCTGGACTACACCGACCACGCAGAACGAAGGAGGCCATTAATGTTTACATCTCGTACAGTCACGATATTTCCTTGGTGGGTTTAGTTCGTCAGAAAGTAAACAGTACTCATCTTTCAAGTGTATTTTTTGAGCTCTGAGCACCACAACTGAAGCGCAACGTTATTCCATTATATTGGAGTTAAAGCAGATATCTCTACAGCCGATATCTCCAACGCTCGGCAACTCACACTAAAACAGTCTAGACTGCCAAATGGTACTACAAGTAAGAGGAAATATATGTATTCTTGATTTTGGAGTGAACAGTCCTTTAAAGTATACATCAGTGTGTGTTTTGCTCCATCCAATAGTCAAATGGTTAATATATTGTAGACATGCTGTTTCTCCTGATGAAGTCAATGAGAATAACCATGTTTGATTTTTGGCTTCATGAATTCCAGTATCATGGTTCAATCAGAATAATATTTTACTTGTACAGCTGATTATTTCCCTGGGCTGGCTGCCCAAATATTCAACACAACCTGGAATCACTGTTTTGAATGTGTGTGTGTGTCTGCATGTGTGTGTATCTGTGAATGCGCATTCATGCACGCACGTACAGTATGTGTGTCCATTGTGATGTGACTCAGAAAACACAAGAGACAAACAGTCCATTTAGCCTTATCGAAGAAGTTATCGCGCTGACTATGAGAGAATATATACAGGCAAATAAACCCCAGATAGTATCTCAATATAGCTACACTCTACACTTACACAAACTTTTATCCCCTCTACAAGCGCAGCGCAGACATAGCCCTCAAGGCGACTCCACTCTTTAATGACTCAATAGAATGGTCGATATAGCAGGCACATGTATACTCAGGTGAGCTGAGCTGGCATGCTGAACACAGGGCTTGGTTTATGGCTCTCACTGTTATAGTTAATGGGGTGAAACCTGAAGTAGAATACTGCAAAAAAGATCACCTCTATGGCAGAGCTGAAGTGCAAAGTATGACATCTGCATCAACACATATAATCATGCTTAAAAACTAAACGGGGAAGGAGTTTATGTAAATGTTGAGTAGTGTATGTGCGGTGTTTTATATAAATATGAAACCAAAAGTGAGGCTGCAACAAAGGGGAGTATGTAACTCCTGTCGCCTGCAATTTTGTGTTTTTCCAAATAAAAGTACAGTGCAAGGCGTCAACACATCTCTGACAAAGGGAGCGAGAACAAAATGTAAATACAAACTGTCTGCTAAACAGCAGCAGGTGGATGCTGCATCCTGAGGAAGATCTATTGTCTCTCCTCTCTTTGATATTCTTTGCAAAGCAACACAGACCAGCCACAGGCCAGATGTAGCCTACGTGTCTACATAAAAAGCCTGCGTGCGCCACACTGTACAAAGAAAGCTATTCATAAAGAATGTGCCATGAGTGTGTGCATACCTCCGAGCGTGCTTTGCACTAGACTTTTCAAAAACGTCCAATACTGGCAAAGAAAAGGCCTTTTTTATCTCCTTTCTTTTACACTGAGGTTTGGATTGCTTTCAACCCATCATGTTATCACCATCACCAGCAGCTACGTCTTTGAACCGTGCTAGTTTCCAACATTACTAGGCTAACAACATGACACAAGAATTCTTTGAGATGACCGTAATTCCTGTGAAGGCAACGCTGATTTTCATGCATCATACCCACATTTGAAAGGCAGGATTTAGGTTGACATGCAGCCCCATGGTTCAGCAAATTATGATAAAGGCGGTATAAAGTATGCATACACATCGCTATTAAAGGTCCAGTGTGTAGGACTGAGGGGGATATATTGGCAGAAATGCAGTATAATATAATAAGTATGTTCTCTTTAGTGTATGATCGCCAGAAAATCAGACGTGTTTTTGTCACCTTAAAAAGAGCCAACATGCCAAACAGCCAAAAGTCCAACATGTTGCGCCGCCATGTTTCTACAAAAGCCCAGAGCACACAAACCAAACTCTAGCTCCAGACAGGGCGTTCGCTTTTAGTGTTTTCACGTTGGCCACTGTGTTTTGCAGCCACTCCTTGATAAGCAGCATCAGAAAAACAGTTATTTTTAGCCTGGCACACTTAATTCAGTGATTTTATCTGTTTAAATTGCTAGGTCCATTTGTTTCTAAGAGGGGGAGACCTCTGCAGCTGATTTGGCTCCCGCTTTAATCCTCCTGAACATCTGGATCTTAAGTTATCAGAGAAAATAAGGGAGCACACACTAGCAGGTGCTGAGCAATTGGCCCATCTGCAATGAGCCGAACACCATAGGAGAAACACTGACGTTTTACTGGTTATACTGACCTGGTCTGTTGTTTCAACACATTCTCACTCCGACCTCGCCACATATTGATGTTTTGGTCATGGACTTTCCATGTCCACATACGACATGCAAGGTACCCTGGGTGTGTTGGTTGTTAAAGTTCTGAGGCGCCGTGTCAAGTTGTCTTCTTTCAAGATACACTTTCGTTTTCACAGGAAATTTAATGTTTACATACAGTCTCTTTCAAAATAAACACACTACGTCAGTACAACACTGCAAATTGACGCTTTTTTCCCCTCAACAACAAACACACATGGTTGGGTTTTAGGCAATAAAGACACGGTTAGGTTTAGGCAGGGGCGGACTGGGATTAAAAAACAGCCCTGGACTTTGACTCGGCCCAGCCCACAACAACCAGTGCGCATACGGTATGCGCTTCCTTCTTCTTCAATTTGATTGGCGGCCGGCCGGCTCATAGATATCTATGGGCCGGCTGGCATCCAATTTAAAGGCTGCCACCTAGCGGACTGGACGTGGAACAGTAGATTATCAGGGAGAAAAAGGAAAAAAAGGAAAAAAAACAAACAAAACGGTGATGACTGCATGGCGGCCGCTGGCCGTCCTGGAGTACCAGCCGTTCTGTGATTCTCCAGAACCTCCAGATGGCCAGTCCGCCCCTGGGTTTAGGCAACAAAAGGAAGTGGTTACATTTAGGAAAAAAGAACTGGGTTTGGCTTTAGAATCTTACAGGACACAAACACCACTCTCTTGAGTGAAAGTCGGTGTTGGTTGGACCAATCCACCACCCCTGGTCCCACTCCGACTTTCGCTCCCTAAACTTTCGTCCTTGGCCCACCGCGTTTCTCCGACACCACCGGGCAACATAAAACTAAAACGGCAACCAGCTGTGAATCATACTAATGTTAAAGAACGCCTTTTTCCATTGATTTCTGATGCCGCAAATCACTGCCCAAGTGCCAGATTTTGACAACTTCGGAGTGAGACTGTGCTCTTTGTTTTGGAGAGGAAGAGGCCTCTGTGGATAATTCAGCTCCCAGTAAAAACCTCCTAAACAACATACACTGTAAAAATCCAAATCGGGAGTTAACGTGTGGCACGTGGGAGAAGTTTCATATGGTTGCAATCTGCAATCCTCACCACTAGATGCCACTAAATCCTACACACTTGTCCTTTAAACTACTGAATGTGCATACTTGTGCATCTGGCCTCAGGTTTGTGGTAAACATGCTTTTGTAGTTGAATGACATCACATTAAATGATTTCTGGGGGTGAAGTTTACATTTTTCAGAGCATACGTTTGATGACTGTAATTTCAAAATTTAGGAGGTTGGACATGATTTCTGTGCAAAAGAACTGAGTTGAAACTCTTTACATACCTTACAGTGATATATGTAGGTGTACAAGTGCGGCATTGAAACATTGGCATTGCAAAGCTCATATCTAGACCTCTGTGAAAGACAGACGGTCATCTCCACATTGGCTTAGCAGCATAACAGCAGGAGAACAGCTATTTGCTGATAAAGGCGTTACAGTAATAAGAGTCCCCATTACAGCAGGCTTTTCTCTCCAGGAGGCTAATGATAATTAGACATATACTACTGTCCAGCCATCCATCACACGGCAGGGGAGTGGGACACTGAGCCCTCTACTCTATGAGTTTGTCCTCTTTCCCTAAGACACACACAAACACAAAATCTCATATAAAGTGATTTAAGTGGTTATAGTGCGCGTGCTGAGGGAGAGCAGGAGGAGGATAATGTTTGGATCAAGGCAACAAATTTTGATGATTACACTCCTGCAGTGATCCCAGGACTCTGCTGCTGATGTGTGCCATAAAAAATATACATCCGGTGTAACATCTTTTGATGACTGAGGCATAATGTTTGCTATGGATTATTGCTGAACTCATAAAGTGCATCCTGTCAACATTTCTTTTTCGCTGAAAATAAAACTCCAACTATCAAACGAGCAAGCAGCATTCATTAACATATAACGACCAGCACTCAAAGCTAACAATCGCCATGGTTTTTTTTTTTCTGTGTCAATTCCTATCCTGATGCTAATTATAAATGAGGTCTATCCATCTCGTGACAGTCAGATAACAAGTTTTCTCAGCGGCAGCCGCAGTCGTTATTCCGCTCAGTGTTGCGCATATCATCCAAACGGCATCACTCACAGGAGTCACGACGTTCACTAGCAAATTAACTACCTGATGAGCCCTCAATCACCAGACGAGCTCATGCAGCTGTCATCTAAATGAACCACAATCCCTCCTTTCCTCCGTCTGCCTGCCTTTGCCTCAGCTGCCCACAAGCAAAAAAGTGGAGATAACCGAGGCATTAAAACGGACTTTGTTACATCTTTTGGAGCGCAGACAAGGTTCATTACACTTCCAATAACAGATAGTTAAATGAATGTTGTAGCTAATTAAGTACATTTGTAAGGTTTTAATTGTTGGGATATTGGCAGGAGGGGAAGAAAATCAGGGGAAATATGAAGAGAAACAAAAGATACGATTGCTCATATTCCTCACCTTCACCCACTTGGGTTGTTGTTTCATATTGTGCAATTTGAGATGCAACTCCAGGGCACAATGCCTATTGAGTGCAAGCATATTACAAAACAGCATGGTGGCACAGTGTTTACTGAGGAAATTACACATTATGCCGCTGTGTCCCATAAGAAGATTTTTCAATTACACTTTCATTGGATTTGTTGACGCGCGTTTGCCTGAAAATGAATCTAAATGGCTGTTGGGAATAGAGCATTAACAGATGGAAAGAAAGAGGAGGGGAACTAATGCACAGATGGAGGTCAAGCATCTTTATTTTGATGCCGGTTTATAAAATATGACCCGAGTAGAGATATTCACAGCGTGGTGAAAGATGTGGAAAAATAAGTCAAGCATACACTTGCAGAAGGGGCTGGAGAATGATAAGGAAAGACGGATGTATGAGACGGGACAGACACTGAGAAAGAGGCAGGAGAGTCAAAGAGGGGATGTAATTGTAATGGCTGCTGTAGGAGAGAGGAATAACGTCGTGGGAGAGACAAAAACTGAGTAAAAAAACACCCTGAATATGTTTAGAACTACAAATAAACCTTCTTTCAGTGATTTATATTAGACAAAGAAAATTTTACATTTACATCCCGCCCTGACTGTAAACCAGGTCGGAATCAGCCAATGGCGGTTCCGTGCATGCGTGATTCACTTGACGTGGAGGGGTTAACATCTCCTGCTCTGACTGCAGCTGGGAGGGAGGACTGGGACGTCTGTGAGTGCTTTGGGGCGAGGGAAGGACCCACGGCAGCATCCGCTGCTCGTTGAGAAGAAGAACGATATGTGCTTTCACGTCAGAGTCTCCAAAAGTCTCCAACAACATCAGAAAAGGTTTCTAGATTTGTTGCTAGTTGCTTTTTTGAAAAAGAGTCGCTAGAGGGGTCTGAAAAGTCGCTAAGTGGGCAACACTGGATGTTTACCTCCTAATCTCAGGCCACATCCACACTAATATGTTTGTATTTTTTATTGAAAACAATCTCTATATAAACAAGCATTTCAGCACCGTTTCAGAAATAATCTCTGTCCATACTAACATGTCTAAAACGCAAATTAGACTACCAGTCACTGGGCATGCTTGTGACGACGTAAACCATAAGCAGATTGTCTTGTCTGCAATTGGTTGCTTAGTTGCAGGAAATACTACGGAGATGGTTAAAAGTGAGACCAGAAATGTGTTTGCTTGGACCATCAAAGAGGTGGAACTGTGGGCCGTCGGTGGCTTAGTGGATAGTGCAGGCGCCCCATGTACAAGGCTGTTGCCGCAGCGGCTTGGGTTCGAGTCCAGCCTGTGGCCCTTTGCTGCATGTCATCCCCTCTCTCTTTCTCCCCCTTTCACACTTGGCTATCCTGTCCATTAAAGGCAAAACGCCCAAAAAATATATCTTTAAAAAGAGGTGGAACTGTTACCAAAAGTAACATGAGTATAATGTAGTCAAGGCACGGGGAGCAAATTAGGAGTCCTTGCAAAGCAAATGCGGCAACACAGAGCAGAAGTGGGAGCATTATCCATTGCCAGAACGAGTCATGGCAATGAGAAAGGAGTTCCCACATGAAGGGTGCAATCAAAAAAGGTATGCAGGCCGAGCTATACTGTTTTGATTTGATAAGACCCTATTGGAAGTGAACCTGGCTGTTGGCATGGCTTCAAAATTCTCTGTTTCCACTCGTCCAAACTAAAATGCAACCCTGGAATTTTCAAGCGAAAACAGGGGCAGCATCATTTTCAAAAGACTTCAATTTAGGGGTGCAAAAATGCCAATAGCAATAGTTCTGCGTTTTAAAGCAAAAAAGTATTAGTGTGGATGTCGCCTCAGTACCTCATGGCAACATGCTCTTAACTATGAACTGGATCTGCACTGGCATGAGCATATTAACCAGCTCTCAGGATCTCAGGAGAGAATCACTGAATTATTAGCTTTGGTAAGTAAACCAGTGGAGCCAATATGCACTTTCAGAACTTTTAAAGTTTTAATGTTTAATCAGACTTCATCTGAGGGGGAGCAGGGGATATAGGTCAAAAGAAAGCAGCTGGTTTGGACATTAACCTGACAGATACAGGATAGTGATGAAGATAAAAAATACTGTATATTATGATTTCAGCAGAAAAATGCAAATTGATTTGCATTTTTCTGAAAAAACAAAATGGCGGCTGTCTCCAGGGACGTAGGTGTGATGAAAAAGGCATCACAACAACAAAAACAACAACTTGCTTATATGTTACCAGAGTCTGTTGCAATTATAAAGTGATTGTAGAAAACAAGTGTCACACACTAAAATCAAGATCAAAAAGCGTCTTGAAGAAGGCCCAAAGGCTGAAATGTCATCGAAATAAAGACATGCATACGGAGCCAGAGTGTGTGACACTTGTTTTCTACAATCAAGTCTAGTGCCAGTGATCAGCACATCATTATAAGTCTTTACGTGCATTACTTTTATGTCGCAAATATAAAATGAAACAAAACAACACCTTAGTGATTATTTTTCCTCACCACCATGCTTCGTATGTCTGTCTCTAATGCTTCTTCTATGGTCCCTCCATATTTTGGTGGTAGTTACAAAGCTTAATGCTATACTTGGTGCTATTTTCTACAAAAAACTACCTACAGGTGGTGAGATTTTTGGCTAACCTTAACGCAACCTAGTACTACTACGCAAACAAATTTAAGCTGCTATACCCTACGGCTTAACTTCCCCATAACGTGATTACCACGATGCACACTGCAATGACATACTGTCTATGTGATGGAGCTGTGTAATGTTTTTTTAAGTTTTGTTAGCACAACAGTAGCTGAATTTGTGACCTCATTATTACGTATGAGACCAGAGCATTGCCACAGCAAACCTTAGAGATAAAGTAATTTTTTGCCTTTTTTTTCCCAGTAGTGCATCTTCTATGTGTCATGATCTTCCATGAGTGATATGATCTTTTCCCAGGGTAAAACTAAAGTTTAAATCCACAGGCTGCACTGCTCTGCTCTTTTGTTGCAGGGACATGCGTCTCTGGCATCAGAAAAAAATATCTTTGAATGCGCAACCCGCTGCTGGATAGCAGGTAAGAAAACTGGTGAAGGGACTGAATCACAGAGAAATATACAGTAGTAGTGGTAGTAGTAGTAGTGGGCTGGCAGGACAATAGAGGCAACTGGATCAGTGCTTTTTAAAATCAGATTCCTGGGATGGATATCAAGCTCAAAAACTATAGTATGTACAAACAGGAATTATACTGCATAGTCCAGGGCTTGAATCTATATGCAGAGACCCTAAAAAAAATCGATCAGACTGAGTTGGTAACAACATTAACAGATGATGAGGATACAGTCTTTTTTTTTTTTTTATCATTTTACCTTTCAAGTCATGTTATTTCTAACTAAAATGCCAGAGTGTATCATGAAAACTGTATTGCACATAGACATTGCTAACAGCACGTACAAACTGTAAATGCCAGCTTTCTCCAATAATAGTGCCATGGTACTTTGTGAGATAAGGTTTTTCTTTTTAAAAAACTTTGCAGGACTGACCAACAAACCAACAGAGTGACTTTTAAAATGCGACAACACAACTCAAGGAAAGATTACCTTGGCACACCCCAGCTGTTTACTGTATGAACTGAGTGCTGCAGCAGTGTACTGTGTTCCTGAGTGTAGGTGATGTAGTGTCACAGACGGACTGAAATCGGCCAATTTGCCAGGCTTTCAGGGTATGCTCAGCACTTAAGCCTTGGCTGAACTGCGCATTGTACTGTGAACGCGGGTGTTTGTCGGAGGTTAAGAAATGTTGCAGTAAATCCATTCTGCTCTTTCTTGTGGCTCCTGCCCAGATATCTGGATGTTGCCGAGCTTTAACAAACAGGCTCCCTGTGCTATCAGCCCTAGTTATCAGCCCGTCACACTGTATGGGGAAGATAAATCTAGGCAATTAAAATTTAAATTGCCGTGTGCACCGCCGTGACTTCCCTCTTTCTGTGTGTCTCCACGTCTCTCTCTCTGGCACCCGGCTGGACTGCTCCAGTCCTATGTCAGGAGGCAAATAAAAAGGCGTGCCGCCAGGGAAGGAAATCATCCTGGTCAAACAGATACATCTCACTTCTTGGAGAGCTTAGTGCTTTATCCCAAAGCATGTTTCTTTGCCATTACTTCAACTCTGCTCATAGTCTGTTAAGCGCTTGTACTTTCCAACCAAATACCTCTGTCTGCCTTTTTTTAGATGAGGTAGTGTGATGAGACAGTTATCAAACTGAATCTGCAGACGAAATGAGATTTTCTGGCTAGTAGAAGTAAATGAATGGCATGCAATGAATACAGCTGAGAGCGAGGGCCCAAACCCAAAGCTTCCCTAGTGGAATTGCTCATTGGCATAGTGATGAAATCATCAGAAATTGACAATAATCCATTAATAATTTTAGCCATTTATGAAGCAACAGTGGCAGATTTTCGCTGGGTTCAGCTTTTCAAATGTGCTGCTTTTCTGTTTTATATCATGGCAAACTCAATGGGCTTTGAATGGGCCTGCTGGTCCAATCCTCACTCCTTTTTCAAACATAACCCCTTTCGTATAACCAATTTTAGGTCAAAGATGCTCTGGAGGCGAGGAGAGTTTGCACAATTCACCCCAGACAGCTTTACAAAGAATTCCCGAGAGGCTCTTCACTCAGCTTAATGGGACAGTTTCCCCACCTGGTCAAAGCAGCCAGTTCTCATTTGGCTACAGAAACACTCTGCGGGGTAGGAGGGTGAAAATAGCAATCACATGTAGGGCGATTCAGTACCTCAGGTAACATCAGCAGTGCAACACCTTCCCCTCTGCTGCGTCGGAGTGCACCAGAGGATTGAAGAAGTGACCATGAGATGGGAGGAGAGTGATGGAGGCCGGGAGGCTTTGACAAGTTGGAAAATAGCTCCATGTGACAAGTGCTCCTCAGTGGTTCGAGTGTAAATGATAGGATGAGTGGATATGAGTAAAAACGACTGTCTAGATCACAGGTGAGAGGAGACCCATTGCTGTTGGTGATTCAAATGATTATTTGAAATAAATCATTTGGTTTAAAAGCCCAGAATAATTGACAACTGCCCATGCATAGGTTACCATAGATCTAACAGACATCCCCAAATTTTCTCAATTAATCAATTAGCCATTCTGTAACATGTCAGAAAATTGTGACAAAATGAATCTTAAAGCTGAGGGTGATGAAGATCATTGTTACTTGTTTTTCCCCGGCCGACAGTCCGAAACCATAAATTATTCGCTAATCTGTCAGGAATCCAAATTCAATTGGGCTGGACTAAAAAACTACATAAATAAATTTAAAATAATCAAATCAAATCAAATAAAATCAAAACACAATAAAAATAAAACAAAACAAAACAAAACAAAATAAAATAAAAATAAATGAAAATAAAAATAATACAAAATAAATTAACATTAAATAAATTAAAATGCATTAACCAATAAACAAAAAACAAACAAACAAACAAACAAAAAACAACACGTTTACAGGGCGGACATTTTCAGCAGACTAAAACAATTAACCAACTATTACAATAGTTAAGGATTCATTTTCTTTTCATCATAAATGCCTTAATTTCTTGATGAGCAAATCAAATAATCGCCCAATCATTTCAGCACTAATGACAACAATTTTAAAATCTAAAATCATTTTCAAAGGACCAGTATCTCTGAGCACCACACTGTCAACACGCAGCCAGTAATTGGAAAATTCAGCCAAACCTCGCCTGTTGTTTCTGGCTGAGTAATACTTAGTGGAGAGAAAGAAGTCGGGCTCAACAGAGATTCTCAACTCTTCCACGTTATCGTTCCTCCGGCTGGCAGAAGCAGCTGTGTCTCTATTCAACTCGTTGATCAATAGCAATAGATCTAACCCTAGAGCTGCTTTCACTGTTATCAGTGCACATATTGACAAGGCGGTGGATCAGCGTCAGCAACCAATTCAGGCCCAAGTGTCAACATTATTAAATGGTTAGGGATTATGCACGTGTCTTCTCTCTTGTGAGGGTGTTAAAGTTACCAAATACAAACTACGAAAAAATTGATTTAAGTTTGAAGGGTATGAACTAGCCATTCTTAACCAGCCTGCTCTTAAATCGACCATTCACTCCTTGCAAACAGGATTTGGAGAAAGAATAAAACCAAGTCTGATACAGCAGCACTGGAAAAACCCATACTCATCTCTCACACACATACACACACACAACTTGCCTCAAAGCCTCAGGCAAGGCAGGGCTGCTCACTGAATTTTCATTTGCCTGTTTGCTTTAACTGCTTCTCCATCATCACATAGACAGTCTTTGATCTTTGATCCATGACAATGGTTTGGCCTGTGCCTCCTCCTCCTCCTCCTCCTCCCTGTCCCTTTGCACTGTACCCATCCATGTGGAATAACAACAGTAACATCTCACTACCAGCGATCGGTAAATCCAACACAATGCAGCCGCTGTGCCCAGATAATGCAAACGACCAGATAAGCATAAGAGTGATAACCTCCCTCTCTCTTTCACACACACATACACACACACGCACAGGATCTTAATGATGCAAAGAGCTTGGCAGCAGCACAACACGGGGCCGTCCGAGGCCTCTATGAGGCAGGAGATATGAGGATGATGAGGTCTCAGAGGTGCGCTGGAGAGCTGTGATAATAGAAGAGCTTTTCCATCTGCTGGAGGAAGGGCCGAGAGCCCAGGCGTGACAGAGCGGCAACGACCACGCCCAGGAAGAACAAGCGTATGCAAAGTGCAGAGAGTCAAAGAGAATGAATGGAAACGTGACGATCGGAAAACAGACATCCCTCATTTTTCACACAGGGCTTTGGCTTTGTGATAAATCCCCATTCACTTTGCAACGATCCATCTTGCTAATGGTACCACTCTCTTATCCAAACTGCTATGTAAATATCATCCGTTATAGCCCATAGGCAAGCAGTGCCAACAAAGCGTTTGTAGTGTGCGTCTATGTGTGTGTCACGACTGGGGGTGTGTGTGTGTGTGGTTGTGTGTGGGCCTTTGTTTGCACAATAAAGCAGAGCAGTAAAGCAGAGAGAGCAAATGGTTTCATAAAGGCCAACTTGGTTCAAACAGTTTCCACCTGATTTGGTTTATAGGCCCAGATGATGCACACCTGCATTATCGTTAATATACAGTAAAGCACACATCAACGGAAATGCCCCGAGGGGAAATAAATCACGACTGAAAAACCTTTTCAGTGTATGTCTGTCAGTCTGTCTTTCAGAGGTCTCCGCGGTCCACTATACACCACGCTGCTAATCAGCTATGGACTGAATGCTAATTGTAAACACAGTGGGTGTTGTTGTCACGGTGATGGTTGCGGGAGCTGGAGCAGTCCTCTCAAGGCGTGACTGCCTATGTGGTAACCTCAATTTGAGCACGCAGAACTGCCAACGTGAACTCCCTGATCTCATCACAGAGGAGGAAAAATGAGAATCGAGTCCACTCGCTTGCCTTAAAGCTCTTTCAGGATTTTCCATCCCAGGCAGAGCATATTATTTTGGACAGACTCTTTTTTTTATAAGAAGCACGTGAGGGTTCAATTTTTAGTGCTCTAATGATGTGTAATGGCAAACACAGAGCAAAGTTCCTTATCATAAAAAACATAAAAACACGAGGGCAGTTCCAGGGCAGCCGGTAACAGTGTCATCAAAAAACACAAATGAAAATCCAGCCAGTGCTGATGACCTCAGCTGCAGCAGGGGTTTTCCCACAGCAAGAAAGCAATGCAAACTTTAACAGGCAGGACTTTGGTATACTAAGCTACATATGAATCTGTAATATGAGTCACAGGCCTAGACATGAAATCATTTATGAGGCTTCCTCTGGCTGTTTGGTTGACTCGGAGAGTTTCACAGAGAAGGGAAAAGACCTCCCTGCCCTATAAATAAACAGCACTCTGTCCTGACTTCCTCTGCGCCCATGCAAGCAGGAGCATTACAAAGACCTGTCTACGGCGCCGAAACTCGTGGCTGACCAATGAACTTACATAACGTTGGGGACACGCTCGGTTAATCATGCCTGAAAGAAAGATGTAAGAGTAAAGAACGACATCGGGCTGCTGTTAATGAGTAATAGGGCCAGTGTGTTCTCACCTCTAATAAAACGGTTGTAAAGACATGTGGCCTGGATGCCATTGCATCAATTATGTTCTGTAAACTTCTGAAATATGAGGTCAGAGAATCGGGGCTAGTGTTACACCAAGGCCGACTTTTTCCGTAAACATTTCCTGAAGATGGCGTAAAGGATGAGACGTCACCAGAAAATACAAAATACCAAAATTTATTTGAAAAGAACAGATTGATTTGAACGACTTTTCTTAAAACTTTCTTTTGTTTTCTGATGCCAAGACTATATACTGTCATTAAATGATGAAAAACGTCCATCACAGTATCCCAGTGATGTCTTTAAATGTCTTATCTGTCCAATCAGCAGTTAAAACCTAAAGATATCCAGTTTGCAATAATATGAAACAGAGAAAAACTGGAAATCCTCATATTAGAGTAGCAGAAATTTGGGGTATTTTTGGCTTGAAAATGACTCAAATTATTAATAAACTATCAAAATACTTGCCAATTACCTTTCTGTCGATCCACTAATTCATTAATGGACTAATCATTTCAGCTCCATTGCAGCTGAAGATGGAACTTTTGGAGATAAAGCAAAAAATAAATGAAAAATGATGCACTACAAATCATATTAGTATTCATTTTGTCATCTTCAAATACCAGATCTTGCTTGTCATCATCTTGCGTCTGCTTTACTTTGTTCATCTTGCTGAAAACCACTCCTCACCCTTTCTACCAAAGGAAACATCAAACCCACATTCATCAACATCACTTCTAATCTAATCTCGTGCTCGTCCAGGAGGAGTTACATCACAACTTCCTCTCGGCGGGGTCAACAGTCCCCTTGGTCACTCAGTGGGGGGTTTTTCCCTCCCAGATTCCAAGCCCGCGCTCCGGCACGTCAACCTCTGCAACCCCACAAACCGGAAACCACCCCTCCACCCCCACCTCCCTGTTCCTGATTATTTTAGCATTGCATTAGAAGCCTGGCCATTAGACAGACAAGCTTGTTTCCTCCTCACATCCATTACAGGCTCGGCCTGCAGCGGTGAACTGGATTGGAGAGGCAGGGACTCACAGCTCCTTGCATTAAATTAGAGCCACCACACAGAGAGCGCCGAGATTTGGGAACTCCATAACTCATATCTCAATATAGCATGAAGGGCCTTCTTAATAGAAATGAAGGGATCTGAGGCTCTGCCTTTGTCTGTAAGGATCTTATCATTACCTGGGGTGAGGCTACGCTGGGAACAAGGAGCAGTAATGGATGATTCAGGCTCCTTCAAGTGATGTGTTTCAGGCCTGAAACTAATGATCGAGTTATCTACAGTATTTATGAGCTGATTATAGTTTTTGATGAGTTGAATGATTTCTTAGTCTATTAAATTTTCCCAGGGACCTAATTTACATCTTGAGATTGTATGCTTTCTCCTAATAACTGTCCAAATTTATAACCAATTTAAAGGTCCAGTGTGTAGGATTTAGGGGGATATACTGGCAGAAATGGAATATAATATATTGAGTGTGTTTTCTCTAGTGTACAATCACCTGAAAACAGGAATTCCTGTGTTTCCATTACCTTAGAATGAGCCGTTTATATCTACATAGGGAGTGGGTCCTCGTCCATGGAGTATGCTATGTTTCTACACTTGCCCAGAACAGACAAACCAAACACTGACTCAAGATGGGGCCATTAGCATTTTCACGTCATCCACCGTAGTTAGCAGCCCCTTCACGCCACGCCAAACAGCATTGGAAAAACACTGATTTTTAACTTGATACTGCTTAACTGCCCTTATCGTTTTGAATGTCTCTCGTTTGTTTGGAGATCAAGAGACCTCTGGACAATTCGGCTCCTTTTAAAAACATCCTCAATGTCTGGATATTATGTTATCGGAGAAAAAAGGTGTGCATACATACAGTAGCAGGTGCTGAGCTAGCAGCCCGTCTATGACGTGCCGAACTGCGTAAAAGAGGCACTGATTTGTTACATGAATTGCTTCATTCAGTGTTTCTACCAGTTTTAATCACTTGGTCAATTTGTTTTGGAGAGGAGGAGACCTCTGCAGATAATTTGGCTCACTGTAAAAACCTCCTAAGCAATAGACACTGAAGGAATCCTAACCAGGAGTTCAACCTTAGCACATGGGATTAGGGTTGTCATGAGAAACGATACTTCGGTACCAAGTCGATGCCAACATGCAAAAATATGTTGGTACCCGATTTTTTTTCGGTACCGTAAGTACCGGATACAACTTTGCCCTCAGCAGGCCGTGTCGATTGCTGTCGGAACTGACGGGGGCAGTATACTCGCGTCAGTCTGTGCCGAGGACGAGCACCGAAGAAGAACGCCTGTTCTCCATCGTCTTTGCTAGAAACAATGGCTTCTACAAGTGCTAGAGCTTAGATCGGGCCCAAAAATTCCAGCCCGACCCCACCCGAGCCTGTGCATGTTGTGTCCGAGCCCGTCCCGTCCCTTTAACTGTAATTATGAGCCCGAGCCCAATTTAAACCCGACATTTTTTTTAAGGATACAAACGTGGACACTGAAGGCTGACTCTCGTCTTTCTTTCCATGGCAAGCCTTCGTCATGTGCCAAGTGTCAAGGTCCTCATCTTTTTGCTGTCATATACCAGCATCGTGCTGCACTTGGTACACTCAACGAAGCCGACACACACGTTGTCACCGTCGATCACTCACGTGTGCGCGGCCAGTGGCGCCGTCAAGGGGGGTATCGCAACAAGCCTACATGGAAAAAGTTTCAGCTGGTTGCAATCTGCAATCCTTGCTGCTAGACGCCACTAAATTCTACACACTGCTCCTTTAAGAAAACAGAAAATAAGCTGAAACCAGCTAATACTTGACAAATGACTCAAAAAATTAATTAAAAATTGTTATCAGTTCACTTTTGGTCGGTCATCTATCAAATCATTTCAGTGTGTCACGCCGCAGCCCAATTCATTCCCAGACAACTTTCAGGCAGCCACCGTCATTAAAAGACATAGTTGCAGGTCCAAGAACTGCCAGAGTCATGTTTTTAGATGTTAATGAATTCTCTTTCAGCCCTGGACATTTCTGACAGTACTGAGCAAGTTGCTGTGGCTGATGACCGTGAGCAGACGTTATGTAAACTGGTGATTTATTTTGGGATGTGATACAGTGTGCTGAATAAGTATATTTTAACATTCCTCCGGCATCTGGCCTTGGGAAGATAAATAACACTTTGTAGGCTGAAGAAAACATCCGGTTGTCAGAGTGAAGAGTGATGAACCTTTTTTTTTTTTTTTGCACCAAACACTTTTTGTGTTCATAAAGCTGATATCAGTAGAGAGGCAGTCTGAGGGAAGTTGCAAAACATATTTGCAATTTAACTTCCATGCTTCTATGCTTACTGGAAGTTAATATAAATCCTGCAGAAGTATCACGTTAGAAAGTGAAAGGATGTATTTTAATACCAGAGAAATCAGCATTACTCTCCCTTCTTTTCTGAACCTTCACCCTTAAACAAAACACACTATATTGGATTTTACTGTATATATTTCCAGAGGGGTAAACGCAGCTACTAACGCTGAGTCATCATCCACATTTAAATTATTCATTAAACCTCGAGCTGGATCCGCTCGCTTAAGCTTTCTGATCAATTTCTCTGTGTAACAGTGCGGCAATCGGCCTGTTCACACTTTCCCTCCTTCCATCGGCAGCAACCAATCACCACGTTTGCTTTCCACTTGGAAACTATCCATCACACCCTGGCAAGGTATGCAGATGACTGTGAGAAGAACCAGTGGTACATGTATGATGCAGAATTAAAAAAGGCTAGTGCTGAAGAAATGTGTGGTTTCAAAGCACCAAAGCCAACTACTCCATCACGTAGTTACACATTGTTGTTTTTGTTACAGCATGTGGGTGTGTTTTACTTAACAAATACAAGATAACTTGCACAGGAGCTGGTTAGCAAAGAGTTAAAGTTTAACTGTGAACTTACTAACTAGAGTCAAGATTTACAGATGGCACGTGCATGTGAATTTGCATATGTGCACAACTCTCTCCGTGCATGGCTGGGCATGTCAGACCTCTCTACCCCGACCCTCCACTGCTGATGTGCTGGATGTGTGTGCGCTCACTGTCTTGTCACTTTGCAGCTTTAATCTAATTAGACTGTTGGGGTGCTTTACGTGCTCCGCAATGAATGGCAAACACACAGCACATCAGGGGGATGTCCTGAGGAGGAAGCAAACGCCAACAGATGGCTTTAATATTCAGCAAATGAACAGTCGGATCTTTCACGCGAGCACTCCGGACAGAGCCAAATGAGATAGAAATGCAAACTAGGCAAACATCCGATGCTCTTTGATTTGCTAAAGGCTACAGTTTGCCTTAAACAAAGTACAGCGGGGCACGTCATGAAGGAGGAAGGGAACAGGGTCAGGCAATTAACGAAAGTTTCCAAAAACCAACAAGCCGTTGCTCTCTTTCATGCCAGGTGTGAGAAGGCGATGAGTTTCAGGTATTTGTAGATTCTGGTTGTTCCCTTGGGCCCAGACACACCAAACTGACACTGAAAAACTAGAGGCACCAAAGCACAACGGTTGCGTCACCTCACGTCGCCTGTGTCTCGGCCAAAAAGTTACCCTTGAACACGCCATGAGCACGTATGTTCTGTTCCTGCGTGAGAGGAAATAACTCTCTATGCCAGCGGGCGGCGGTACTCTGTATCGTCACTAAAAGGGAGAACCAGAGGATTGACAAGACAGATTCAACACATCAAAGAACTAGAGGCAACGAAGGACGACTGTTGCGTCACCTCACATCGCCTGTGTCTCGGCCATAAAGTTACGCTTGAACACACCGCAACACAGCATGTACACTCTGCACCTGTGTGAGAGGAAATAACTCTCCGTAGGCCACGGTAGTCTGCATTCAGCATTCAAGACGGGAAACCAGAAGACCAACAGGACGGATTCAAGACACTAGTTAGCCAGTTAGCACATTAACAACACAACCTGATGTTAAAAAAAGAACAATAACACAATTAAAAATTATTTCTGCTAATGAGCGCAATGGAAAAAAGACATGTTTCGGCCTTACGCCCTCAAGACTTAAGTCATTCGTTTGCTTCCCTCACTTCTATTTCTCTTCTCGCGTGCTGAAATGAACTGCCAATCATATTGATTACATTCACAGACAGGCTACAGCGTCTCAAATGCCGATTCAACATGTGGCATTGGCCGAAAACAGCTGACAACTGCCGACTTGTGCTAATGGTGAGTGAACACTGCAAAAACAAGGGCGACACATCGACCGACATCTACCTTACACAACTACTTAGGCCACAGTGCTACTGACTGCTCAGCCACTCAGTCCTAACAGCTGAAAGTCTTCATCTGCAAATGTATAAACTCTCTTTTTCAATACTTCATATTCAATACAATTCATATTTTTGTCTTAATATGTGTTGTGTGCTTATACAGCCAGCACACAGTCAGCACAAATGTGCTATAAATGACACATTTAATTGCTGTGAATACGGAAACAACAAGGATTCAAAAAGGAGAAGAGCATAAAGTTTCCATTTTGCATCCCACATCCCACCAACAATCAGGTCTCTGTACAAAAAGTGGAAGTTAATTTTCATATTTTAAAGAACAAACAACGCTTTCATAATGGAGCATGTGTTATCTTAGATCAACTCAGATCATGAACTGTACATTAATCATTAACTCTCAGATCGCAGTAATCAATCAATAACCATTATGTGCCTCTGCTGAAGCAAGCGCTGTACTGTCACTCTTCTTTCCTATTAAATTTGGCAGATGCACAAACCATATTTCTATTTTTTTTCCTCCTCATTGACGGACGTCTGTGCAAATCTTACTCATAATTCCACTCCTCTGTCCTGCAGACTGCCTCTCTCCCCGTCCTTGAGTTAAGCACTTCTGACACAGTATAAACAACTTCACTGCTCGGTGAGTTGCACTGCGTTGCTTGTTGAAAGCCTTGGGTGGGCTCGACAAAATGAATCATCAATTTATTTGTTTTCTTCTCCGAGATCATCACCTATTCTCTGATTTTAAAAGACAACAAATATTGTAAAAGCTATAGCAAACAGCCAACATCCATCTGGGTGTCCTTGGAGAGCCATAAGTTTGTTTATAGTCTGTTTAACTCCTGATTAGTTTAATATCAGTCAGATTTTTATTCAAGGTTGTTAATAAGGGAAACCTGCCAGCCAATCAGAGAGAGTATTTTCAGCGGCTGTGATATAATTAATAATAAACAGCGTAATTTTATTGACGTGACTCTTGCCACCACGCTCCATGCTCACAGCACAACTGCCCAGTAAACCAGGCATTATGTGTTTGTGTGTAGGCATTAATGAAGCCGCAATCTGGGCCTTCTTTAAAGTATGCTTTCCCCAATGCAGACCATTCAATAACAAGCGAGTCTCATACAGCTGTAATGACAGTTGCGATCGCTGCTATGCAAACCACAAACAGACCTAATGATCTCAGGCAGTTAAATAATTCAAGAAGCAGATGGCATAGTGAAGAGTGAAGTCATGCAGGAGGTAACTTTCTAGTCCATTCCGGCTCAATCGACTGTTCGGGGACACAGCTGTTGGAAAACACGCCGTGCTATCCTGGAGATGTCAGCTAAAAGTTTTGAAGCAGCCCGGGGCACTGCGATAGAAGGTGCTGCTCAAACTGCATTTCAACAAAATGGCCAATTAATCAAGTGTATCGTTAAAGGCGGTATAAAAGAAATGGCGGGGAATCCTGTGTTCCCATCACATTTTGTTGTCTAGCAAGCCATCCTATTGTTTTTCTCATTACCGCACTCCCGTTTGTCCTGAGGCGTTAGGAACCTGTCATTAAGGAGATGAGAAAAAGGAAACGTCTTCTTTTTATTCCGCTGGTTTGATTGTGCTTCTGAAGACAAATGTTCTGTGTGGGATCCTGTTTGTTCTCAGAGCCTCGTGGATTCGGGTTTTAATTAGGAATAAGCGCTTCAAGGTTACAGCGGCTTTAAAGTGTTTGCGTTCCCACACTTGCCTCTGTGCTTTATCCTCTGTATCTCAGTGGGGCGTTAAGTAGGGCAGATAACAATTTGTGTTGTCTCATAACCTTGATAAAAGTACACCTGTCACAAATAGATGTTGCTGCTAAGAACTGTAGATCCTTTAGAGTTGTTTGCTGCACTTGAGCCACCTCCATTGCTGCCATGTATTGAAGGACTCTGTCTTGAAGCTGTTATGTATTTGTGACAAAAGCACTGGAGCACTGAATGAATACAAGGTTGACTGTAAATGAAACATTTCAAACAATTATCATTTTCATGTTTTAATCCATGCCACTAAATTATCCTTTTCTTTATATCTCCATCAACTAATCTTCTACAGTACTTTCAGATTTGATAACTGTACATTTGGGAACATTTGTAAATGTTTAAAAAATCCCTCAGATGTTCTTAACCAGAGGTAGCCTAATGTAAAAGTTCTCAAGCTAAATATTTCAGTAGCCTTTCCTCTACCGGCCGGGCCTCTTCTGATTATTAGAGGAGGAAGCACGGATGAGAGGAGTGTCAGCGAGAGTACAAGGGGTCAGAGGACTGTAACATTCAGCTGTGAGGCCTCTTCTTCTGTGTGGAAGTTCCTTTTGTGTCGCCCTGAAAACCTTAACCCTGTAGCTCCAGTTGTGATCTCAGAGACATGGGGTGACAGCCGAACCTTCACCCTCAACCCGACTTCCTCAGGGACTTCACGCATTAATAATGTCTCACACGTACACACACTCCTTTGGCCATGAGATAGCTCAGGGGAACACAATGATACAATGTGAGCTGCAGAATCTATAATGTATTGTTGTGCTTATTTTCATTTAAAAATAAAACACCTGGACTCTTAAAGAGGAGCAGATCAGTTTAAACTGCTATTTTACGCTAATTTATTTTGTCTCCATGCAAGGTGACTGCTACAATTTACAGTAAAGGTCCTCTTGTGGACAGAGCAGCTCAGAAAAGGCCTCCAGTAGGTGAAAGTGAAGAGACAAATGGAGACACAGCCAGGCTATCCTCTCTGTGAGGCTGTACTTGCTAACCAACATGCTCACAATGACATGCTAACATGCTGATGTCTAGCAGGTTTATCATGTTCACCACCTTAGTTTAGCATGTTAGCATGCTAAAATCAGCTAACTAGCAGGGTTGTAATGACACATCAATGATAAACGATCCAATATTATCTATGCAAAGTGAAAACATCGACGTATTTCATCATCAATATGCCTTTATTTTGAAATTCCCATGGTACGTGTCATAATTTCTGTCCAAGGTCATCTCCATCCTAAACATTGCTATAACAACAGTGCTAGCGGCCTAGCGCCAGGCAGGTAATGGTAAGCAGACAAGAAAAAAACAATGAGGATATTTACTAATATCACATATTGATCGCAGCCCCCTGAATAGAATTGACTGATGATTGAATGATTAGAATTGATATTAGGGCTGACCCAAAAAATTCGAAGCTTCGAAGCTTCGTTTGATGGCACAGGATTCGATTGTGAAAAAAAAAAAATTCAAAGCTTCAGCGCTTTTTTTCCCGTTTTTTTGGGGGAGGCCTTAAACGCAACACTAACCCCGTCAACGAGCCACGAGCGCACTCAGAGCCGCTCTGAGTCTGGTGTCAGAGACACTTCTGATGCTCTGAGTTGCGCATCTGTTTGATTGTGCTGCAGTGTGCGCCGAGGGTTTTAATTTAAGGTGCTCACAGACTAGTGCTCGCACTATAAGCGGAGCGTTGAGCGCACTTCCGCGTTATAGTTTCCTATGAAAATGTTCGTGAAACACTACATTACCCCCAATTCTTGCACGTCTCTGTCATGGGGATGTGAAAAATACATGCCGAGCAGTCTTTTGAGTGACACTGGTGCGCGGAGCGGAGTCGTAAAATCTGAGCTTTGCGCGCACAGGGCTTGCGGACGTCCGCTTTTAGTCCGCGCGGACCTCCACGGAGTCCGTCCGTCCGTCCGTCCCCCCCCCTCGTCGTCGAATGCTTCAAATTATATTCGTTCTGAGCTCCGAAGCTTTGAATGTCCAAATATGGATTCGAAGGTCAGTCCTAATTGATATAATATTGTATCGTCACAAAACTAGCGATTTACATCCCTTCTACGCTTGTCACGATACCAGATTTTCAGTAGTCGATACCAATACCAGTGAATTTCCAGGATTCTCGATACTCATTCGATACCACGATAAAAATTAAAAAAAACAGAGCTCATGTATTTGTAAATTCACTACTTTACACCGCAAGCGATGCGTTCGCATAGCGCTCGCGAACAGTCGCCGTTTCATTTCGGCAAGCATGTTAACAGGTTAGAGCATTCACACCGCATCCGTTCTACACGCTGCTCGAGTCGTGCTGCTTTCGTGAGCAAGCTCGAAAATAGAAGAGACACCTATTTTTTGCGTGAGGTGCGAGCAAATGGTCACAGTATTCAACAAAAAACACGAGTTGTGACCTCTCTCGGCCACCACAGACATCTCCCCCTTGACCAAGCGAGGCTTGACAGGCACATGTTTCATGTACTTACCCATTTGTAGTGCTAAATATTAATTCTCCAAGCGTTGGAATAATCACTGGCACGCGAACCTGTCCACCATGGGCTTTGGGTCCAAACTCACTTCTTCTTCTTTGGGGTTTACTGGAGATTTGCAAACACGGTGCACTACCGCCACCAACTGTTCGGGTGTGGTTTGTATTTTGACGGGACAGCAACGGCCGCTGCGCGACGCATCTGTTTGGTTTTGGTGTGAATACACGTGTGCTGCCACCACGCTTGTGTACCGCTTTGTGAGCGCTATGCGAACGCATCGCTTGCCGTGTAAATGAGGCCACCCTCTCCACACATGACCCCTACTACCTGACTTTTCGACAAGCTGAGGTGTTGTGGCTCCAGCAGCAATTGTAAAAGCCATTCTTTCTAGCAAAGACGATGGAGAATGTAAAAGCCATTCTTTCTAGCAAAGACGATGGAGAACAGGCGTTTTTCTTCGGCGCTCGTCCTCCACCGACTGACGCGCAAATACTGCCCCCGTCAGTTCCGACAGGAATCGACACGGCCCACTGAGGGCAAAGTTGTATCCGGTTCTTACGGTACCCCAAAAAAACAAAACAGGTACCGACATATTTTTTGCGTGTTGGCATCGACTTGGTACCGAAGTATCGGTTCTCATGACAACCCTAATCCCTACTAATTAGGACAACGCTCAAAGTGCAACTGATGCAAATATGATTACTTCTACAGATACTGAGTCTTAGACCTGGGACTTATCACGAATGTCTACACAAAATCCAATGGCAATCCATCCAAAAGTTGTTGAGATATTAAAGTTTGGAAAAGTAATGGACCGTCCGACCACAACACAGACCAACACTGCCATTGCTAGAAACATGCCGCTAGCATGGCTGAAAGCAAAGGTCATACAAAATAAAGCTTTGTCTGGTATCCTATGACTCCCAGCATTCAACCTGTGAGCAGCATGCTGTTGTAAAAAAGAAATAACAATGTAATGTGGTTTAAGAGCACCACAGGCCACAGCACCATTTGTGGGAAGGAGACAACAGCTCAAGGCTGTTAAAACCACCCACCCACACACACACACACACACACACACACACACACACACACACACACAGGATTTCCACTATGTTGATAATATCATCATTTACATGGCCAAGTGGTCCAGACATGTAAATTAACAGACGTAAATGAGATTAAGATGCACCAGAGCATTGAGACACTCTGGCGTTCTAACTGCCATAATTAAATAACAATCAACTAATCAGCCTCATCATTATTAATAAAGATCATAAACTACACGCATGTCGATTTGTCTTTACAACATTCAAAGAAAATAATGTTTCATTTCTGATTAGGTAACTATTTTGTTCACACAGAGGCATGACTGACGGACCAAAGCCCACAGCAGATTTGTAGTTATCAATCAAACCAGTGTTCAGTGATGCTGATTTCTGAAAGGTTGCCTCCATGATTACACAAATTATATTCCAGCGTGAAAAAAATTGATCAGTTCTGCCAGTCAAACAGCCAATCACCAGTGCCATTCAGCTGTCTGGTTCGAAGTAAGCTCATTTAAGCCGGTGAGGCCTGTAATGATCTCCCAACAGCATCATCACTCGTGCTGACATTTAAAGACAATTAAATACCTAAGAGATGCAATATGTCTGTGCACTGCCTCTAAACCAATACATTGTGTGGATTAACTGGGAGTAAACCTCTAATGGGGTGCATCATCATATGCTATCAAGCTTTACTGTCCTGCTTGCATGGGAATACGTAAGAAGACACTAACCTCAGAAAACTCTGAGTACTTCAACATCATTCAATGTCTCTCAATAGAATTTAGAATACACTGCATTTGAACAATAAGTCCTCTATCTCTTAAGAGTTTCATTATTTTCCAACTGCACGGTTTTCATTTCCTCCCCCATCTTAACCGGAACAAAGGCGACCAAGAGAAAAGAGGTGAGGGGAGA
The DNA here is from genome assembly GCF_006386435.1 of Epinephelus moara. Classification (NCBI taxonomy): domain Eukaryota; kingdom Metazoa; phylum Chordata; class Actinopteri; order Perciformes; family Serranidae; genus Epinephelus; species Epinephelus moara. The sequence goes on along the minus strand of NC_065514.1, from coordinate 9,182,509 downwards.
GCTGTTGAGAGAAGAGGAGGTGTGTGTGTGGGAAAGATGAATGTCACCAGGCCCTGCAGTTCATCATCTCGTTGGGCCTATCTGAGGGTGGCGGTCAGGGGAAAATGCGATCCCGCACTCCCCCCTTTTACTCCTCTGTCAAGGTCAAGTCATATTGGAAAAACAAGGTAAGGGTGAAAGAAATGAAAGAGCACTGCCAGGGGCAAAGACGAGCAGGTCAAACTCAACACACATTCAGTCCCTCAGCTAAATGTTAGCCAGTAAAGTGGAAAAAGTCGCATGTGTCGATATACTGTATACCAAAGGTTATGACCTTGGCAGGGAAGGTGGTGGAGTCTGGAGACAGCCGAGGGTTTCACGAATTAACAGGAAATTTTGCTCGTCAGAGAAGCCTATTGTCAATGAGTTAATGGATACATGGTGGAAAACACGAGGGAGGGAAAGACCCTGTTTTATTGTGTGAAAAATGTGAAGCGAAAATGTCACAATGTCATCTTGACATGATGGTCAAATGTGCGAATGCCTGGCAAAAACAACGAGGGTCCAGTTTCCACATTGTCCAGCTTATGTCTTATGATGACCTAGAGCTGAACGATTAAAAAATAATCTACAGATTAAATTACTGACCCATATTTGTGGTCTACATTGTATTAAACACAGTGTGCTCCATACCAGGGATTATCCTAAACATATCTTGTGACTCTATCAATTAGTGTCGTCAAAATTTTGGTTTAACGATACATATTAATTCTGAATATCTGGTTTCAATACTAATTTCTGCAGTGTTGATATACCAATATCGCAGTTGGAGGTTCCATTAAAGCCCCTACAAGGAACTTTCATTTTGAGTTGATTTTGGCGACCCTGTGGACAAAAGCGGTAGTGTTTTGCTGGAATGAAGCCTACATTTCCCATGAGCTCTAGCGCATATTGTCGTAAAGACGCTTACCTGGCTCGCACGTGTTTGTTCTGGGGATGAATGAAACAACAAGACGGGAAAACTTTGCCCCCGCTCCAATCGGGGATCCCAGCTCACCTCTGCCGTGCCCCAGCTCCTCTCCGGCGTAAGCGCAGCGGTCGGCTGGTAAGGCTGAAAGCCTGTTTGGCGAGCACTTCCATGGCTTCTTGGACTGAGTATGGAGCGGTGCCTCACCTCTTTATTTCTCGGCACTCGCTGGACCCTGTCGACGCCTGGCTGGTACCTGTCATTGGCCCGGATGAGGTGTTCCGGCCCCGCGGCCCCTGCTCTCCTCGTCCCCGCTGGCGCAGGGTGAATCTGTGCAACCTGCGGCCTCTGTGTGTGGCTCCCCGGACAGCTAACGCCATGGACCCGCCGGCTCCTGCCAGGATTGGGCTGGTAAATGCTAGATCACTAGCGAACAAAACGTTTATCCTGAAGGATTTTCTGACTTCCTGAGGATTGGATTTTCTCTGTGTGACTGAGACGTGGCTGACTGTTGGTGAGTCCAGTGCTTTCACAGAACTTTTACCCGATGATTGCTGCTATTTTAACTCCCCGCGGACGTCGGGTCGAGGAGGAGGAATAGCGACTATTTATAAGACTCACTAAATGTAAGCAGCTAGGTAAGATGACGTGTGCCGTCTGAGTGCCATAAATCGTTTCATCCTGGAAGCGACCTGGGGCGGACCCGGAGACAGTTTCCTAAAGGTATGGATATACGCTATATAGAAATAGCTTATCTTCACACCGATGGTCTCATTTGCTGTTGTAGGTCACGCACAGACATCAGCAGAAACGAGAGACTTTTGCATATCCAGTTAAAAGTTCCTTGTAGCGGCTTTAAAGTAACAACACTAATACGAGTAGAATCAAATAAAATATTGCAGCAGCTTGTTGTTGAAGACCTCCCCAAATTCATTTTTAAACCAGTCAGTCAGAGAGAAATCCACTGCGATGCTCCACTCTATAGCTGCTCATCCTGTTGGCGTACCCTGCACTCTCGTGGCTTTGGATGTGCGTGATGCAAACAACCTGAAACACTTAAAAGCTTTATGTATTTAGAGGTCCTGACCCGGATATGTCGAGGAAACATAACGCTGCATCTTCACAGCACTTGCGGGTAAGTCATGTCCGACAATGTTTTGACATCTGACTGACAACTGATACCGTCTCAAGCTCCACAGGAATGCTGCTTAAGCTAACAGTAACGTTAGCTTCGCAGACTCACTGGAAGAGCTGTGAGTGGCTCTGAATCCCAAGGGTCCTGATTCAGATTCTTTAAAAGCTATGAGCTTTTAACAATGATATAATGTGCTTAAACCTGCAATGACTCATTTTGGCCAACTCCAATAGTTGCAAAGCAACATTATCACTCATTTTGGTGTGTGTTCCTGGCCACCTGGCAATGTAAAATTCACTCAATATTCACTCTGTTTTAGCTCTGTTTTTGGTCTCTACCAACTCCTGTGAGAAATATCTGTCTCTTTAGTTGCTAAATGCTCCAAAATGGTCATCTATTCATCTCTAACTGTGTCTGTCTGCTGTTTGGTGCTGAGCGTGTAGTGTGCAGTGGGTTTTTACAACCTTTTTTTCCAGATACTGCTGCCTGCTGCGGCCGAAAACGATGCCATGAGGGCAGTGAGAGTGAACCACAACAGTTAACTTAGATGGCAGCCGTAAGTTTCCTTCTTCTTGTTTTGCCAACTCACAGGATTGACATAAATTAGCTACAGCTGAGTAAATTTGCCTGTGAGAGAGCGGAATCAACAGTTGCCAGCTTAAATCTTGTTTCTGCCGTACTATTACTAATGTGCATTATAATTACAACTGAGCAATTCCTTCTATTTGAAACATGACCTCTGCAAATTGTGATTTCAGTATCAAATTGTTAATTGTTCAGCCCAATATAAGTACAGATCCTTTCATGCAAATAAAATGTTTTTTATAAATGGATGTCTTGGACTGGAGTACCACTATAACCACTGATTTACCACCACATTTCTCCAATAAAGCAGACATGTTAAATAATTTGCATGGGTTTGGGGGAAACATATCCTCTGCATCCAACAACCGTGTCCTGACATAGCAGATGGGCCGGCCTGTGCCAATTTACCACACATACGCGGGAAAGAACGGAAACTGAAAGACACAGTTGAATGAAAAGGCAAATATTAAAGCCATGTAAAAGCAGAAGTTACCATGCTTTATTCCACAGTTCTAATTCTGGCTGCAACACCTGCACTGCAAACTCACATGGGATCAATGATGTAGAAAAAGCCTATGTGTGACATTAATACAGGATGGTTTCATAACGAAATTTGCGGCACAAAGTCTTAAAATATGAGCAACGCAGAAGCTGATCATTACAGCACTTTTACTGTGATCTCAAGATCCACAGGCGTAGAAGATTTTGGAATGTATTCTTTAAATGATGGGGGCCGAAAGTGAAACACCACTTGAGATGTGGAAAATTAGTGAGAAAACATACCTGAAGATACACAGTATTAAAACCTCTGGAAAAAACAGCTTCAGGTTGTCAGGAGTGAAATGTAGAGAGGAAAATAACACCTTTTACCCCACTCAGAGAGAGAAAATTACACACTTCGCACACAGCAAGCACTCAACAACTTGAATACACCCACACATTCTTCTCAGAAAAATCAGCAAAGTCATAAGAATGCAGCACATGCACAGGGTTTGGTAGGATAACAGTGTGGTGTCCAGACTCAGAGTGCACGGTCTGAGCCAAGCATTGTTGGACTCATCCAAGGTGGGGATGGGTGCGTTCTGAACTCTCTGTTCTCCGTCCAGATGTTTCTTGTTGTCTGGCTAAGTGCAGGGGAAGGGAGGAGAGGGGATTACACAACTCTTTCTCTCGCTCACTCTCTAACCCACCAAGTACTTATGCTAAGCAGGGAGTGGGAAGCCGTGAATACCCTCGGAAAATGAAAGGGAAAACTTAGCAGACAGAGAAAGAATCAACCTGTCATTGCTAATTGCATTTTACAGCTACTTTAACAAGGAGAATTGATTTCAGTTTCATTCTACCTTGACGCAGTTAAATCAACACTTCTCTAAAACATTATGACAGTTACAAAGGTGGGATTTATTGCTTGAGTGTTGCATTTGACTGCATTCGTTTTAGCTACGAAATAAACTCTCAACTGTGCTTTTACCCATTGACAACTATTGATATATAACAGACCTGCATGTAGAACTGTTAACAGGACACCTTGAATGGCAAGTCAGTTATTGTGCTTTTAAACCATGCCAATTCAATATTTGTCAAACATTCTCAACAAAAGCTATTTTCAAGTGGTACACAGGGCAATGGAAAATTACACTAACCAGGATGTGAAAGATCAACAAGGAAGAGACTTTTTTGCCATAACATGATGGGTAAAAAACTTGCCCACATCCATGATTCAAAAGTAAAAGATAATTTGTTACTTCTAGCCGAGTATGGTGGGTAGCCGTTTCAAAATTGTTTGAAAGAATAACTCGCAGAGAGTTGATTAGCATTCTAATGTGTAGGGGTGACCTGAATGCATCAAAGCTTTGATCATTACCATGACAATCGTTTTCTAAACCATTACCCCCAAAATGCCAAGTAGCCCATAAATTCAGAAATAGTCATCCAACATGATTGATTATGAATCACTGCTAATTATTTGTTATTCTCTGACAAGGACATTTAAACTTAGTTATAGGCCTAGTTTTGTCAAACAAAGGAGCAAAAGTCACGCTAGTGCATCGACTAAAAACTGATGTTTCTAAAAACATCCCCTCGTTTCTCAATACCCCTTTCGATTAATCGCAGATTTTTCTCACTAAAGCTTCAACGGCACAAAACTGGTATTCGGGACAGTCCTACATGTCTATACATTAAACTGAAGCTACCGGACGATTAGCTTAGCATAGCATAAAGAATCAAAGCGGGGGGAAACAGCTACAAAGCTGAAAAATCTGCCAACCAGCACCTCTAAATTCGACTTAACATTTATATCCTGTTTCTTCAAATGTAACAATGACGAGTCATTAAGTCATGAAGGAGAACCAGGAGTTATTTTGGACACAGTTTTGTTTTGGACAGAGCCTGGCTACGTATTTTCCTTTCTTTTTAGCTAAGCGAAGCTAACCACCTGCTCGCTTATAGCTTCATAGTTAACGTAGACTCACTGTATTTCGGACATCACGGTATTCTAGACACTTGACCTTTTGACGTGAATTATTTAAATAAATACTCCCAGGTCACAAATAAAATAATATATATTTGCATTTTTGCCTCCTTTTTATCTCTTGACCATCCAAAAAGCATCTACTTTGTTCATTTGAGAGAGATTCAGGTGGGTTTCCAATGCGCGCCTGCAGCTACACCAACATGGCCAGCGAGGAGGATTTGTGACCTGAAGCACCGATGTGGGGAGAACCTGGGTCTGCAAAGTACTATTTTCAGGCTGTTTTTAATCATGATAAAACTCAATAAATATTCTAAAAATGTAATGGTTGTACCGTGTTTTAACTAAGCTCTACTCCTTCTGCGTCGACCTTCTAGGACGTCCGGAAGTGGGTGAACTCAACCTCGAGGAGTCAGGTCCAGATACGGGAAGGTATGTTCGCAAATAACTTTTGATCGGAAGGAGACTTGAAACTCAGCTCTAATCCCCCATTTTCAGCCTTTCAATTCTAAAAGTAGAATTAGTATAGAAGTAATGTTACTCTGCCAGACATGACAGACTGCTGTCAAAAAATGGAGAATAACTACATTTAATGTTTTGAAATAAGAATTATACTGTATTAGAAATGCCTGCTGTCTGGGATACCGTGAGTAAAAACGGCAAATGTCCGGAATACTGTGAGCATTTACTGTAGTCCAGACGCTGTGTCTCTTCTCTCAAATAACTGTTCCAAAAAGGTGTCAATCAAACTTGTTTTGACCCTAAAGACCCTCCCCCAGAAACAATGCAAGCAATCAAGCTTGTGTGTGGCAGCAAAGCAAATTTACCACAGCAAGTCTCCAAAATAAAGTGAGTCTGCTTTGGCATATAGACATGAGAGCATAATCAATCTTCTTATTTAACTCTTGGCAAGAAAGCAAATTCAACTTGATCTCCAAAGGTTAAGAACAAGATCAATAATAAACTGTTACCAACTGATCAAAGTTCTTTAGTTAATAATTGAGGAAGACTTCCAAAGGTAACAAGGACATAACTGTGTTTTAACAAGTGTATCAATAATTGACTATAACTAACAACTTGATTAAAATACGTTTGGGTATGATTTTGGATGACTTCCAAAAGAAGGAAATCAATTTGTAAAAACAGATGCATTAATTATTGACGATAACTTTACAACCTGAGCAAAGTCCATTTTTCAAGAAGAAAACTATCAAGCCTATTTCCTCTAAATAGAAATGAGAGTGAGCATGAAGAAAGTACAAACAGACAGGTTTGCTGACCCAGAGACCACCACGGCATCAGCAAATCCTGCTTGTCATCACTGTCTTGAGTAGTTAAGGCAAATCTTTGTCTGCTAATGGAGGGTCTGTTGCGGAGAACCAGATGAGTGGCGCACGCCAGTGTGAGGGACATGCTCAATTTCACAGGAGAAAGCTACTAAAAGCTTCCCCTCAATCAGATTCTCCGAGAATGCACCTTCTGTGTGTTTTTTTTCCTGTCTTTGTTTTCCCCAGGAGCTTCCGTCATTAATTCTAAATTGTTTAGCTCTCCTGTCTTCACCCTCCGTTGCTTTCATTATGCTAACACCAAACTGGTGGCAGGTTTACCGTTTTTCTTCACCTTTTTAGATGGGAAATTGGATTGAGGAAGCTCACCTGCCTTCCTCTCGCTGGCACTTATGAGAAATTGTTTTTTAGAAATATCATCAATCACAGACGGACGGGATGACTTGTCTGCGTTACAGAAAACTGTAGAGATAGTCAATTTTGTCTGGGGGAAGAGAAAATAGCAGCTGTACCATAAGTCTGACGGGGTGAGCGTGCTGACAAATGCTGAAACAACTGCAGCTTTAACACTAAATGAGATGGACGTTAAATGAAAAGACTGGGATCACCAATAGATCATCATGCACACATTGACAATGTAACCACACTAAAGCTCCAAATGTCAGACTTAAGTGTGTCAGATTTGTTCAAATATGTCAACGCAGCTTTGTTCTAACTTATTTCATTTAAGTAATCCAACAAAGATTATTTTTTCAAATGTTCTCGACAGTACAAATGAGTGCAATTTTGCAATGAGACACAGTTACACAATGCAGAAGTGACACACCACGATGAAAGATAACAGGCCCTCACACAGTGCTGTAGACTAAATATAAGCACAACTACACATATACAGTTCTGAGGAATTTGTTTAAGTGTTGCAACACCCTACACAGACGTAATACAATACGTGCATTCTCAGAGCTGTCTGATTTCTGTTTCCCATCTGGCTTTTTTCCCCCCACTTTCCTGTCTCATCCTTCCTGTCCACCAGAAATGATTTCTTTAATTGCTGTGAAAATTTAGCAAGATAACTTCCAAAGCTGATAAAAGCTTTAAGTAGGTTTCCCTGGCTTTTGTTAACAGTGACAATTACAATTTCATTAGTATGCAAGAAGGCGGCTTATTTCAGACACATTAATGGGGAAAAAAAAGCTTGGTTTGAAACCTGCAGAATACAAATGAACGTCTGTTTAAGACTGACAAGGTGGTTTTGTTTCTCAGTGTGAGGATAGTCCAGTGGTTAAGAAGGCCGACCTTCAACTGCACAACTTGGGTTTACTCCCTGCTGGCAAGGCTCTGCCCTGCTAAAATGTCCTTGAGATAAATACTGGAACTGCTGGTGAGGGGTATTTCCAACTAGTAATGCAACACATTATGTCGAGATTATTTCTCTAAGCCTATAATAAGTCATTGATTCATTTCATATGTGGGAACCTGGATTAAATACCCAACAAGAGAATTGAATTCACAGATCCAACTTAGTGCTGTGCAGTTTATTAGTGTTTTAAAGACCGGTTGATTAACTGAACAATAGGTTTCTTACTCGCTGATCAGACTGTGCAAGAGATATTAAAATAAAACCATGAGCACTTGATGAAGTATTTCAGTGGTGGAGAGATGGCCTTTTCATAAAATTGGGCTGTCATAGAAAGATGTAAATACTTTCTAAATTTGAGATACGTGACCACAGAAAACAAAAAAAGAGCTATGGCATTCTCTGTTGCTCAAGATGTAGAAAACCTGCGCCGAACTGGACCAATAAACGCTCCCATTGGTGGGTGACATATGTGAGGTTCTTGTGAGGAAACAATGGGGCATCCTGCTGATAACAAATAATCTCATATTGCAGTAAAATAAGGTATAAGGCTATAGGCAAGAAACAGGCAACACAGTAACAGAATCTTGGTTCATATTTTATCAGCACTGCTTAGTTTTACAGTTTGATCCAGTTTTTTTTCAGCCTCCATTTACAGTGCATAATACAGGAAATAGTATGGGACCCACTTCTAGTTCACAAACTCTCATAACACAGCTAAACAGTGCACTAAAATGTGTTTCTGAAAACACTGTAGGCAAGAGAAAGGCAATAAGGTTACAGAATCTTGGTTTACATTCAGGGTTTCCCACACGTTTATTTATTGTTATCGGCCTGCTACAGTAACATCTGCCGCCACATATTTATTTTCTGATTTTGGAGTTGGACTGTTTAGCAGGAGTGGTATTAGAATACTGTTTGATTATTCCTTGCACTGCATCCTCAGAGAGACAGCAGGGTGTACTCTGGGCACAGACGAAGCAGCAGAATGGCAGGTGAAGTAAGAGTGCGTTCATTGCGCGGGTTCTAAAAGTTTGCTTTCACTCACTGCTGCAGCAGCTGCTCCTCTTATCCATTGATCTGATCTGAGTGGGTCTGATCATATTAACTGATCAATTATCTACCCCGTAATTCAAAGTCTACAACCTGCTGCTGAGGGAAAAAAAGAACCCATAAAGGGCTCTGCTTGCGCTGCATTCACAGACCTGCAAATACCTCAGATTTTAGAAAGGGGACAATGAGTGATACAAAAAAAAAACACACTCACACACAAACCCTGGAAAATCCACAAAATAACAATTCAACTATAAGAAAAAATATCTGACTGATTGCAGATGCAGTATTAAAAATGATTCCAAATTCTTTTATAACTGAAATAATGCAATGGATTTGAAGATAATATCTATAAAAACACTATATATTTAACACTGTATTTTGATGCTGTAACAGAACATCAAGACTACAACTGGGATGAGTTTAGATTACAAATCACAGGGCAGCGCACCCTGACCTGAAGGTAAAGAATGGGGAAATGATCTCTTCCACCCTGTGTAACCTGCAACACACTGTTCCACTTTGTTTGCATGATTAACAAGGGACTGAGCCGTGGAGCAGATCAATAAGTACCGGCCTTTTATGGGACTGAGTCTAACGTTGCAACCCTACCTCTGTGCCCTTCCTTTTCCACAGCCAATTATGTGATATGATCAATACAAGTCAGTAATTGGATATCGGCACTTCTTCTGCCGATTCTGTGGCAAAGGCCTGAAAAATCCATGGTTACTGCAACATAAACACTCCTACTATACTTAGCTGCCACCAGGCAGTGCGTCACAGGGGTGCATATTATCTGTTTCCTTTGGCAAAGAGACAGAGAAAATATAAAGCTGTTTATCTTTCCCCCAGAAAGAGGCTGCTAATGTATTAGAGCGTGTGTTTGTATGTCTGTGTGTGTGTGTGTGTGTGTGTGTGTGTGTGCAGCTGGGGTTGGAGGTGTCCATGGGGGTGGGGTGGGGGGCTGCTGTGCCTCTCCCCGGAGCACAATCCAGATCCTAATCTGTTCTCTACCGCAGGAAACAGCCACAATCAGTCTACCACCACAACAACTCGAATTAGACTTCCAGCATCAGTACTGTTCTGACAACAGCTCGCCATGTAACAGGCGGAGTGTCATTACTGACGGTCGTGGATGAAGACAGATGCCAGTCAAGGCCTTGAAAGCAAAACTGACTACTGATTAACAACTAAAGAGTCCAAATCAATTAAAAAGGAAGGGGAAGAAAGATACTCCGTGGTCTGGTTTGAGAAGAACTGCAGGGGAGCGACTCAGCCATCTGGCTCGCCACAACAGGGATGGGACCATGGCCTCCTCTTTCTCATTTCTCCGTGGAGTGATGGCGCCCAGCAGAGCATATCTGGCTCCAGAACGATTCAGGCGCCATTCCACTGCATGCCCATGCTAATCACCCCCAACAACCACCATGCAGATGGAGCCTCTTTAGAAATCAGACGGCGTCCATACGGCTTCATGATCTCTTTGTCCATCTCTGGTGGAATGGCAAAACTGGCAGCGTGTTGTAACGGTGGATCGGTTTCCTCAATGTGTAATGTGTCCCCCGAGGTTAGTTAGGTAAGATAATTATGAGAGGATGCTAACAGAATGAGCCAAGGCTCCAATGGATGTTTTCACACATGCAAGAATTTAAGGTAATTCCACTGTCAGCTATAAAAAATATGCTCTCCCTTCTTGACAGTGAAATGCTCTTTCCTAGATTAGCTGTAAACTGCCTTTACATGACATCACTTAAATTCTCCCTTTCAGTCTGAAAGATTAGGTCAATGCGGAGTTCCCCGCATAAACCCTGTGCTTGCATTTCTGACTAACAGCATTCCCTGAGGAATGCAGAGAAGAGAAAGAGGGAAGAGGCAGATAGATGTTCCACAGGCTTTAGGTGGGGGAGTGTTTTTTAAATACACATGATAAACTGCATGGCTCTGGTTGTCTGTTACAGACTGGCTGAGTCACGTTCAAGCCACTGTCGAATACCAAATGAAAAAGAGGGTGAGATGATACATAACAATATCCTACATTGCAACGTGGTTTAAAAAGTTGCATCATTGGGCAGAAATGCTTTGCTTTATCTGCTGTAGCTGTGATTACTCTGTTTTAGACTTCTGACGGTGCTGCTGCCAAAGCTAGTTTGGCTCTTTGGATGTTAAATAATACAAAACTCATCAGTAGCCAGTAACACAGGAGTGAAATGTTCTTTCCATCTTGCCTGGTCCCAAATTAATTTCTTCCCCACAGATGCTGGCACTATAAATTCCTTAATTTGTACCGGATCCAGTCCTGCAGTCGACCGATGTAGATGTTGCAGGCCGATACAGACATTTGAGAATCTATCAAATCTGCTATTGATTTGTCAGCCGATATAAATTCCTCCAAACTCTGATCCGCCCATAAAACTCTTCCAATTTTTCAGTCCTCAAGAGAATCAAATTGAGCTGTGATAATAAAACATGGTCGCATCCCGACAAAACATGCACTCTGGTGATTTTAGAACTCAACCCTTGATTGTACTGCAGCAGCCTTTCCACCTTAGTTGTCACATCATGGTCCACATGGCCCACATTCAAATTGGGGCATGTGCAGCTGAGTGCTCACTGCTTGCATTTGGATGCAGACCATTTGGACCCCTCGGGTCTGAGTGGAAAGAGTTAAGCTGTGCACTAATCAAGGGAAGGGCTTTACAACTGGATTCAACAGCCCCAGAAGTCACCAATTAAGATGTAATAATTAACATTTAATCATTATTATTCAATGATTCTTGAATCATTTATTGAACGTAGTGATTAACATTCCATGCTTAAATCTGCATTTACACTGATTTTTTAAATATTGGGTTATTTACAATGCAAACATTTAAGGGGAACTTAAGTGGTTGCATTGCGTCTATAATCTGCTTCAGTCCCACATCTTGTGGCAGCTGTGGTTAGTGTTACATACAGCACATGCAAATGTACCAAGCATTTACCTAATGCAGAAAGTGAGAAATAAATGGGCTCATTTGAAATCCAGATTTACTTCCTGTTTCTTGATCCCACAAGCAGCAGCCATGCAGAACAGTATAGCAGTTAACAGTAACAGTGGTGTATGCGTGACCATTCATTTGCACCTAATGAATATCGACCTTAACTGCTTTGTGATTTATTCAACTGCTGCATTATACAACAAGTACTTATCTATTTTCCTATTTATGTCTGTGCTATGCATTCTTTACAAGCTGTACGCCTTTACAGCCTCATATTTATTTATTTCATGAGGGCCTATGGCAGACTGTAAGACGTTATCTCACTAATGAATGTGTAGGAAGGCTGAAAGCTTATGTTCTGCTGCATTTAGAGGCGAACGTCTTCATCTGAGAAGCATTTATCGCTTTAAAATCAGTGATTACATGCCATGCATTGTATGGCGATGGATAGAAAATGTCATTACATAAGCAATATCTCTCTAATATGTTGAATCCATTAAATGACTATATAGCATGGTGTTGGGGTGGTGGGCGTGAGATGTTAACCACTGGTTGATTTAAAAGCAAAGGCAAGTGAGAGTAAAGAAATAATAAACAGAAATGAAGTGTAAAGTTAGATATATTATTAGTTTACTCTATGGAAGGTGCTATTGCTTATGTCATATTTCCTCGTCTCCAAGATAAAATAACATGGACGTAAAAAGGTTGAATTGCAACACATTCTCACTTCTCACTCGCAATACTGACAATTGCCCTACACGTAAAATTGTGATGCTCTAGGTACCCTTCCAGCTTCAGTTTTGGATGCTCAGGGACAACATGTCAATTTCTGCTTGTTACATGTATTCTGTCTTTTCAAAATAAACTTCAGTTTTTACAGGAAATATACAGTTTCTGCTCATTATATACATGCTGTCTCTTTTAAAGTAAACTTAGAGCATAGGTTAAAAAAAACATAAAAAAAACAACTTTTAGGTTTACTTTCTTAGGATTAGGCAAAAAAATAACATCATAATCTGTCTTAAAATTACTGTGTTACTTATGTAAAGCAACATCATGTGACATAAGTCACTGGCATAGTATCCTACACATATAGCATACTACATTTATTATTAGTAAAATATCTGGATTGACTTTTGATTTTCACATGGGACAGGAATGGCGGTCTCCTGGGTGAAAGTCCTGAGTTTGTTTGACCAACCTGCCCTATGCTTTCTTGCTCGTTATATTAAGGCAGTTGCTTGGATTGTCAAAAAATGCCGCCGCCCAGTGTGTCTCAAAGTGCAACTAGAGGGTGCCTCACTGCACCAGTATCTGATGCCAAAGGCCACTGACCAAGCCATGGAATTTGGCGAGTTGACGATTGAGAACAGGTTGTCGACTGTGTTTCAATGGCACTGTTTGTCTTTTCAAACTTGTCTGGCCAGATGCTGCCAAAGTTCGGCTTGTTCCTACATTTATTACACAGAAACACAAAGATGCCCTCAGTTCCTTGAATTAAATGATATACTCTGTGCGTCATCGTGCTATAATTTTAAATGTGTTAAACTGTTTTAAAAAGAGACAGATGTTCACACCTGGATATCAACAATAGACTATTGTTATAGTATGAACAGGGGGTTTAGAGGGTGAGAGCTTTTCATATTTATGAAACACATGAAGAGGTAAAGTCAGATTTTTATTAAAGAGCTTAGATGGTGTGACAATATTCCAAAAATATTCTTTCCCTTTATTAACCAAATCTTTTCATGTACAAGCTGCAAGTCATACAACCATCAAGGTATGAACAAATCCTTAGCTGTTCTAACACTTTTCAGGACGGTTCTTGGGGCATTTCTTTTGACACAATTAAAGATATTCAGATGTTCTGTACATGCCAGTTCCCTTATTTAATTGTTCACCAACCAGTAAATTGTTCCTGTCCACCATCATGAAGACTGTTCCAGTGTTCTTAGTTCTGTTTGGATAAATGAGGATCGAGGAGGCTGCCCAGAGGAAGCCTGAGCAGGGATACAAGAGACCAGCCTTCCCAGAAGTCTTTTACTTGACTGACCCACCACTTTTTAAAACATCAGTTTTGTGTTGTTGCTTTTATTTTGACCATGGATATGAATTCAAATACAAACACAAAACCAACAAAAGAAGCCACAGAGCTGAAACAACAGACTGACAGCAGATCCAGCTCTGCTGTCGTCATCAGAAACAGACATTGCCTCAGATGACAGTTCAGAGGAAAGCACGTATCATTTCTCTAAACCCTTGTTTCCTCAATTTCTTTGCATCTTTTCCTGCATTCCTCCTCATACCTTCAGTGAGAGGATTCAAGAAAAAAAATACGAAACGTGGGGTGAAACGTGGATGCAGTTAAGGGTACTGGCACGGACTCGTGGATAAACTTCATTTTAAGAGGATAAATTCTTATTCGGCTCACAAGAAAATGTCATATCTTGAAGATGAGCAGCTGGGTAGAAGCATCTCAAACCTTCACTGCTGTTTTTTAGTCTGTTTTACTTCTGTTTCTAAGGGAATATTTATTTTTAGGCCAAGACTGTCCTTCAACTTGACAAAGTTCAAGCTCCCTCCTGCTGCAACTCATCCGACCTAATGAAGTGACCTTGAACAGTACACTGAATTCCAACCAGCTCCGGGAATACTGGTCTGTACTCAGCTGTGCAATCTTACCTCAGTGTGAAAAGGGGTATGATCCCTGTACAGATCAATGCATATATCGGTATGTCCTCTGATATAACCCCTGGGATTAAAGGAATATTATATATTTATTCAATTATTTTTACAACCAGTGCTTTGGCCATTGTTCCTGTTGTTTATCACCAGGTTCATTATTTTTGGTAAGTTAAATTTTGATCATAATGAGCAGGAATTATGGTCAAAGTTACCTAAATCAAACAGATTAAATTAATGTACTATACTGAATATCATAACATGTTTTCTGTTTGGAGTTGTTAGTTAGTTAAAGTTTAATACAGCCAAAAGCCCCTCAACTGAACATAACTCGGTGTGAAAGACACATTGCTTGCCGTGACATTGGCAGGTTAAGACAAAGGCTATTCCACTCCCTGAAGACATGACACATAATTTTTAGGCCAGTTGTGGAAATGTCAACACACAACCCCCAGAAATATCAAAAGTTAAAGTTAAAAATGATTTTCCTGACCTTAGGAGTAGGACAAGCTCACACAAAAAGGTTAGAAAAATCCTGGCCTAGACCCATTCTCTCCTTGTCAATCCCATTAGCTTCCAGTGGCACTGCCCCAGCTGTGCAACCCAGAACGTGTCCCTAACGAGCTCCATTAGCAGTATTACCTGCATCCGGCGCGCGCTGGGGTCATGGGGTCAACAGTATACCAAACGCTGAGATTAAATTACCCCTGAGGGAGGCAGTGGTGGGCGGATGTCTACAGTAGTCACCGACCCCCTCCTCACAGTGGTCACAAAAAGAGATTTCAGAATAGCTGGTGCTAGAACTCCATTTACCATGTCGTTTTCTGGATTATAGACGCTCTCTGATCTTATTTCAAACCCTGCAGAGCTCTTTAAGATGGGGCACTCTGTTTGCAAACACCTACAGTGGCTCACTACACAGCTTTGATCTGAATTCAGTACAAAAAATGCCACACATGATGACGAGTTAAAGATTGAGGGTTTTGCTGAGCAGTCAGGGTTTAAGCCCGGTAAGTCGCCGCCTATGACCTACAGAGAACAGAGAGTGTACACTGTGATCAAGCGGCTATAATCAAGACCGTATCAAACTGTTATGTGATTGGGGGTCTTGATACAGCTGTCCAGGAATTACTGTTAACCTTGCAGAGCTTGTGACCGGCGATTAAGCCACTATATACTTGTGCAGTGAACTGACTACAGAAACAGAAAAATATAGACGAGAAGACTTTTGTAAATAATCGACAGATGAATCGACTATAAAAATAATCTGGAGTTACAGCCCTACTATGTATACCACTGTTGGCATATAATGTTAATACAGGTGATTTTTTTTCCCCCAACAAATTCATATTGTGTGTAAAAAGCAGCTTTTCCAGTTAACATTAGCTTGTGTGTGGATTTGCAAGTGTGGTCCAGCCAAATCATCTGGCCCCTTCGTAACTGTGATGAAATAGCTGTAAATACTGCATATCAATCACAAGGTTGGCGACTTTTTTAATCAAAGCAGCAAATTTCACCGAAAGGCAACGGGTTTGTAGCTATGTATATATCCACTGCCCAAGTATGGAATAGCAGAATTAAAAATCAGCTCCTGTTACTTGCCAGCAGCAGCCAATATTTCTGGTGGGAGCTGGACAAAGAGGAAGAACCTCAATTACTGTGAGTGGAAGCGGCAGGCTCTGTGTGAGATCTGGAGTCCTGCGGAGCACCGAGAAGCTCCAGGAGACCTCTGGGCTCAGCCAACAGTGATTCAGTATGAGCACAGGTACTGTAACACCTCTCACTCACACTTACAGACATTACAAGTGCACACACACACAGAAACAAAAGCACAGCGGCACACACATATCCGCCTGAGTCATCCCAAAGGCATTCACAACCATCTCACTAACAGGAAAAAAAAAGAATGAGAAGACTGAGTGCAAAAAAAAAACACACCGCAGAACACACAAAAGGCTTCAGAGAGCACAGCTCAGTCTTGTCTTTCAGACGAAGCCTGAGGCGCTGGATTCTGGATACGTACACTTTGAGCTCCGAAGCACCGGTGCTCATTAAGCATCCATTTACAACCTTGAGGTAAAGACGTCAGCCTCGCCATCCTTTCAAAACACAACTGGGGATTTATTCGACCACCTAAAAGAAGGTCATCTTGACAGCTTCTTTGCAAGAGGTGCTTCACCTCCTCTCCTGTCCACAACAAGGCAGATACATCGGAACGCACAATTTACATGAGAAAGCCACTTCTCACAATTTCAAAAATGTTCACTGTCCACACCAAACAGACAAAGACATATGAAAGTGGCTAAATTCCCCCTTCTTTTCCCTCTTCTGCTTATGAATTTCATACTTGCTGTAGTTCTGTAACATAAATATTAGGGGTGGGAATCACCAGAGCGATGTCAGACACATTTGGATGACTATTTTATGGGTATTTACAGTTCATTGCCTTACAATTCACTTCACGAATACCACAATTAACTGTGCAACTTCCTCACTGTGAACTGCAAAGATGCATGAAAGGACGTTTCCCTTTTTATCCACTTTAATGCACATTTTCAACCATTATTTATTCAGCAGATTCTAGAGAGTGCTGATTTTGCAGTGTCCTTCCTCATTTTTATGCCATTATTACAGTCGCATTCACACCTGCAAGTCAAGCAGAGACCTCAGTAAGTCACCTCTCAGCTCCGCTCAAGTAGGCGCTATCATATTTGTTTCTTGTTCAAGGGTATGACTGTTATTTTTTCACAGGGCGCCGAGGAGCTTCGACGTTTCAATCACCTCTTAATAGAAAATGCTGCATGTTCATGAAGCTGCTTGAATTGCTGATTCTGATCCTATGGTGTATTCACAGTTGCAGGTATTCATCCATTTTCTATCCTCTTAAACATCATAGGGGGCTGGATCTATCCCAGCATGCATTGGACAAAAGGAAGGCTATCACAAGGCTCGTGCATAAAGGCAACCTCACTCACATTAACACCTATGGGCAACTCATGGGCCAGTTCATCTTATCTACATGTCTTTCAACAGCAGAAGGAAATTTAAGCACTTGGAGGAAACCCACAAGGACAAATGTCTATTTTATCAAAGTAGATATCTGCATATCCAACTATCTCAGTTGCAGGTGTGTAGGAAAGGTATCACTAGATTCTTGAGAGAGGAAGATCCCACGAAATGTTTCGATCATTCTGAACCTTCGCCAAGAGAAATACTCTTGACAGTCCACAGGAACCAAAATGTAAGTATTATCATTAGGGCTGTCAAAATAACGTCTTAATTTCTATTAGTTAATCACAGAAAAAAATAACGCATAAAAAAATTTAGCGCGCTCTGTGGTGCCCTTTGACCTGGTGCGTCATTGAAGGCCACAGTGGCTTTGTCACATGATGGAGGCAGACAAGACGACGCTGCTTGGCAACAAGAATGGAACATATTAAGTTAAAAACGCCCAGATGGAGCTGTTGATAGAAGCACTGTCGTCTGCAGTTTCTGCAGTAAGGAATTTTCGTACCATCGAAGTACTTTAAACCTGAAATATCAACTCAACGCAAAGCATTTTGCAGTGAACCTAAGGTCCATGCTAGCACAGCCTCTGATGCTAGCAGTTAGCATCGTCAAGCCACACTTGACCAGGTGTTAAGACGCAAACTGAGTAAATCTACCTGTGACCGACTAACAAACTCCCTTACAAAATGGATTGCAGACTAGTTTCGGTGGGGACAGGGGGACAATTGTGTCCAAAATCCAGCATCTTAACTACGTTAAATCTGTTAAAATTCATTTGAATCAAAATTTTTTCAATACTTTAACAGCAAAAATTGATGTTTGCGAATTATTCAGATAATGAATCACAGAGAGGGCAATTAATTAAATTTTTCTAACAGCTTGACAGCCATAATTATCAACACATTATAAAGCTGAGCAAGAGCAGTTTGCAGGATCTTCTTTCCTCAAGAAACATGTTGTCTATAAAATATCAGAGAACTGCTTAAAGTCATCATAAACTAGGGATGCACCGAATATTCGGTAACCGAATATATTCAGCCTAATATTGCAAAAAAAAACACACATTCGGTATTCGGTGGAATAAGTTAAAAGCAAGGCCAAATAATAGCTGCGTGTTTTGATAACGCAATCAAACAGCGTGCCGTGACGGGCGGAGTAAAATGTCGGCAGTGTGGCGATCCGACCGTCACCGCACTCGCATTTGCGACTAAAAATAGTTTTGAGCAAGCAAAATAGGCTTAAATCATTCAGCACGCTGTGCGAGCAGCCTACAGATTTCAACCAGCAGCAGAAACAAAAGGCGAATCCCACCGATTGTGGGTTAAACGGGGGTCACAGACACAGACAGTAATGTATTCCTGTCAAATACGGCGGCCATCGGCTTACCGGCGATGGAGAAGTCGGCTCCAATAATATCCTCTTCTTGGCGTCATGACTGCCCAGAAGTACCTGAACAGCCGAGCCAGCCGAACACAGGTATGTGACGTGTCAGAGGAGAAACGAGCCGTTCATGGCCCACAAACCTCACCGCACTTTAGGGACTGTTCTTTACTTATGAAGGGACTTGTCAGGGGAGTAGGGTGGCTGGTTGATTCTTATTTTATTTATTTATTTTATTTTGATCCCCCCTATGTTAATCACTTATTGATGCTGTTTTTGAAGTATGAATAAGTCAATAAGTAATTTATTCCATTGAAATATCATTGATGTATTATAGAAAAGTGATTTATCTTTTTATAAATGACAAAAGCCACATCTGCCTCATTTTCGCTGTGGTATTGTGATACTGCTCAGAACCATGATATTTTCATTGGTATCATACAGTGGGTCCCAATTTTGGTACCGTGACAACACTAATCTGGAGGGGGTTCTTCTGCAAAAACTAATGAAAAACTAAACAACGATATTCAGTATTCAGTACTCGGTATTCGGCCAAGTGTTTAATATTATTCGGCTTCGGCCACAAATTTTCATTTCGGTGCATCCCTATCATAAACTATCAAAAAATCCCACAATCCCTGGGGATAAAGCCTCAAGATTGGATGTTCCAGTACTTATACAGAAACAGGAACTGCAGATGTTTGACATTCTTGCATGACAAATTACTTTTTTTCACATTTTATTGATGATCAAAACCAAACTGTTAAAAGACTATTCGATAAACTTATTTAAATGTCAAAGCACTAAAACCCAAGTACTCATGAGGAGAACATGCAAACCCCCCTCTGAGCATCGTCTTGTTTGATCACTGTTGCAGCCAAGTACAGGTATGGCGAATCAAACAAACCCTTTACAGTCTCAAAATACTTGCCAAAACATCCACCGACAAACCATTAAAGTCTTAAATCGTAAAACTTAAAACCCCCTTTTAAAAGCTATGGCTGGTGCACTCAACATGTGGCCTTACGATCACTGATTCAGTGCCTACTCGTATGCTATTTTATGGCCGCTTTCATCACAAATGCCTCACAGTACAATAACAATATAGCATGACTTCAGTGTTGCTACAATAACTTCCCTTTGAGCTCTACAGAATGCCCTTAAAAACAATGTTAATGCACTGGAGCACTGACTGGGATCAATGCCAACATTTAAATCAGGATTAGGGTCTGTTAACAGCGGCAACTGAATAGAATTAGTGGGACAGTAGAAAAAGGAGAAGCACATCCCTTTTGGTTGAATGTTACCGTTTCACCAAAAGCCCCATTCTGATGCAGGTCACACGGCATTACAGCGTACTCAACACCTACTCCCTGTGTCAAACACACTCGATAATACCGCGACTAACTGTTTAGAGCGAGGCATATTCAAGACAAAACTCAATTTCTGAAACTATTAATCACTATGAAAGTGGATCCATTGGGGGCTGAGGAGACATTTTTGTCCTGAGCAAATAATGTAATCACTCCGCTTCACCTAGTCTTCATTTAGCCACTCACTCCGTGTGTTCTGAGTGTTAGAGCACACACGCTCTGACCTTTTCCTTATCATAAATCACATACTACTGTTCGGCTGCCAGGATTTTGTTTAACCCAATTTGTCACTGAGGACACCCCCTTCCACCCTCGCTGCGGATTCACACAGTGGGACCGGGAGCATGGGATTAGTGGGCGGATCAAAGTGTGCCATCCAGACCTCTCTCTCGCCTTGTAATCACGGAAGTCAGTGGCCTCCGGAGCTGATAAGCTCGGGCTACTGGTGGTTACTAGGCAGAGAGGGACAGACTAGAGCTGCAACTAGCATTTATTTCCAAATATTGATCTGTCAATTACATTTTTAAACATTTAGTCGAATAAAATAGAAAAATAAATGCTCATCAAATGTTCCCGGAGGTTAAATATTCTGTGTTCAACATCATCAAGTCAGATTTACCACTTGTTCCAGGTTAATCAACTAGTGGATGTATTACTACAATGATATAAAAGAACAATGAATATTTACACAAAAGAGGCAGCCAGCAGCACAGACTGACAGCCAGACAGACGTAACGCACACACACATTCACACATTATTGTGACAGAAACAGGTCACAGAAGGTGTGCCAAGAATATCAGACAAATGTGCTGTCAGAGGGCAATTGCTCCAGTGTGATAGCTGTTTCGGCCTCTGCGGGCGTGACAGAAAGAATAACCAAAAACATTCTGCACGAGGGCAACCCCGATCTATTCACAGCGCCAACTCCCAGAGAATTCCCACCATACAGTAATGAAGGCTCAGTGGTATTTCAGAGCAGACTTCGGGGCGAATAAAAGTCAATAGAAACGTTTGCCACAGCACACTTTTACCCCGCCGCTGTGGTCATGTAAACTTCCTGTGGCACTCGACACTTCCTCATATTGGCTTTGGAAACATGAATGAGCTGAAGTGTAGAGGGAGCTTTACAGAAAGGGAGGCACGTGACATGTACAATCCAAACCTCTAATCACATCACCATGTACGCTTATGTTTCGTTTGAGTCTAATTATACTCCGCTTTGAGTTTCTCCACAAAGGACTTATAGTAAACTACAGCTTTTCTTTTCCCTTTGACTCGTCTGCTGTATGATGTGGGTAAAATTTAAAGCCAAATAATCCTTGACTTTATTTGTTCAACTCCATATTGGACTGCCAAACTGCACTGGAGAGCTACTCCAAAAAGGTGAACAAAAGTAAAAGCAGATAATTATCTTTGGTCCCTTTAACTCAGAACTCTAGACCGACAAGGGATCAATTATCACCCTCTAAACCGAAGCAAATCTGATGATGCTGTAGCTTACATTGCAGAGCACCTACTAATTAATAGCTGACACATTTCAGTCTTGCTAACCTGATAATGAGCAACCTTGGAAGTGTTGCACTGCAAAATGTGCTGCAAGAATAAGATGTTCAACCATACAAACCAATAAAACAGCTCTAGAGACACTATCAACTTGAGGTGTGGCACTTGTGTGCAGGTATTGCACCTTGCTCCTTCACCTGTGCAAACCTGTATGCACCATGAACATCTGTTGAACTGCTGTATTATCACAGATACACTGATCGTAGCTTTGCACTGGGCTGGGGCCAAGAAGTGGGCTTGTTGTGGCAGGAAGGTGTAAAATCTGTGGACCAACTGGGCAAACCCAGGACAAAGATGCTGCAATCCAGCTTTACAAACAATGCATGGAGGGTTAGGGCATGGATACCCAGGCAACCCCAAGGTGTGAATGAGAAGCAGTTCATATGTAAGAGGGTGTGTACATATACAAGATAGTCTGGAGGTGTGAATCAACTTTGCAACTCACCTGTGACATCTGGGGTCTGAAGTTAATCTCCTTCAGGTCCACTGATCCGGGCGAGAGGTTGTGCAACATCTGGCACAGGAGCACCCCGTCTCGCAGGGCCTGTGCCAAGTCGAAGACGGCCGCCGAGGGCCACACGACCCGGTGATTCGGGGGCAGGACCTTGCAGTCTATCAACCACCGCCCGCATTGTCTCCACTCCTCCATATCGGCTCCGGAGACTCTCCTCGCAAAAGTAAAACCGAGTCCTCGAGCTGCTTCACACCGGGCTGACTTCACAGCACACACACAGGCACTCTACGGTCGGTTCCCTACCTGCTCCGGAAGTCTTAATCATTCACTATCAGCTCGATAATCAGGCAATTTCGCAACTGTATGTCACCGCGCTATATCCCCATCCCAGACGCATGTCAGCTCTCCTGTCTCCACAACATGGAAATGAAGCCCTGGGAAAGACTCAAATAAAAACACAGATCCAGTTGAGAGGACGGCGGCGGTGTAAGCAGACAACAGAGGCGTGCTATGGGAATTTTCTCCTCTTCATTCTTAAAAAGTTTGCTTCGCATATCCGATCCAAAAAGGCGTGAATGGAGAGGTTACAGCGGTGGCTAATGAAACAGCTGGGTGCAGCGGTTTGTCATGTAGCGACTTCACTGGTGTCTCACATTTCAGTGAACCAAACAGCACAGGCTGCTACACAATGTGGACAAAACAGCCTCTCAAGTCTGTGTAGTTGTTAAACCAGAGCAGGAGTCACCCACCGTATTTGCATTTAACGTTTCCTCGGAAGTTAGAAACAAGAACTTCCCGTAATTTCCACAGCAAACAATAAAGAAAGGGAGATGATACAACACAGCAGTCGGGATATCCCTCTTTCCACAACACAGTCTAAACAACAAGCCTCTCCGGCAGCGGAAACATGTCCAAAGGAAGGATAAAAAACGGTGTTTACATTTATCCGGTTAACGTTACTTTGCTTGGCGCCCAAAAATAACGTTACGCGTGTGTCCAGCTCGGCTTGTCTGTGATTCCTGCCTCCCTTCCGTCTCCCCTCTCCTCGTTTCCCTTTCGGACGAAGATGTTTAGCGGTCCCAACTCCACAAACCCGAGCTGCACGAGCCTGAGGAGAAAGGCTGCTCGCGCGGTGGTGACCCAGGTGGGTTAGACGAGCTCGTGCGCTCTGAGTGTCTCGCGCAAAGGTAAAACTTGAATAGAGTGTCCACACTTTGGTGAAAGTGGCTCCAGACTCCAAGAATGCGAGTTACAGGGAATATTTTTGAACAGGGGGCTGTGGATGCGCCCTCTGACGGAGGAAGCGCACACTGCGCGTGCTACTGAGAGAATGGGATTAAAGGTACAGTTCAATCAAAACACAGGTGCGATAGACTATGCAGGTGTGCTTTGCTAGGAAGTAGCTAATGTTACGTCGATTATTGCGACTATTCATTTAATTATATCAAAAACAACTCTAGATTATTAAAGGGGCAGTCCACCAATTTTACTACTCAAAATCAGTTGGTTAGTCACAGCAAGTAGTACTACACAGGCAGAATAGAAAAGCAGGGGTGTAAACTGGGGGCATGGGGTTTTGTGTACTTATCGAATAGCATTATGGGAAATGTAGGATCCATTGTTTGATTTGAAGCTTGACCCCCCACTAGCCACCACACACACTCACAGACATACAGACCACTTAGTATGCAGTTATTGATGGCCCGTTCCTTCATTATTGTTGTTGTTGTGTTGTTATTTGCATTTCAACAATCAGTTAACATTATACAAAAAGAGAAGATATAGAATACAAAATGTATAGAT
Source organism: Epinephelus moara (assembly GCF_006386435.1). Taxonomy (NCBI): domain Eukaryota; kingdom Metazoa; phylum Chordata; class Actinopteri; order Perciformes; family Serranidae; genus Epinephelus; species Epinephelus moara. The sequence goes on along the minus strand of NC_065514.1, from coordinate 9,158,431 downwards.
GTTTACAAAAGTCCTGCCTTTTCTTTACAATAAATACATGCATGGTGACAAGCTGCATTAACGCTATTGAAAAATTTAAAAAAAAACACACACACACTCACAAACATTCATACAAAATAAGTAAATATGAACACAAACAGAAAAAATAATAATAAAATAATAAATCATAATAAATTAAATAGTAAATAATGAAATAATATAAGTAATAATAGAATTAAATGAAAATGAAAAAGACAAAGAAAAAATGTATCTATCGAGTTGCATTATGGGAAATGTAGGATCCACCGTTTTATTTGGAGCTTGACCCACACTAGCCACACACTCACAGGTATACAGTCCACTCAGAATGCAGTTATTGATGGCCTATTCCTTCAATATTTTTGTATTATTATTATTATTATTATTATTATTGAGGCAGCAGTAGCTTAGTCCATAGGAACTTTGGTTGGGAACCTGAGGGTCACCAGCTCAAGTCCCCCATCCGGAAGAACGACGACAAAGAAGAAGAAGAAGAAGAAGAAGAAGAAGAAGAAGAAGAAGATTTACTTACAAAGCACTTTCCAAGAAAGAGGTACAAAGTGCTTTACATGTCAATAATTAAAACAGACAAGACATGAAAACAACAACTTTTGAAAAAACTGATAAAAAATACTTAAGCGTATAAAAACTGAGTAAATAAAACACAGTACAAATTAAATTAAAACTCAAGTAAAATCAGGAAAGGCTCTCTGATAAAAGTATGTTTTAAGAAGGGACTAAAAGGAGATCAATGACTCAGCTGACCTGATTTCCTCGGGCAGACTGTTCCAGAGCCTTGGGGCCCTGACAGCAAACACTCTGTCCCCTTTAGTTTTCAGATGGGCCTCTGGAACAGACAAAAGACCTCTGCCCGAGGACCTCAAAGTACGTCCTGGCATGTATGGCACTAAGAGGTCGGAGATATACTTGGGAGAAAGGCCATGAAGAATCATATACGTGGACTGGTAGCTGGGGAGGTGTCAGTTTGCCTCCTGGGCTCCCCAAACTCCCCGTTTAATATGTGTCCCCAGAATGCTGAAGTGAAACCTATGCCCTTGCTGCTGTGCATTTTCTCCCCATCACCAAACAGCAGACAGACAGAGTTAGAAGCTAGCTGGTGAGTTTTGTGGAGCATTAAGCAGCTAAAGAGCCAGATATTTCCCTGGGGAACTGACAGAGGGCAAAACAAAGCTAAAAGGAAAGTGAATGTTTGACTTATATCCATCAGGTGTCTAGACACACAACTCCAAATGAATGTTAATGTTGCTCCATGCCTGCTTGATTTGTAAATAAGCAGCAGTTTCTAACAAGTTTGCAAGATCAATTAAAGAGGTTTTGTCAGTGTTGTGTTCACGACTTGTTTCTGCTGCCACAGCTAAGTGGCTGAAAAATCAGTTGCTGCAGGTTAAAAGAAACATTTCAGCTTCAAGCTAACAGGTCAAGACTTTTTCAGGCTTGTTCTGTCATTCTGTCTGGATGCAATCGTGTGCACACGGATATCCTATATGCCCTCTACAACTCTGTGAATCCTGGCCCAATCCTTGGCCACCATTACTCCCGATAGCTGTTGCCATTCTTTTTTTAACAGTCTTCTGGATTTTATTTTGTTCTCCTCTTTAATTTCGCACTTCCCTCGTTCCTTCCCCAATGTCTCTTCTCATTAGATTTCCCAATGTCAGCCCTTGTTCATAAAATAATCACAATTGGTCAATTAATCACTTAATTGTCACTAAAATCAATACGCCACCTGTTTCTTGTTAAACCCTCTTTGTCATGTCTCATTACTTTCTCGGCTCAGTCATAATCGTCCTTTTCCACCTTCAGATTCCTACGGGGACGTAACACATTTGGCTAATTTATCTTGAGGTATAAAGCAGCAGAGAGCAGCGCAGCAAAGTCTGACGTTCTGAGCTTCTTTTGTATCTGACAGAGGACTTTTTTTTTTTTTTTTACAATTGCAAAGCTGGATTTATGCATTTAGACCATGGTCTGTCTGTATATCTGTCTATTTATATAATAGATAAAGACATATATATATAATCCTCCTCTCACCCCTCCACCATGGGGGTTGGTGGTGTGTCTTCCTCAAGCTTGGGTCTTCTACCAGTGGCCTAGGAATTTAAGGGTTCTGTGCAGTATCTTAGCTGTTCCTAGGACTGCACTCTTCGGGACAGAGACCTCAGATGTCGTACCTGGAATCTGCTGGAGCCACTCTCCTAGCTTGGGGGTCACAACTCCGAGTGCTCCGATTATCTCTGGCACCACTGTTGCCTTTATTCCCCACATCGTTTCTAGCTCCTCTATCAGCCCTTCATATCTTTCAAGCTTCTTGTGTTCCTTTTGCTTGGGATTGCTGCATCTATCACCACTTCCTTCTTCTATTGTTTGTCGATCAACACGATGTCTGGTTGGTTAGCCATCACCATTTTGTCGGATTGGATCCAAACTCCCACAGGATCTTAGCTCCATCACTCTCAACCACCTAAGGAGGTGTCTTCCATTGTGACCTTGGGACTTTCAGCCTATCCTCAGTGCAGATGTTCCTGTACACCGAGTTAGCCACTTGGTTATGGCGTCCCATGTACTCTGTTCCTGCCTGCATCCTATACCCTGCTATCATGTGCTGAACTGTCTCAGGAGCATCTTGCACAGCCTGCACCTGGGGTCCTGTGTGGCATGGTAGACCTCTGCTTCTATATATATATATATATATATATATATATATATATATACACATATATATGACATTCAATGGAATAATATATTCAATTATTCCACTGAATGTCAAGAGGGTACATAGATACATCACGCAATATGTCTGAAGAATGATGCAACAGAACTACAGCAGTGGAACCTAAGAATTTACCATCTTTTGCCATCTCTAACAACCAACACAGCTCAGACAGGGGCTCTGGGGATTCAAACTATTTGCAAGTGTAGTGTAGAGACAATGTTAGCTGCAGTTTTGCACTGCCTATGACCCCATACTAATGCAGTCCTCCCCGAGCTGTTGGAGGTGATGAATTTTAAACACAGTTTTCTTCCCTCTACATTCATCCAAAGTAGGTATGCCGGTACATCCACTCTCTGGTGAACCTGTCGCCACTGATGCCACATTTCCACTGCATGGTACAGCGCAGCGCTGCTCAACTCGACTTTCTCTTTTTGGTTTTCCATTAGTAAAAGGTGTGGATAGTATGGGTATTATCCACACCTTTTGAAGTTTGCAACTCACTCACAGGAAGTAGCTGAGACAATACTAGAAGGTAAAACCGCCAAGCTACACCAATAGGGACCGCAATTTTTCATCCACTCAACTCAGATTTAAAAAAAGACAGCCTGCAAAACTACACCGTACACTTCATAGCCAACACAATACCATACAATTGATAAAGTGAAGACATTCTCTGTTTGGTTACTGATTAAATGATTCAGCAAGTGTCGCACTGAAGATGATGTCATGGCAGTTTCACTCAGCAGCACTATGGCGATCAGCTGAGAAACCCGCCTACACTGTGGGGGTACTGTCTGCCGTGGAAAACTAAATGGAGAAAAAGACCAGGGGCCACATTAAAGAAAAACATCCTAACTGCTTGTCCAATCTCTCTTGCTGCACTTTAAAACCAGTTCTTGACAAGTGCTATCATTTGCCTTTATTCTTTTTAGCCCCTGATTCCTATAGGTTTTGAGTCTGTCCCTGTTATTTCACACTTTATAATTTTGTTACCCATCTTGACCAGGACTCCCTGCCGGAAGAGATACTGTACTCAGTGGGACCTTTCTGGTTAAATAAAGGATGAATATATAGAATAAATATTTTAACTGAAGTTTCAAATATAGGAACAGTCCTATCTTCCAATTCCAGAAGTAATTCGTAAACTCAATGCTGTGCCCTATCCTATCAGACCTCCTATTTTATCTTGAGAAATCCAAATCATGACTGCAAATTTGATTATTATTTAATTAGCACTCATCCTGCCATGCCTGTATCTATGTTTAGAATGTACACAAGACTGCCTTTATCTTTGATTAGAATGCACTTGCAGGCCACTTGACATGACAAACCATAATATCAACAGCTCGCACTCTTTATAGGCTAGCTAGCTTGTTATCATTGACAACTTTAGCTATGAGGAGTCAGACAAAATAAAAAAATTAAATTAATAGTTAAAATAAATCAAAATGAATCCACTTGACATTCAATATATACCCATGAATATATTGTCCAAGCATCATCATACCGATGAGTAGCCTGATTGAGTAGCCTTTCAATTCTCATATTTTGTTCATGTTGTTTAGTATGTTCATCCTCATTGCCGTACACACCGAACAACAGTGCTGCTGCCAGTTGGGGCAGATATTTTGGATTCAAAACCAGATCTATGTCATCCTATTTTAGGATCCTAGCTTGGGAAATCCCTATGTTAGGGTGGTTCGGCAATAGCTAAATTCCTATCCTCAGATAAGATAGGATTTTTTCCTGCATGCAGGGAATCCTAAATGTCATCCCAAACTGAGATAAGATAGGATTTCAGACTCAGGGAGTTTCTGTAATGAGACCCCTGGAAGCAAAGGGGAACCATGCAGTGAAAATGAGGCAAAAGACACCTCGGACTGCAGAGCAGGGGCTTCATATGAGCTCGACCTTTCTTTCTTCCTTTGGCCGCCAGCTGCACCTCCACTGCAGACTGTTCCCAGCTTCACTTAGGCATCAACTGTTCAAATAATTACTGCCGCCCATCATATCTGACCCAGAGGTCCAGGCCTGCAGTTCAACAATCAGAAGCCAACAACTAACTGATGTCCTCTTGACACAGGCAGTGTTTCACAGTCAAACAATTCAGGGTCTTTCACACCCGGCCAGAAAAGCCTTACCCATTGGCTGCAGAGTTTGCAGGGATATGGGAAGACATACTTGACCCATATAGAGAGCTTGTAAGCAAACTTCGACCCTGAACCTTTCAAGATGTCTGAGCAGTGGTTTGAGCACTCTGACTTTTACCTTGTAGGACCTGTTCCCATCTCCTGCAGTTTCATACATCTACTGATAATGGTTGACAGGACAGCTAGAGAGCCCGAGGCAGTTTTGCCATCATTTTCAGAGACTGTGGATGTGGTCAGTCTCTGTGTTTCCCAATTCGCCTCAGGTTTCAGGGCCGCAGGATTTCATCACACCAACTACCAGCAGACTAAAAGTCAGCACAGAATCATCCAAAGATCAGTTTCCATGTGTGCCATTTCCTTATCTACGGAACATATAGTACATGCAGTTTGTGGGCATATAGAGATTGGATCCCTTGTGGTTTCCCTTATCTGAAACCAGTAAGGATCCTATACTTTCACTGGTCCCAAGTGTGTTGTTAGCAGACATGGGCTCATTGTGAGTGGTAGCTATTCATGGAGTCCTAACAGTTTACTAAAACCTTACCTAACTCTGACAAACTTCTGAAATCTTGGGGTATGTAAAAAAAAAGGGAGCTGGGTGAATGAGCGATGATAACATCCTTTGCACAATTCACTCTGTGATGTACAAAAAAGCCATGAGAACACTTAACCTTTAAAGGCCTTTTGAACAGCCCCATCAGCCTAAAATATAGCTTTTAAATCTTTACGAAGGTCTTTTCTTTCTGGGGGGCAACTGTGTTGCTTTGCTCACACCAGCTTTCGGGCAAATTTGTAAGGTAGCATGCTGAGAGTTGGGAGAAAAAGTGTTGCTTAGTCCCATCTGCAAAGAAAGGATGCTAACCCTTGACACTTTCTGGGAAACTTTTCAATCGGCAACAATACCAGACTGTGGTTTTACTGATTAGCGGTCAGTTATGACAATATGTGAAGCTGTATCCAAGTTGAAAAACTGTTGTTAAAGGGAAAGAATGTCTTCTCCTGCCTACACTGATAACTGAAGGTCAGAACATCATGTCATGGCTTTTCCTATAAACTCAGTACAACAGTACACTCTACTGAAAACCAATACCATTCAAGGAAAGCACAAAGCATACCAACATGAGCAACTTTGGGACATCTGTAACCTTAATGGTTAGAGAGACAGCAAAAGGGTTATGAATATGGCTGCCCTAGCTGATCCAGGGATACTGCTGAGTATAGGCTTATATAAGGTCTTGGGCAGCTCCCAGTATGTATGCACTGTATGTGAATGTGTTGCATTGCAGTGCTGCAGAGTAACATACTCAGCAATCTTCTTGGATAAGTAACGGTTTTGAAATAGATTAATAAGCACCATATATTTTGTTGATAACTGAGCATATAAAAAAGAGGCTCTCACTTTATTGAGAACAGCATCAGCTAATCAGCAATTAAGATTCATGATTTATGTCACATTAGCATAAATCGTTTACCATGCAGGAGTGCATACATGTGCAGGTCATTCTTCGCACCCTGATTCAAATTGACTAACCCCTTTTTTCCTGAATGTTCTACAAGGTGCTGAAAGGAAAATGAAAAGCAGAGATCCATTAATCAAAGCAAACACAGTGTTGTGTGATGTGTCTGGAGAGTTGCACGTGTGTGGTCTTTTTAGCATCGGATTCATGCGTGGTGAGCGATGGCCCGAAGTGGCAGAAATGACTAGTTGTCATTGAAGTTGGGGCATTGATCAATCATGCCCCAAGGTTGTTGGCAGGTGCCGAGTGGCATGTTTCGTGTGGCATGTGTGGTTTCGCGTGGGTCACAAAGAGCACATCTCCCTGAGACATGCACAGTGCAAGGACAGAACGAACAGTGTACATGATGAATGGCTCCACACTGTGCATGCAGTTGGGGGCTTCCTCTTTATTCCCCTGCACTGATATAGGCATATGTTATGTCACTTTTTACACTGTTTCATAAGGATAGCCTATAGTATGTTTGAGGACTTAGAGAATGTAGCTTTTTAAATTGAATTTTCTTTCTTTAAAATGTTTTTTTTCTCTTATGAAAGAAATGCATAGGATAAAGTCTATATAACCCATCCCAACTGCAGTATTTTCTTGAACACATCTGCTAAACCATGAAGTTTTCTTAATTAAGCTTTTGGTAGTGGATGATCGCCATCTCCTGGTTGATTTCTGAACTGCACGCACTGTTGAGCCACACAAGTCCAGCCCACATAATCTTATCTGCCAGTATGACTCAGTGCTTTAGTTCCACAGCCCTCAAACACACATCCTAACCACACGTCTCCCTGTGCTTCCAGCCCACGTTGAAAGGAGTTAAGCACCAAGATCCGACGGAGCGTAAAGCTGGTGGAGGCACCAGCTGCTTGAACTGGTCAGCTGGGTGTGCGCCAGTTTCTGCAGAGCACTTGGCAGGCCAGCTGAAAGTGGAGTAAATGTTTCAGGCAAGAGCGCTGTCTTTCACAGTGGAGCATACTGTTTACTAAAATGCATTATGTTCAGGGCTTCTGCACCTACTCTGCTAAATAAACACAAGGCCAACTTTGTGCTTTTACTTTTATTAACAAAAAAATAAACAGAGGAGCCTCATCCCAGACTGGGATTTTATCACAAGTAACTTTCTGTTAACATTGAATAGTTACCAAAAAAAAAAAAAAAAAAAAAAAACTGAAATAAGGGGCCATTTCAGTGCTTTATCATGCTGTGGTTCATTTACTGCAAATAACATTCCTGCTGTTTTTTCCACGGGGTTTTAGAATTTCTAACGTGATTTCCTGCACCTAATCTGATTGCAGAGACTTGAAAGTTGGGTAGCCATCATTTCCTTTCTTATTTTTGTCTAGGTTACGTCATTGTTGCATGGTAACGTGGTTACAAGAGCAGACTGATCTGAGAGGTCTGCACTGAATTACCATGCAACAAACCTCCAGGAGACATAAATAACAGCAGACAGAGAAGTTGACTTTCATATCACGATGTTAAGCAGCCTGGATGGATGGAAAAACACATTTAAAACATGAAACCTTGCTGAAAATATTCAGTATAGGTAATTTCAAGCAAATGGACTACCAACATTTCAAAATGCAAAACACTGAAGTCGCCTTATACAAAGGTCATTCAGCAGGATTGTTAAAACAGTCGATTTAAAACAGTGCATTTACTCCTGTGCTTGGAACAATAATCACGGGTGGCACTCAGAAAGGTGAATGTAAAAAAAAATTGTTTATGAAATCTTAAATAGGGGTCAAAAAATTAAAAAACAACAATTTAAATGTAAAAATAAAAGGTTGAACTTGAATTTTTACATGCATTAAGTGCATTAAGGAACAACACAAAGAAAAGCTTGTCAACTTTCATCACTGAAATGATGAATCATCATATGGCAGGTCAGACAAACTTGATGGCACTCGGCTAGTGGTGCTCATAGCTCCAAAACGAGCTATGGCTGATAACTCTAACACTCACACCAAAACAATCTAGATTGAAAAACAGCTTTTCAAGTAAGAGAAAAAATGATGTGTTTTTAATTTGGGGATGAACTGTCCCTTCAAAAGAACATAACTACATCCCTATGATACATCTGAAAACCGCCTATACCGTAATTAAACAGTAAGGACAAACTGAGTGACTGAGACAGGATATTGGTGGAAACTCTAATATGGAAGGTGCCCTCAGACGCAGCAGAATGTCATCCAGCTGTGCTGCGAATTTATAGTGTCTGATAAGAAAAATCAGACACGGATATTGCGACTTATACAGGAGGAGTGAGAGAAGCCACACTGAATACAAAAAGACTGTGTGGGAACTTTAATTTTCCAAATATTTAAACAAATGAAAAAAATATAAAAATAAGGATGTTTTACAGTTTTTGGTCATGAATGACAAAATAAATTAAACATTACAGCTGCCACAAGTCACTGTCTTCTGAACTGGAGTCACTGGAGTTGCTGGTGGTGGAATCCGAAGAACTGCTGGAGCCGATGTGATGATGAGGCGCAGCTTGATTGCTTTTCTCTGGATGAAGGGAAGTAAAGGAAGCACCGTCACCAATTAAATGCCACAGAGACTGATGGAATTTAAATGTTTTGAGTAATAAGCACTTTAATATCAAAAGATTCAAAGAAGGAAGGCAGCAAGGGTTCACACTTACTTTGAAATTTCTTGAACTTCTTATACAAACAAGACCTCACATATTGCTCCAGCTCCCGCAGAGTGGACGGCTTCAGTATCTCAAAGTCGATCTCGATCTCGTCCGGGTTGCTGTCGCGCATCGAGGGCTCTCGTGTTTGAATGATGTGCACCACGCGGCCCAGCTTTACGCCGGATAACCGGTTAATGTCAAGGCTCAGCTGGTGCTTCTCGTCGTACGTCATCTGCAGGGTTTCATCATCCGAATCCCAGTCTTTGCTTCCCTTCCACGACTGCCTGAAATTCAACACAAAGCAGTCAAAGGTCTCCATATGGGAGTGACATAGCACAAAAATAGAGCCCTTCAGTTACAACATCCTACCTGGAGCTGGGATTTGTGCTGCCTCTCTGTTGCCTGCTGTCCTCTTTCTTGTCCCTGTCTTTCTTCTTTGGTTTAATCACAGGGACTTCAGAGAGTGCAGAGAGCTGTTCGTGGACAGCTTTAAGCTGGGTAGAGTGGTAACAGAATTGGGCTTTTGTGGTACCACATAGCAGCATTAAAATAATAAGTGCCAAGACAAGTAGCAGCACTGAGAAATCAAGCTGGAGACTAGTTGCTGTGTGCTGGCAAGTCGGACGGGAATGCAATATAAAGTGTAAGAATAAAGACGAGGAAGTTTCGCTGAGTGATTTACTGTATGCCAGGCCGAGCCGGGCTCAACAGGAGATCTAATCAGTCAACAATATCCTCTCCAAACAATGAGGAGCTGCAGAAAAGGAAAAACATCTGATATACTTTATGCATCTATTTCTCCCTGCTGTTGCCAGAAAATGAGGTGACAGAAATATATTGTTGTGGGAGCAAATCAGATCTCATCGCACACCAAGTCCCTCTCAACATTTTGAAAGATTCTGCTTCCTGAATATTGCAGGAATTTGCTGGTCATGTGATCCCACTGTGTTTATACAGAGTATGGTGCCTGTTACATGTTGGCAAATGAATGGGCAGACCTGAGGCTACTGGATTTGCTGTGTGTGTGATTTGAATGTATACAAATGACTTTACACCACGCACAGTAAGGGCATAGTCTACCAGTATTTAAAAGGAAAGGCAAAGGAGAAGGTCGATGAATCCATCAGCAGAGCAGACTGTAACTACGGTTGCTCTCCGTTTATTTGTCATGAAAACAGGTTTGGAGCAGCAGGCAATGATGCTAAATAATAATAAAACTCTGGGTTAGAGATCAGTAGAAACCCACCTGTTCTGCACCCACCTGTTCTTGCAACTCAGCAAGTCGGGTGGCACGCTCCTCTGCTAACTCCGATTTGTCGAAGTTGGAGGAGCTGCTGGCAGCTACCCCGCTAAAACCTGCACTCTTAGCGGACCCAGCGTTCATCGGCGAGAGCGGCTCCACTGGTTCGTCAGGCATCTTTGCAAACCTCTGCTCGAACACACCCTAAAGGAGAGACAAGTGAAACAGAAAACTGAGCCTGAAGAACAAGTGGAGGAAGTTCTTTAATTACCAAATTTCACAACTGAAAACACACCTGTAGTTTCCTGGCCCTTGTGACGACGTAATGATTTGGAGGGTTGTATTTGTATGAATTGGAAAAGATTAGCCTAATGTCTGCAGCGAAGCTCTGTGCATCCTGGTACTCTCCTCTCTCCATCTTTTTCTGCAAATGAAAAAGTCAAAGTTACAAAAACAACACAAATCATGACAATTACAGAAAAATGAATTTGTATTTGAAAATGTACAGTTTATACTTTAACAGTGCCGAGGTCCATGGGGTATTTGATGATGTCGTGGTAATCATGCAGTTCCAGAGCCTCGGCGTCGACAGGCTTGTAGAAAGGCCAGGCGTAGCTTATGTATTTCTTTGACATCAATTCCTTCAGGATCTCGTTGCAATACTTGAGCTGCTCGCTTCCTTGCTGTGGCGACTCCTTTCCTTCAAAGTGCTCCTCAGAGGGACTGCTGACTCGGCCTGCACTCTCACGTCTCTTCTTGCTTCCTGATAAATCACTCAAACTGGTTATGGCTGCTGAGGACAATTCAGTGGTGGCGTTTACCTTCCGTTTCAGCCCTTTCTTCTTCATTGGCACAAAGGACACCACAATAAGGTAAAATGCTCTGTGATTTTAAAATGACATGATTGAGGGTCAGAGAAATAAACAGCGACTCACTTTTGTGGTGGTGTGTGAAGGGTGTTCGGGCACTGGGGATGAGCTGGAGGGAGTGTAGCTGAGGCTTGGCTGAGATGTGGGTACTGTCACCGGAGAACATGGAGTCACAGTTCCAGTCTGTCCACCTGTATACATGTATTAAACACAAGTTAAAGGAAAAAGAGAATAAACATTAAATATATATCTTAAGCAGTAACATCATTATTTCCATTTTCTAGGTTTCAAGGTGCCTCGAATATCTGAAGAGCACACACACAGGCCTGATTATCTTAGTGGCAGTGAATGTGTGCAAGTGCATCTCCAGCATGTACACATAAATGGTTAGAGCAACACCCACCATTACCATGTTAATAGCTGTATACGTTTCCACTGCGCGTTATAATTTAGGTGGAATGAGAAAAACATGCTTAAGGACGAAACCCAATTTCAGTTGATTCCAAATTTAACCTCGCCAGAGGACCCGCAGGGTACAAAGTCTATAGTTTGGAGCACTGAGTAGTGTCGTTGCAAACAAAATGAAAAAAGAAGAGAGGCTGAGGGTCACTGATGCAGCTAATCTCAGCTGCTGGCAAAACTCTCACAAATGTTTGGGTGATGTTCATGCAGGCTGAAATATGCAGCTTTTATGCACACAATAAGGCTACTAAGATAAACGACTGCAATGATATTCAGTGTTTTTACACATCTTTATAATTTTAATCACGAAATTAAGGAAACTTATTTTAAGGGAGATCTTTTGACTTTTATTAAGGAAGTATTTCATTGCTGGAGAGATCGTTTTTATAAAACTAGGCTGTCTATACTACTTCACCTTTGAAAGTAGTGCTACATGGCCAGAGAAATCAAGAGGTAAAAACTCAACAACTACCAGAATGTGCTGCGCCACATTGGACCAATAAACACTCCCACTGGTGGGTGATGTAATGCAAGCTCGTCCATTTTGACACAGGAAACAATACAGAAGCTGGCTGGTAACAAATGATCTCAAGTTACAGTTAAACTGTAAGCTTAAATATGCTTCTGAAAACATTTGTCGCAAGAAACAGGCAACATGCAACAGAATCTGGGTTAATACTTTATCAGCACTGTCTAGTTTTACCATCTGATCTCAGTTTTCAACCTCCATTTTCACAATACAGGAAACAGTATGGTGGCCAGTTCCTGTTCACAAACTCTCGTTTTACAGCCAAACAGTGCACTAAAATATTTTTCTGAAGACAGTTTAGGCAATAGGAGATACATTAACAGAATCCTAAGTCCCTTTTACACTGCCAGATTTTCAGCGAATGTTGGGCCGTTTTGCCGGCAAGCTGCAAGCATTTAGACACACAGAGCCGGATTGGCGAGTTGATCCGAGGTGCCCAATTTTCTGCCTCGTAGGGTAGACATATTGGCAGAACCTTTTTGGTTTAAACAGACCGAGGCGGTCTTCCGCCACGGGAGGGGCTGTTGAAGACTTGTGGGAGGAGCTGTTGATGACGCCACACATGCGACCCACTGGCAGTGGACTAACAGGAAACAGGAATGCAGCAATGAGCAGCTAGTGGCAAGAGGNTAGTCAGGCGGCATTTTGCTGCACTCCCCGATTTTGTTTTTATGCTGCCAATGCTGAAAGAAGACTGATTGGGCTTTCCTGCAAATTTGCACAACTCCTATTCAAAAAGGGCTAATAAGTAACCAGACGCAGCATCACCTTTGTTCAAACATGTGAATTAATTACCTGGAGCGCCACCTTTTTTGCCCCTCCCTTTGGCAGCATGAGGTAACACCTCCTTTTCCCTCTGTGGCATCTGGGCAACCTTTTGCAAGAAAACCTTTTCCAAAGCAAGGGCCATCAGCACTATGTCATCTGTAGGCTGGAGGACAGGGGAATCCGTGAGGGTTTACTTTCTGTGAGGCTAACCAGTGTGGTGCATTTCCAATCATGAAGCTCCTCACCTTGTTATAAGAGTAGCAGTTGGTGAACATCTTGTGAAAGTCTTGCATACATTCGCTTGCGCTCCAGTAGTAGTTGTTTTCCAGTCGTTGCTTGATGGTTCCCAAGTCCATGGGAGATGTTATTATCGTATGATAATCCTGATTGAGAAAGAGAGTGAACATGTCACGTGTATGTAGCCTAGCTTTTTGTTTTTGTCCTACATCTTTAAAAGAATCTGATAATAAGAGCACAAGTCCTGCATTTCTTTAAGGTTTTCAACTGTCAAGACAATTCCAGTTTACTACAATTCGGGTCTTATTTTGGCCATAATTCCAGTCATAAAATCATAATACTCCAAAAATTATTATACTGAGATTAGACAGAGCTAGAAACCCAGGGTTTCAAACAATCAGATTAGCCAAATTTATGTGGAACTGAAAGTCAAAATGAAGGCCAACAGTTTTCCTGTGCAATGAGGGATCATTTCAGTTGCGTTCACTTTCAGTTTTACCTCCTTACAAACTGTTTTCGATAATCTGACTAACATGTTTGCTGGTTTAAAACTTGTCTCATTGTCTGACCACTTGTAGTAGCAATGTCATCATGCTACTATTAATTAAGGTGAGTACAGAGTTATCATCTGATAGCACCCAAAGTGTAATAAACTGGAATTATTCTCTCATAAGATATTAAGCTTTGCATACAATTTTGGTTTCATCTCATTCAAAAGCAGTGTCTGGATTATAACTGAATTATCCACCCTTTTAATTGGAACTAATTAAGAGCTACAGTAGGGACTACTTAAAAAAATAGTCACTCTACATTAGTTAATTAAATTAGTTAAATTCCATAATTAGAGCACCTACTTAAACGTATTAATTACCATGTAAGGACATGCAGTATTGTTGATTCAAGGTTATTCTAAAAATTCTGGGGTTATTTGTTATGTTATATGCATGGGATTCATAAATATTGGATGAGACTGTGTGATGCTACATTCCAGTGTCTCTATACTCACTGTGTTGTGTTGTTTTAAATGGGATGAGGATTAGGAGGCAACCACAACCAAGAGAGAGAGACAAAATACAGTGGTGAACAAAACCTAAGACAATGACAACAATAGCTGCCATGAAAGAATGACAAGAACAAAGAAAAGTTAAGGATTTAGAAGCAGTTTTACTTCAGTGGAAGAAAAGAGGGAAACAGACCATTTCCAACACAGCAAGACAAACACAGGAGACATTTTAGACAGATGACAGACAGGTACACAGCGGAGTGTCTGTGTGGACAAAATAGTGGATAAATAACATTGTGTTGTTGTGCATCACATCCCTAAAAAACAACAATATTTATCAAAATTGCTAGTTAGTAAAATAGCAGGCAAAGATCTGATTTCTAATTTTCAAACGCCGCTTTGGAAGCCAGATGTGGGCTTACCTCAGGGATTCATTTTCTGATGTGTTTCTGACTTGCAAAAATGAGGTCAGGTGATAGCTACATTATTATTTTATTTTTTTTTAACTTAAATTCTACCTAATTTTAACAATCTGTCCACAAAACATGCATTCATTTGTTTTTGCATACATAAATAAATATAAATATTTTTTTAAAAATGCAATAAACACTACACACTGCAATGTGTTGTGATAAATTCTGAATTGAAAGCATCTTTAAAAGTTTCAATAGCACTGACAACATTTGCAAACTACTCACTGGTAGCCCAAGACGAACTGCATCAACAGGGGTGTAAAAAGGCCAGGCGAACCCGTGCCGCCACAGGGATTTGATCACTACATTCTTCATGTACTGCAGCTGGTTGGTCCTCCGGCCTGGCTTGTTGGGGTTGGTCACCTCAGGAGGTGGAGGATTCACAAGCTGAGGGGGGTCTGGCTCTGTGTCTGCTGACATGGCAGCGGCAACTGGAAGCGACCGGTCTTCAACGAATGAACACGACCTCTGAGGGTGTCTGTTATCTTCTGCAGCTTCTGTCAGCTACATGAGAGCCGCTCACTTCAGTCATGGTTTTCATACCAGGCAATGTGATCTGTTGATATACAAACAGAGTTATGTGAGTGTGGTAGGTCAAAGATCATTCCTGCAGTCCAGAAATCAGAGATATACAACAAACAGCCTCTGCAATGGACACTCAATAATGAAAGGTCACGGCAGGATATACAAGCACAATAAATTCTGTCTATATTTGGAAGAGAACAACAGACTCCATACCAAGGTAAACTTTCAAGAGGTTAACTTGTAATATTTGTATGCAATATAAAGCATAACTGAAGTTTCAAAGATGTTTATTCTGTCTGGCAGTTCTCCACATTTACAGCTATATGACACTGGGCTATGTTAGCATGTCAACTGCTGTGAGTGACTCAGTCTTTTTTGTTTTGTTAACATTATATCAGAGGTGACTGAAATGTTTGTTCCAATTATTATTTTTATTTTAATCATTTTTTAAAAAATTTGAAATAGTAGCTTTCTCTGTTTTAACACCCTGGGGTGTTTTATTGTCATGTTGCACAGGAAATTAGAAAAAATGGCCAAAGTCATGGAGATTTTAACTTTAACACATGGCTACTAAACAGTTGTCAGTTTGGTATTCGTAAGGGATTCGATTTTGAAGAGGTTAAGAAAGGGAGGAAAAAATAAATTCATTTCCACTTCCTCCTATGGTAAAAAGGGGTGAATTTCAATATCTTAAATGAGATTTATCCAGCAAACGAATTCTTATGGTTGAGATTTAATTTTGATGCAAATAACTGTACATTTTGTGACATGAAAGTTTAAGTTTGCAACATGCGTCTCTTTTTTACTGTGATCCAGTGCAGTCCTTCTGGAGTGATATGCAGTGTTGGCTACAGTCCAGGGAGACTGACATGTCACACTTGTCAAATTTGGTGTTTAGATTGAAAACAAGGATGTGGGGAAGTTTTTCATTCATAAATGTAGATACTTAAGGACTAAACCCTGTCTGAACCACTGGAAGAATGAGTTAAAACTCTTGTTAAAGACAAGAAAGCTCTTAAACTGTTTTCATTACTATATATTTTAAAATTAATTTGAGATATCCCTATTCTTCTTTGATATTATCTGTATATATGTTATGTTTAGGTATTTTCTTTTATTGTTTGATATCCTTCATTTCCTATGTAGTTTACTTTTCTTGGCTCAACCTAAGACAGTTGATACCTGAGCTACAGGACTTGGAAATGTCACTTTGTTTGTATTTGCTACACTCAATAAGAACTATTGCAATAAAAAAAAAGTTAGTGGTTTGGTCATAGAAACAGTATAGTTTCACATATAACCAGTATTACAATAAAGTTTATAGCAATGGATAAACCTACTAGCTTTAACCTCTTGACAAGTTACTCTAAAAGCTGACTTAACGCTGAACAGACTGCAAATAATTACCCTGGCAGGATTTTTAAAGTACAATTACTAACTAGCTAACGTTGGCTAGCGAAAGTCAGCTCACAGTGCTGCTAACTTAAAAGCACACGTCGCCATTTAATATAAGTAATAATGTTAGTCGTTAGCATAACTAAGTTTCATACTGCCTACTTGGGATATGACATACAATAGTCAGAAACAGTCCAGCTTTGTTTTAAAGAGGTCGAGTTACAACACAAAGGTTTAACAAAGAGCTTTGACGACACTAGCGTTACCTTACTAATACCTGTCGTCCTCAAATAACGGAAACAATAGCGCAGGGGATGACGGGATAGTCACGGTAAAACACAAAACTAACCGATAACTCATGACGAACTCATCCTAACAAGACACGTTGAGAGTATAAACGCTAATAAACTTAAAAAGAGGCGACACACAGCTCAGAAACACAACTAGAAAGAGCAGTTGAGTCCCGAGTGCACCGTTAGACCAACTTTGAAACTGAAAACTTTGTTACTGAAACAAACCTTGACGTGCTTTCCTTCTCCGGTAGTGGATTGGAAACAAAGATGGACACCGCCATCTACTGTTTTGGAGGGTGTAATCTTCTTCTTCTTCTTCTTCGAGTATTAATAGCGGTTAGCAAACTACCTTTGCCACCCACTGGACTGGAGTGTGGAGGAGTAGCTTGGCAGGAAATAAAATAAAATAAAATAAAATAAAATAAAGCAATGTAAAATAAAATAAAAATAATTAATAATTTTCCAGAAACTTAGCAGAGAAAGTCTGGTCACACCCTAATAAATTCCTCATTCAAAAAAAATAAATAAATAAAATAAAATTAAAATTGAAAATATATAAATAAATAAAGTAAAGAAAAATATGAAAATAATAGAATAAAATAAGTTCTCTGAATTTTCCATCTTGCTCTTAATCAATCAAATAAAACCTTACATACTTTCCTTAAAGTAATACTGTGCTTTTCTTCAGTTACTCCTGCTTTTAACCACCTTCTGTCTTCATCATATCTGTTACAATCTCCTAGTACATGCTTGACTGTTTCCAGTTCGTTACAGTGCATACATAGTCTAGTAGGATGTCATATCCTTAGATAGGAAATGGCCATCTCCTCCCTTGGGCTCCCACTCAGTATTCCACCTACATGTATTTGAATACTGAAAAGAAATCTTCCTGTGTCACTTGGGTCTCAGAATTCCTGCCAGGTTTTGTGCATACTGTTCTTTATGATAGTTTAACCTCTGGTTTACTTACTTGCATGTCATTTGACTGTCGTTTTATTGATTGTTTAGCCAATATGTTGACTTTCTCATTTCCTCCCACCCCTACATGAGCAGGAGCCCAAAGGAAGGAGATATTCAGTCCCCTGTAATGTAGCCTGAGCAGCACATGATACATTTCATACACAATATCCTGTCTGCATGAAGACTTTCAGACTTAATGCTCAAAAATGCTGACAAGCTATCAGAGGTGGTTACAACACTGAGTTGGTTATGTTCTTCCACCCACTGTAATGCTAATAATACTGCAATTAATTCCGCCGTGTACACTGACAGGTGGTCTGAGATTCTCTTTTTAACTGCTGCCTCACAATGAGGCATGAAGAATACAGCACCTACATGCCGTACAGTAAACAGGAAAACCACCATTAAAACTAAAGTGACAAAATAATAGTGTTTGCCTCTGTCTAAAAATAACTGTCAATAACTATCAGTTCCTTATCTAGTATTTGATACTTGTGGTGGCCTAAGATTTCTAATATCTTGTGATTATAAGTGTAACAAACTGCCTCTAAAGCTTTGTAATTTTCACAAACACACTCTTGTAGTTTGGGAGATTCCTTACAAACGTAATTTTTCTTTACATTCATGTATAATATGGAATCAGTATGCAGGCCTATTTTCTAGAAACAAGTCCAAAGACATAAAGAATGGACTGATACGTGTGTAATCTCCCCCTTAGATGTACTTACTGATAGAGGCAGCCTCTACAAATGTTTCTCAGAAATAATATAACCGTGTTATAAAACGTATACAGCCAAAGCTAGTGTTTTTCATCAAAATGCATTGTTATATGCCCTTTGATTGGAGAAAACCACAAATTCTTAATTGTTGGGAAAGACCTATTTGATCATAAGTGTAATAATCAGCATATCAGAAATATATTAAGCTCACATCTGAGCTCCAAATCATTTTTTTTTTTAATGAAAACTAACTTTTCCAGAAACTTAGCAGATAAAGTTTGGTCAGACCCAAATAAATTCCTCATTCCAAATAAAATAAAATAAGTTCACTTGAAGATATTAGGCTACATAAATACTAGCCCTGTAATACATTATTACAAACATTTAAAGGAGATATTTTTCCAATATCTTCTTTCTGTAAAACAGAATTGAATCAATTTCCCATATATTCAGTCCTTTCTCTCAAGAATTCAGGGATGACGTTTCTATTGATTTCTCTACGTTTTAATAGATTGACACCAATATTGGAAGACATGGTCTTGTTTCTGAACTGTAATAGCCTACAGGCTCACATTGTACTTACAGTGCTCTCAGGTTTATATGTCTTGTTGGCAAATATCACATCCATAAGGAGTTCTTCAGGTTACACTAGATAGCCTATCTGTCTGTTTTGTGTTGAACTACAATATCTCTTTGACTCTGTTTCAAAGATAACAACAAACAAGAAAGCTATTACACATCTCAAATAATTGGGAAATTTCTATATAGCCTTATAAAAACAAATAAAGTGTATTAGGCCTAAGTTTACATCTCCCTCATACAGTTTTATCTAGGTCTATTAGTTTTGTTTCATGTTATTGTCTTTTGTGATGTTTGATATTTTTATTTCATATATGATGTTAAAATGAGAATTTCTAGTGTTATAAAATGAAATATATGTATCCGTACAATATAATGTTGATTTAAAAGAAGTCTATTTGCCTTTGACGCTTCTTGTCCCTCATTAGCTTCCGTTCCTCCTGAAGGTACCGCGCATGCGCAGTGAATTACCACCACACCACATTCCCCGCTTCTCCTCGCAGGCAAACATCCAGGAGCGAGCCGTTTGATTTATGCGGTTCTCCATGATCGTTTGAATAAATCTGCGCTCATTTCTCCCTCCAGTGTTCCCGAGGATCCTCAGTGTGTATCCCCCCTGCATCAAACCCCGGTGAGTATCGGCTCGTGTCTGATTCCTCATTGTTTGAATGGAGGGCCCCTCCGTGGCAGCTCAACCAATTTGTCAACAGCATCAATGCGTTTAAAGCAGACGGCTCCACGATCAGCCTGATGTTAGCTTTCATATCAAACCATTGGGTTTAAGATTGAGTTGGTATCTCTCTCAGTCGGGCTTCAAATCCTAAATGATGGAGTAAATATTTACAGTATGATGAAAGCTACTGTCAGACATGAACTTGCCAGGGAAGGATTGCGTGTCGTCCTTTGTTTCATATTTATTCTTTTCAAAAGTACTGCATTTAAATACGTATTAACATGAACGTTTTTGTAACTGACACCCGCTAACTACTCTTACTGTCCTAGCTAACTGTTTAAAATATTTCCGTTAAGTCCCTTTAACGCTAAAAGTGCTAGTTACTGTTAGCTAGCTGCCTGCTAGCTCAAATAGCTAACTGGATTTATAGGTAATGCTAAGCTAAAGTAGAAAGCAGCCACGCAGTTTGCTATTGTAACAGCTAAAGACTATAAAATTCTTCCTAAAGCAGTAATTACAGCGGTTACTGAGACATACAGTGTCATTCCTAGTGGTTGTATTGCTCTGAATTGCCTCCTGTGCAGACTGTACATAGCTGAAATAGCTGTCAGAGTTAGCCTGCGTGATTAGCACTAATATCAGTTTGAACATTTTGTCAGTTTAATCTGGCTTACACTGCACAGTACAGTTGAAATCACTTGAATAAAATGATGTCTGCATCCACTGGAGAATTCAGTGTTTAACATTTAATCATTATGACCACCAACCACTGCAAATATTTATTGTAATCACACAATTTCTGTCATTATAATGCAGTCATTTAAACACTGTTCAGTTAGTTCACCTCCTAACAATGGCAGAGATCATCCCTGCATGTTGCTGTGTCTTCTAAAATCTGCATGCAACTGGTTATACAGTGCTTCACTTTAGTTGTCTGTGAATGCAGCAGCACTTGCACCATGTGAGAACCACTGAGTTTGTAAGGTGTGCAGTGACACCAATCCAGGTGTGCCATGCAACTGGTATATTGCTGCAGTATTCAGTATGTTGTGCACACCCATTTCCTAATAAAGAGGCAAACTCTAGCTAAAAATGTAATTTAATTTCATTTCATTTAAAAAATGTATACAGGGAACCTACTTGTCACCATTTGCCAGTGGGAATTATTATTGTGTGACACATTAAAGCCCTGATTGGCAGCCAGTGTGAGGCATGATAACATTTAAAAGGAGAAACCTGTGAGTGGGACGATGGATTGCTTTATTCTATGGAGTAAATGATAGTAAAGCACCAGCAAACTGTCAGTAGACACTTACGAAAGCTAACGGGCTTATTCTTTATTATTTTTATTGTCTTACGTACTGATAAGAGTTGTAACACATTATAGAAGCTGTTGTGCACAGATATACATACATACATGTGTGCCTTGAGATTTTGTCTTGCCCTCTGGTGCGCCTTGGGCACAAAAAGTTTAAAAACCACTGCACTAACTTGTATAGAATGTAACTCTTAACTTATCTCAAAATCTGTTTCCTCTGTTTCAGTATCGTGCTCAGTAGATGCTCATTCCCTCACCATGGCAACAGAAGATAAGAAACCAGAGACCGACACGAAACCTCCAGTGGTCCCATCGGCATCTGCCAGTCAAAGCAAGGTTTGGATTTCCCTACATGTCTTTACTGTTTCCTGCAGCTTCCCATTCTATTGCAGTTTGTCACACAAAGTGATGTTTTGTTTCCTCTACAGTCTGCACCCGCTAAGCCAAACTACAGCCTGAAATTCACATTAGCTGGTCACACTAAAGCCGTGTCCTCCGTCAAATTCAGTCCGAGCGGAGAGTGGCTCGCCAGCTCATGTGAGTTCTCTGCCCGTTTTCTCTGGCATGTTTCCTTTAAACCACATATGGGCCACAGAGTATCAGTGCTGCAATAACAATTAGTTTATTATCTTTTAATCTGCAGACTATTTTCTCGATTGTTTAGTCTTAGAAATGTTAAACTATAGTGAAAAAAAAGGCATTCAGGATTTCTCAGAGCTGAAATGATTAACCTTTATCTAAATGGTTGCCAATTAATTTTGTTCTTAATTGGTTAATCAACTCATTGCTCAAGTCTACTGTAAATATGATATTTTATTTTTTTGCCTCTATCAGTATTTTGCCATATTATAAAACGTCTGTTTAGAGTAGTGAGTCTAGATTTTTGGAGGCTGTTGCAACACTGACTTCATGTGTATTTTGTCTTCACAGCTGCTGATAAACTCATCAAAATCTGGGGAGCATACGACGGCAAGTTTGAGAAAACCATATCTGGACACAAACTCGTGAGTTTAACAGATTTTCAGTTTTACCGCTGCAGCGTTTGTTTTTAAGGATGGGATTGTACTTGTCATAGTTTTACCACCCATGCAGAGAGGTTGTAGCACAAAAAATATAGTTCAAAAAAGGCTACTAAAAGTGAAGAGTATGAGTGAGCCATGGTTTTATTACTCACTGTACTTACATTGGTTCCATCCTTGACGTTGCTAATTTGTTGCCCATGAATCTGCAGGGTATATCTGACGTGGCCTGGTCCTCTGACTCCAACCTCCTGGTGTCTGCATCGGATGACAAAACCCTCAAGATCTGGGACGTGAGCTCGGTAAGAGAACAGATTCATTGACTAACCTGCTTCAATAATGTGAGTTATTGTATCACAGCAGTACAATCAGATCACGCTTCGTTTCCAGGGGGCTTCACAATAACACTGAACAGAACATGCCCTGCTATAAAAGTAAAGGACCCAGTCTACACAGAGGCTGCGGCAGTGACTGTCTTGTAGCGTTATAAATTCATGGAGCACGAACATTAAATCCAAGCAAACTCTAAAAATTCATATCCGTGGTTTCTGTCGGAGTAAAATTTTTATCCCCATTAAAGCTGCATTTACTCCCAGCGCCAACTCGCTGACACCAGTCCAACACTGATCATGCGCTGAATGAGAAGTAATTCTTTCCTTCCTTTCTGTTACCGGCGAGAATATGACATTTCAGCCCATTTTTCTTTCATCTAGGGGAAATGCTTAAAAACTCTAAAAGGTCACAGCAACTACGTCTTCTGCTGCAACTTCAACCCCCAGTCCAATCTCATCGTGTCAGGATCGGTGAGTACGAAGCTCCTGGCGTAAAACAAGCAGTAAATGGAAAGCAGATGTTAGACCTTTGCTGAAGCGCTCGCTGTGAGCATTGTAAGCATGTCTGTGTGCGTGTTTGGGAGAAAGTAAAATTTGATGTGTGTTTTTTTTTGTTGTTTTTTTTGTGCTTCTAGTTTGATGAGAGTGTAAGGATATGGGATGTGAAGACCGGGAAGTGTTTGAAAACATTGCCGGCTCATTCTGACCCTGTCTCAGCTGTAAGTTATTTTTTTATTCTCAACACTCAAACTTCTAGACGTAACACTGACACAGTGCCAGTAATAACACGATCTGTCTCCGCTTGCAGGTTCATTTTAACAGAGACGGCTCCCTGATTGTGTCCAGTAGCTACGACGGCCTTTGGTGAGAACAAACTGACACTACTCTCCCTTTGTCTCTTACATCCACTTATCTAGATTACAAGTTTACATTCACACAAGTGACAATAGAAAATGTCAAGCTGAAGTTCTCATTAGCAGAGTAATGTATCATGTCAACTATTTGTCACAGTACAACATGCAATTATGTATTCATGTAAACCATTTTACCCGGTTTCAAAAGCTGATTAGCGAGTTAGCATTAGCACAGCACCCAGTATCAAATATACAGTGTCCTACTCAAAGCATCTAAACACCACATGACAACTGCATCACAGAGTTGATGAGCCGTCTGCCAATCTGTGTGTCTGGCTGCGGTTTTGACTCGCAGACAGTTATGATGGCGTTTAAAAAAAACAAGCTGGTCTGGTTCACCTGGCAACACTCCCCACTGTACATGTTTGTGTAGCAGAGCTACAAATGTTCTGCTTCAAAATTTCTATTGCTTCCTGATTTGTTGTGACAATATTACACATGCTTTTTTCATGGTGTTACCTGACAATTTGTCCGTCTTAACCATTATTTAATTATTTTTCTCTTAATTTTCCTAGCCGAATCTGGGACACAGCATCGGGGCAGTGCTTAAAGACACTCATAGGTAAGATTACTGTGTGTGTGCTTTGCCTTCGGGCCTTCAATCCTCTCATCATTAGCTGGGTTTCCATCGAAATGTAGCTCAAATTTTAGCCACATTTTCAGACATGTATGCACTTCTCCTCTACTGTTATGCGAATATTTGCGGTCGGTTCGTTAAGATAAGCAGTAGGTGGCGCTAATTCTCCAGTCAGTGTACCACTGCAGAGGAGGGCGCAATGAGATGACGTAACTAAAAGAGGACCAGTCAGACCTCAAATGAAGGAACACAATGGATGTAAAATAAGAGAGAGCACACTTGACAATGGAAACAAGTTTTTAAATCTAATATTACGGCAATGTGCTCTTGGAAGAGTTCTGGTAACAGCGCAGTGTCCATACATAAGCTGTTAAAGCCACCCAGAGATGAAGAAGAGAGCTTGCAGTGGCCTATACAATGACCGAATGTTGTAATTGTACGTCACAATTTTTTAGCTGAATCTCTTTCCATTGCACTTAGTTGCATTTACCATTTATTGATATACCAACTTTTCCCGCCGCCCCCAAGCGTACTTTTTTTTTTTTGCAGTGTTTCCATTTTTTTCTCTCAAATTTTTAGCCTTTTCACTCTATTTTTTTAATACGCAAGTTGAAATTGTGCAAAAAAACTTGGTTGGAAACACACCTAAGTCACATTTTGTGCAGATTTTCCCCTTATTCTCGTTTTTGTTATTAAAGAAAAGTAAGAAAATGGAAGTTGTCTGTTGATAAGTGACAGAAAACTCCAACTCTGTCTGAAATAACACATCTTAAAATGTGTAAAAGAGTCAAGTTGGTTAGTTGTTGAGATATTATTTCCCCGTTTGTGTGTTGACATGCTCCTGTTGTTGTGTTTATATCAGATGATGACAACCCTCCAGTGTCATTTGTGAAGTTCTCCCCCAATGGGAAATACATCCTGGCTGCTACACTGGATAAGTGAGTATTAACCACTACCTGCACACAGTGGAGTCAAGTCAGTGCTCCTTTCTGTTTTAGAAGGTGGCCATTATGTAGTTTAGAAGTTTCACCAGCAGAGGGCAGTGTAACATTATCATTTTTATAGCATTCAGTATTAGTGTTTCAAGGCGAGTTGTTTAACAGATGCACTGCTGTGTTTGTGTTTACCTTTCAGCACGCTGAAGCTGTGGGACTACAGTAAAGGAAAGGTGAGCATTCAACCTAAGAAAATACAAAAATCAAATTGTAGGTTTTTTTTATTAAGAGTGCAAGTTGTAAATACTTATCTGCTGCTGATAGTTTTGACCGTTTGATACACATAATTAACTTTTATTCCTCCAACATTTCAGTGCTTGAAAACGTACACAGGCCACAAAAATGAGAAGTACTGCATATTTGCAAATTTCTCCGTCACCGGTGGAAAGGTAAAAACGTTTGTACCTGGTGTTTAACGCCTCACTTGCAGTTTGTATATTTATATTCTACGCTTTGAAATGATTGACACGTGCAGTTGAATGTAACTGAAGCTAAGTGGGTGCTCTCTCGCAGTGGATCGTGTCGGGCTCGGAGGACAACATGGTTTATATCTGGAACCTGCAGACGAAGGAGATCGTGCAGAAGCTCCAGGGCCACACAGGTACAGGACACACACTGTTTAAATCTTAATAGGCTTAAAATCTGACACTTTCTTTCTAACGTAGTGTCAGCTGTCTGTTAGTTAGCCAGATATTTGTGGCTGTGGTGCAACATGTTTATTAAACTGTCACACAGTTCTGAGCACTATTTCAATTTTCCTTCTCGCGTCCTCTTTTCAGACGTCGTCATCTCCACCGCCTGCCACCCGACAGAGAACATCATCGCATCCGCGGCTTTAGAAAATGACAAAACCATCAAGCTATGGAGAAGCGACTGCTAAGCCCTTTTGGATCTTTTGGGCCATTCATATTTCTTTCCTTTATTTTTTTTTTCTACATTTTTTTCTATGTTTTGTTGTAAGAAAAGAGGACTTTTTTCTAACAGAGAGCTCCTGCGGGATGCACAGGGCTTTCAGGTAATGAAATTCAGCGAGGAGAACCAAATGAGATGCAGCCACACAGTATCAGCCGAGTCAGTTCTGCAGCGGACGTGTTCTTCATGTTGCATCTGACATCTATTCCACGTGTCCGTTAATGTGCCACATTGTGTTGTCTCCACAGGGATGCTGGAGACTTTTGGTATTCTTTACAATAACGCAGATTCTCTGTTCTGGTGCTTCAGTATTTTTGACACTGCATTAACCCTGATGTCACTGCTTCTCTGTTCACTCACACACGTGCATTTCTGGTCTTGTACAATAAATGTAACGCTTATTTGGCCTTTCTATGATTTATTTTGCCTTTAATTTGTCTGTGTAATTGTGTAGTACCGTCTAAATGACTCCGAGGTGGAGAGGTGACTTTGACATCAAGCTTTAGATATTAAAAAAATCTGCAGATCTGTATGGCTGTTATTTATTCAAGTAGTGTTTCTCTTTCTTTTCCTTAACATCCAGTGCCAGATCTCAGTTGTGCGCTGTGTGCCAGAATATATTTACAAAGTTTGTGAGTCCAATTCGGGCAGCAAACAAGGATCTAAAGTTTAGGAAGTACATGAGCCAAGTCAAAACTGCCTCAAGAAAATGTGACATATGATGTCACATAATGATGTGACAGTGACAGAAAACCCAAATGTTATGAATTTTATACAATCCAGTCGGATAATTATATTTAGCCCCCCCAAATGTCTAATTTTACCATTTTACAGTGACCAAATGCAGTTACATTGTGTTCTAGGATTTGTACATATTACATTGACGTATTGTGTTTTGATTATTTTAGCTGTCTTTTTTTTTTTTTTAATGGTCTCTTCTGCTTGATTAGCTCTTACTGTAGTTCTGCTCACAAAGCCAGCAGCATCTGTTCTCTGTAGCTAACCTGGACTTTTGTGGAATACATGTTTGCATTTGTCAGCTATAACCCCGAGACTTAATAAAACCAGTTTTTGTATGTTTCATGTTACCGTGTCGTGAGTGAATGTGATGTTGGCTGTTTTTGCCACCTTAAAGGGATGGGTCAGATATTTTTGAGGTGGGGTTGTATGGGGTACTTAGCCGTAGACGGTGTATTACATACAGTAGATGTCACTTGGTACATCCCCAGTTTGGAGAAGCAGACAGGAGTACATCATGGAAGCTAATCAGTGTACTGCTGTGGATGGGGTCCACAACACAACATATTGTAGCCAACTAAAAAAGTGTAAAAGTTAAGTGTATGCTATGTTGGGAGTATTTTCACTGCTTTACCTTAACGTCAGACAGTGATTTCCAATGGGAAAATGAAGCTGTTACATTGCTCTCTCCCAAGCCAGACTCCATTGAGAAAAACAGTGATTTAACACTGCTGAGCACAGGAGCTGCTGGTCTACCACTGCCTCAGATATTTATTTTGTTTGTGTCATTGAGTGGCTTTGGCATTCAGAAGGGTTAGTCTGGATTCACCAAAGTCACACTACTTCACAAACTAAGTAGCGATAGCCCAGCAGCTCCTGTGTTCATCAAGCTAAAATTGCTGTTTTTGTCAATGGAGTCTGGTGGTTCTCAGGAGAGCATGGATGAGCAACTAAAGCTGTTAACAGCTTGGTTGGCCATTGGTTGAAGTGTACACTACGTTAAGGATATGTTCACTGCTTTACCTTGCCGCAGACAGCTTCAGTTCCCCATCTATGCTCTCATCAAAGCCACCAAACTCCATTGACAAAAACAGTAATTTTAGCTCACTGAACACAGGAGCTGCTGGTCTACCTTGATCACTTAGTTTGTGTTGTTGTGTGACTTTGGCGAATCCAAACGAACCCTTTTAAACACCACAGTCATACAGCAAGACAAACAACTTAACTGATGGAGGCAGCAGTGGACCAGCAGTGTCTGTGTTCAGTGATGTTAAATTCATGATTTTATCAATGGAGTCTGGTTTGGAAGAGAGGAAGCTTTCTTTCGGAAATTGCTGTCTGATGGAAAGGTAAAAATGTGGTATACACTTAAACTAATACTGATTTCTTAAAGTAGGACTTCTTTTTTAAGTGACTAAAATATGTTTTGTTGTGGACCCCATCCACAGCAGCACATTGCTTCGCTTCCGTGTCGGACTCCAGTCTGCTTCTCCAAACTGGGGGCGTGCTGACTGACATCTACTGTATGTCATAAACTCACTATGGATATGTGACCTCATGCGACCCCACTTCAAAAACATCCACACTATTCCTTTAACGTGCACTTTGAACATTACACAGAATCATCCGCCATCAGTCGAGCTCACTTTGAGTTTTTTTAATAACCTTTTTTTTCTGTCCATGAAAGATAGAACATCAGAGAACAACCCACAAAGAACAGATGACAAAATTCCATCTCCTTTTAA
Organism: Epinephelus moara; assembly: GCF_006386435.1. Lineage (NCBI taxonomy): Eukaryota > Metazoa > Chordata > Actinopteri > Perciformes > Serranidae > Epinephelus > Epinephelus moara. Next base: position 9,130,105 of record NC_065514.1, on the reverse strand, counting down.
AAATCGACAAAAATATAATGAAAGAAGACATTCCCATCATTGCAGCGACAGGTTGAAAAATGGCAAAGTAAAAAGGCGACACAGTTACTGAGGTGCCGAAGCCAACAATTCCTCGCAGCTTAAAATTTTCAATCTGAAAATTGCCTCGCTGAATAAGCTTTTCCACAACGTATACAACAGCCCGCAGAAGAAAAAGGGGGAAAGAACAGAGTACACAAGCAAGGGATAAAATTACCTTTGTACAAAAATAGATCTTTTTCCAAGTGTTTTTTTTTTCTTTTCTTTTTTTCTTACTTGAACATTTTACCGTCTATGCAACAAAGAAAGCAGTGATTGTGTCACAAGCTCAGCTTTTTCCTGATTACACTGTTTGAACATACAATTGCCAAGCAACACATACATTTTGGAGGGTTTAAAGTCTTAACCTTTTCTTTTTTTTTTCTGTTTCATGGTTTTTTGAGGTCCCATAAACTGCTTAGAAGCTGGTTCTTTTGAGTTTAAAACTGCTGCGATTCTGCTGGTTGATCAGGATTGATTTTTTTTTTTTTTATAAAGTTATGATCGAAATGCAAAAAAAACCCCCTCAGATATGTATGGAAAAAAACACCATAAAACTCTGAGTCTTACCGTGTGGAACAGTTTGGTCTGAAAGACTTGTCTCCCTCTTTCAATATTGGAAATACTCAAGGAACAGATCTGTCGATATATATTTATAAATATATACACATATACATATTAACAAAATATAGCTTTATGTTATAAAGCATTCATGTAGGTGATCATTTCATGTAGGTGATCCTTTCTTTATCTCGTCAAAAAGATCCTTGTCTGTCTATTTCCTGCAGGGGCGGGGCGGGGGGGGGGGGGGGGGTGCGAGCTCACATCATCCAATTTATGGCTTTAAGAGACCTGCAATCACCAATCACAGTAAACTAAGAGGAGGAGACATCAGACTTAAGGGAGCAGGAGGTTAATCATTTTAAAATTGGGTCACCCAGTCAAGAAACAAACATTTGCTTCATTAATATCTGCTTTTCTTGGTTAAATTCTGCAACGTTCCTTTAAAAAAAATCAGCAGATTTAGCCCAGTCTTACAAAAAGAGTAAAGCTTCTCTTTGCCGTAACGCTCACATTGAAACAAATTAAGATTTCTTTTGTTTTAACAGACAAACACGTATAATTCTTCCAGAATATAAATACTGTAAACTGAGCTCAAACTGGCAGTCAATACTGTCACCTGGATAGTTTGTAATAATACAGGCCACCTCACTGAAATTGTTACGTGAATAAAACCACAAGCCAATAGGTCATACTGAAGTTATTGCTTCTTCTTCTTCTTTTCAGTTTTAACAAGCACAGACACTGAGGTTTTGTCTTATCGAAACAAACACTGATGATAATAGCGCAGCGAGAAAGTGCCATCTTTTTTTTGTCTGATTAAATACTTGTAGAAAAATTCAAGTAATGTTGCAACGCTGCTTCTCTTCCACTAGAGGGAGCTCGCAGCTCTTCAATAGCCGCCACATCCCTCACTGTCCTTACTCAAATTGCTCTCTAAGAGTGACTGGTGTCGTCCTGCTTGTGGCGAGTGTACAGTATGTGACATTTCAGAGCTGGCAACGGAACCCATTCTTTGTTTTTCCTCATAAGGAAAGAAATCATTGGGCACCTGGGGATCAGTTTCACAGAGGTGGATTAACATTTGCAAAGTTAACCCCTTCTGTGAAACTGGACCCAAATCATGGTTTAAAATAAAATGATACACGGTCATTGGTGTCAACAGGATATGGAGTCCTGACAGTGCCACTAGAACAATTAAAGACTTTTCCTTACTTAATTATTAACATTTGAATATACTGACAAATAAAATTAGCTTTAAGGGCGGATCAAAGCTCCTGCTGCTGCTCCGAGAGTCGGACTTTATTTTTGAGTGACACTTTAAATCAAAGCAATCACAAACTGGAATTAGCAGATTCATAGTGATACACACCGCTAAAAAAATTAAGGGAACACAGGGATGCAACTCTTGCTGGACCAACCTCAACTTAAATTTTCATGTTGACTTTGGTGATCTGTTATATTCAAATAAATGGCAAAAAATGAAGAACCAAATAGGGGTGGGGGATTGATCCTGAACAATTTCTTGTTTTTCTTTATCAACTTTGACCATTTCTGATCCATTCGTGAATTTATTAATAAAAAAATGTATATGTTTGTGCTACAAAATGTCCTAAGATTTAATTTTAGTACACCTTCATTGTATTTAATTTAAATATTTTTGTCTTTGCATGTGTGTGTTTTTTATTTTTAAATTTTATTTTTTGGTTGTTGTTTTTTTCCCTCCCTTTTTTCGTATGTTTTTGGATAAGTATCTTCGTCCCTTTACTTACTTTTTTCTTTCTAAAATAATATTTTCAAATGCATGAATGGAAGCCTGACACTTTTTTTTTGTAATTTGAGCATATGTTAATAAAAGAAAATCAAAAAATAAAATTAATTTAAGGGAACACTTCAATCACACATCAGATCTCGATGAAGATTATGAATTACTGATAAACCCTGGAAAATGATTGTTGAAGTGGCACACTCAGGACACCATACACTTAAGACCATTAATCATTTCAGTTTGTCACAGAATGATGAAAACACAGTGCTCGTTTTTTTTTTAAGGTCCAGATAATGTCAACGTGTTTATGAAATAGTGGTGAATAAGCAGATATAGAAAGGCAATTCTTGATTCAATGTCCTTAAACTCTGCTATGCTCCACTTTTCCATAACACACTTTCGACTGAGGGCTGAATAAACCAGTATAAAATGACTATTACCTTTCTGAATAGTGGGGATATAACCTAAATAAGCCATACTAACATGCACCCGCTCTGTAGACAATCTTTGGAAATGCACTCAATGCATAGTTTTGCAGCAGCTGCAGCATTTAGAGAAAAGGATAGGAGGAGGGACAGAATAAGCAGAATATGGGCATAAAGCATATTTATACATAACATGGAGATAGCTAACATTTCAGTTCAACTTGTATGACACTTGGTTGTCCAGAGAAGTGCAGAGAGAGCAAGTGTGTGTGTGTCCCTCTGAGGAGGAAAACAACTGGGGCGTCCCTGATGGAGCCTGGGCCAAATTCCACCTCAGAGGTCGGTTACATCAACATCAGCTCTCCGTTTAGGAACCCGACTCCGCTGTCATGAGGTTAAGTGCCAAGTAACAAACAAATAAACAAATAATGGCTCTGCTGCGACGGCGAGCACTTCTCCCGCACACTGTGGATGGTTCAATGGATGTCAAGAACTGAAGGTCGGAGGGATGGAAACAGAGGTAATTGTGCATTGCTGTTGTTAAAATCAAAACTGAAAATAACGTCAATACTGTATATGGTTGTAACTTTCTGTACAAGTAGATATGAGGTGTCTTGAAAAAGCTACTGTAATACCCGCCGCGTGGAGGCGGAGGGATTTCTGAGTGTGGAGGTGTAAATGGTGTGCTGAAATTCACATGAAATGAGAAGCGGAGAGGTTGGAGAAGGGACAAAAAAGGAGCTCAGAGACTGGCGAAACGACGACGTTTCCCCACAGATGAGACCGTGCACTCAATTTCTAGCCGTCCACGTTCGATGTGATCACCTGTGAGGTTGTAACAAAGGCCAAATGTTTAAAATAGGATGACAGAGGTTGTTTCTGCGCCTGCTGGTAGCCGTTCAGAGCATCATGTAGCATAAAGCTAATGTGTGGCTACTTGACAACAGCCTGCATCTTCATGTGTGCAGAGGGCCCGCACAGATTGTACATAACAAGCTGTCCCAACTCTCGTCCAATCGATTAACATTAACTGAAGGGCTGATTAGTGAACTAACACGTCGTCCTCCCCGGTGTTGCACAGTGCTAATAGAGTAAGACATGGTTGTATTTGTTGGAATTGGGCAGAGACCTGAGGTTTTTGAGCACTTGCAGTCATGTTAACCCACCTCTGAGTTCTACTCCAGAAAGCTCACACTTGAAAAACAGCTAGTGCAAGACTTGACGTGTTCAGTCGAGTCAGGCAGAACAGACGAGTTCCTTGAAGCAGACGTTACCGTCCCCCCACCGTCCCTCCCCGAAGTAAGTTCAGTCCTGAAAGAGCGAGAGAGGGCTCAGGTCCAAGTCTAGACAGCCCGAGGCTCTCCCAGTCCACGATTGTCCCGATCACAACGCTGAGTGTCCAAAATATGACATCACCGCCGTTATTTATTTTTTTTGTTTCTTTTTTTTTTTCAAAATACCTGCAAGCATAACTGTTGGTGTTAAAACCTGATCATCTCTGCTTTTTCTCGTCAAGGTGTAGGAAAAGCAAGGATGAAGACGATGGCTCAATTCGTTTCTTTTGTCCTCTGTCCGACCTTATTTCAGTCCGCTGTTGTCACTCGTGTTGCCGTGTGATTTTCATATATATATATATTTCTTATTTATATATTTTTACAAGGTATAAAACAGACCCATAGACATGATGAATTCATTGTTTTGAAACACATCAAAGGGAGAGGGGGTAGGGAGGGATGGGAGGAAGGGAGAGGTTCTCCATCCAAAAATCGTCATGTGATCTGTCCCTTGCTGGAGACGGGATTTCAAAAAGGACCCTGCTCCCGATCCAGGGCTGGTGGGAGATGTTGGGGTTTGAGGGGGGGAGGGAGAGGGTGAGGAGGGCTCAACCCTCTCTGCTATTATGTCATTTGATGCGGGGCTTCTAGCATCTCCATGAGGAACGTGTCGATGGGCGTGTCGCCGATGAGCTTGAAGAAGAACAAGTGCTCCAGACACTTGAGGCCGATGGAGCGAAGCGCTGGTAACCGCAGCAACAGTTTGGCAAATCTGTCACAACACAAGACTCAAATTAGATGCAAGACCAAAATAGCACTGTACATCTGACAAGAAGAGGAGGGGACGGGGGAGATGATCCTGAGGCAAAACAATCTCAGAACAAACTTATGCCTGCCACATATACATATGGCAGAGGTGGACCTGAGTCTACTTGGGAAATTCCTTCCAAGTTCCTTAAAAGAATACATATGACCGTACCCATCTGTGCCCGAGATGTTACAGACCCGGCTCAGTGCATGTCAGAGGCAAGAGAGATATTTTATGGACCCAACAATTCATTAAAATTGCCACTAAAATCGCCATTCTAATGCTAAAAACACTTACAACATACTGATCTGTTTAATAATGTTTCAGATGTCTATTTTTATTTCAATTCATTGTATTGTCACTTGTCATGTTGTTGTGTTGTTGTTGTGATGTGAGCTTCTGTAACACCCACTGGCGACCAGTTTACCCAGCTTTTGGGCCCCAGTAATGGGGCAGCTGTGGCTCAGAGGTAGAACGGGTCGTCGGTGCTTAGACCTCCAGCTCCTCCAGTTCCATTGTCTAAGTATCCTTGGGCAAAATACTGAACCCAAAATTGCTCCCAATGGTTATTTCATTGGTGTGGGAGTGCTGAGTAGGTGGCAGGTGTAGGTTATCCTCAGCCACCAGTGTGCGACTGTCAGTTAAATGTGACATGTATTGTAAGAACACTTTGAGTGGTTGTACGACTAGAAAAGCGCTATACAACTGCAGTCCATTAGTCCATTCACCATGCAAGAACTACTTGTATGGACAAAGTCATTCTCAAGTGGCATGCACACATTCTTTGCTATGGAAGAAAATTCTGAAATGCTTGATTTACGTTTGTGCAGTTCAGAGAGTTTACGCAAAAAAGGAAGATGGATCAAACCAAAATACCTGCCGAGAGTGAGGACCCACTTTGTATGAATAGAGAGCAAATGAGTACGTGTGTCGGGATGTGCTCAGTCACTTTTGTGTTTGTATTCATACCTGCCAGGCTGGTCGGGGTACTTCTGTTTGCAGTAGGCCTCTAAAGATGCATACACTTTCTCTCTCAGAGCTTCTACCTCACCTGGATTGGACAGACCTTTAGAGTCTATGGAGACACAAAAATGAAAAACAAAAATACTTAACAGCAACTCTGCATGTTTACACCCCTTTTTTACATTCTTCTTCACTTTCTCAAACTTTGCTAAATGCTGTTACTTTTGGCAAGTAAAACCAAATGCAAATGCCTTGCTCAAGGCCTTGTAGTTGTTTACAAGGGAGAGCAGAGCCTTACTAACTTACAAGTTGAGTTTTAACCTCGCAGGCTCATTGTGGACGTGTGTCGCCACATTCTGGGTTAGTCCAATTAGGACTGTGCTAATTTAAGCTTCACTGGAGGACTCTAACAACACAAACACTTCATTGATTAACATTTCTGATGAACAAAGCGTCACACAATTGATCAACAATGAATGAACATTTGTTAATGGCTGAATTCAATCACACAGTGTGGGAAAGGAAGGACTGAGGGCCTTTTTAGCTTTGCAGTCCCGCCGCCCCCACCGTTGCTTTCTTTCGTCAGTCCAGTCTTGTGAACCCCTAATTAACAAGGAATCAGGACGAGACGTGAACCCGGGGGCCAGTCGGCCTGGATGTGGCCTGAACAAAATGTGGAACACAGAGGATCAGTGTGTCTGGGGTGAGCAGATCCAAAGTGGCCCCAGAGGGACGGAGGAAGGCTCCCACACTGAGTCATTAAAAACCTGGGTCACATTCATGGGTTGGTGTAGTTTACTTTGGTGCCATGTGGATGAGGTTTCAATACAGCAAGAACAGCACACTGAGAGCAGGAGTGACACATGCCTTGGCAAGACATAGGCTTCAATTAAAGAGAACTCGCTGTCTTCTTTGACCAGATATTTGCGGGAAATTCCATAAAAAAACACAGAAGGATGTGGTATCAACTCTTAGTTGTGTTATAATAACATTTTTGATAAATTCCAGTCTCTCATAAGGGTCACAAACAACAGTCTGATTTGTGGTGATACTTGTAAATGTTCTATTTCATTGCTTTAGACCTCATTGCTGCTTTTGACACTATTGATCTATTATCAAGCAATAGACTAAATCAGAGTGTAGATATATCTCTAAGTGCTCTTAAAGGACTTAATTCAGACCTCTGAAATAGAAATTCTCTTTCTTTTCAGTCATTATGTTTCATCTTCAGCTGCAGTGATGTGTGGGGTACCACAGGGATCTATCCTTGGTCCCATTTTGTTTTTCCCATTTCAATAGGTATCCTATCACTATTATGCTGATGACACACAAATCTACTTGTACTTTAAGCTAGATAATGTTAGCTGCCTGGGCAGTTTAATAGAGTGCTGAACTGCTACTAAGGAATTGAGGACTTGTAATGTGACGTTGCAAGCTAATTACAACAGTTCATTGGGCCACTGGCAACTACTATAAAATCTCCAGCCAGAAATCTAGGTTATCACATTTAATTGAACCTTGAGGCACATGTCAACAATCTCAATAAATACTGCTACTTCCACCTTAAAAAATAATATCAAAATCAAATCAACTTAACCTTTTCCTGACTTAGAAAGGCTAATTTATGGCTCGTCTTTTTGCATCTTGACTATTTCAATGCATTGTTTACACGCCTTCAGCTGGTGCAGAATGCTGCTCCTCGTACTCGTATCACCCCACTGATTCTTTTAATAAACACAGTTTGGCCCCCAGTTATATTACCAAACTTCTGACTACCTATGCTCCAAGTTTTAACCTGAGATATTCGAGCCTACCCTTGCTAGTTGGCCCTAGGTCAAGGCTGGTGACCAAGGGTGCCCAGGCTTTTTCCCCATCAGGGCCCCTAGGCTCTGGAATTCTCTGTCTAAGGAGATTAGGCTTGCCAGCACATTACCTGTTTTTAAATCAATATTTCAAAGTTATTTCTAGTTTTTGAATAGTTGTATTTCCCTTTGTTCTATTTGCCTGTTTTTCTTAGTTCTTGTCATTGTTTTCATCACTGTAACTAAATTTTTTACTGTTTTTTTTCTCGATCAAATACGCACTGTATCAGCTTTTATTTTGGGCACTCTCCCTCAGCGCTGTGCAGAAGTGGAAGCACATCCATTTTACAAGTCTCAATTTCTCAAGTCCAAAGTCAAGTTCAAAGAAAACACAGGCAAAGTCAAAATCCAGTTCCCAATTCTCAAATTACATTTATGAGGTCAAGCTGAGTCACGAGCCCGAAACTTCAAGCGACACTCCACCCAAAATCTAACAGTATCAAAACTCTCTGGCTTGAAAGGTTGATGTAAAACATATATAGTTTCCTCACTCCAGAAATCACCTCAGATTCAATCATTTACAAAGGATCCCACTGGTGTCATATTTTTATTATTTTCTCTGCAGCATAATTCTTCTTGCTCCATATGCTCAGCACATTCCGAACATATGGCTGACTACACAGCTTCTGTGCCCCGCTATCGAAGCCATAAAGCTCCACTTCGTATTTTCATCCACACTGTGGTGAAAATATGAACGTTTGCTAAATAGTTAGAGACCTGATAGGCAGTGGAGAGAGTGGGTCATGCTGCGAGGGTGGTTTAAGAAGTTTCTCTGGATGTTTTGACAGTTTTCTGCCTACTGTGATAAGTTGTTGCCATTGGAATCGGTTGTAACCGAATCCCGACTCAGTCAATACGGAAACTGCCAACTTCTTACAGCATCTGTGAGGCATAATACTGGAGGAGAGTTTGATACTCAAATACAAATTTTAGGTATCATAAGCTTCGAGTCCTTAATGAGTCATATTTTATTTTAGCATTAATAGTATCAGGTGATTGTTTTTCTTGGTTGTAATCAGCAACAGCAGCAGTCCTACAGCCCATATGGATCTTTTAATAAAAGCCCCACTGCACCAAAACATATTGGTGTTAAACAAGTATTGCTTTGAGAGAACAATCACACACTGGGAGCATGTCAAAATTGTTGTGGATACATGTAGCTTTGTGCGAATAATTTAAAGTCAAATCATCACCAGTTAGACTACTTTTCTCCTTCCCCTCCTACAGCAGCTTGTAGACATTTACCTGATGTGTTGTATTCTGATTGTCAGCTGATTGTTTTGCTTCAAAGTGAAACTGAAACTAGAATAAAAAGACCAAACACCTAATTCACAGCTCCTTTCAACTGCCACAGCAAATGCACATCCACCGCACATATTTTTATAGTTACCTGGGTTGAAAAGGACTATAGCTCGAAGGCACCCCAGTTCTGTCTTATCCATCTGCATGTCCCTCATCTTTGACACCAGTTCTGTGAGCACTCTGTACAAAAGAGATAAAAAAAAAAGAAAGTCAGAGATGTGGCTCATTCCAAGTCAGGCACAGTTTTTAATCCTTCTTGGCTACTACAGTATTTCTGTGTTATATCAGACAACCAGAAAGTGCCAGAAAAAGTTAAGATCACAGGAAACCATTTGATTCTAATTGGTACATTTTTTTTGCAAATGACACACTATGCTTAATGTGAATTACCCAGATCCAGACTGGGACATTAAAAATATGTTTTAAATACTATCCAGCTCAAATCTATTTAAAAACAAATACACACAAGCGTGTGCTCAGCCCACATATGCGCAGTTAGATCAGTGGAAAAGTTTACAACCCTGCAAAGCAATTATATTTAGTACAAGGTTTTCATAAAAGGAAAGCCACAGAGTAAACACAAGTTGTAATCTAACACCAGCACTCCCACTGTCTGTGTGTGACATCACTGGTGGGAGTGCCGGTGTGTGGAGTTGCTCGAACTCCTCACCCCTCTTTGACTCGGTCACACCCTCTCCGTGGCGCTCTTTATTTTCCCTCTCACTCCGTTTCTTTCACCCCCATCCCGCCCCCCTTCGCGCTCTCCCTCTCTCTCGGATAGTAAAGTCAATTGTGGCTCTTAGCTCATTCTAATTCAATTTGTTCCGAGGAGGAACAACAGGGCTAGAACAAAAAAAAAAAAAAAAAAAGGAAAAAAGAAGAGACTCAAGTGTTTAAGTTAATCAGTGTCTTCATTTGTATGGTGAAGAGAGAGGGGAGTAGATAAAGAAACACTATCAGTTCTCTGCATCTTAATGCTTGCCACAGTTAATGCCAGAGATGGAATATGTCCTGTGGCTGTGAACGCTGATGATTGAGCACAGAAGCTTGGTGATCACAGGGGCAGAGGCACAAGAAAAGGGAAGAATAAGAGACGGATATTCAAAAGAGACACTGCTGTTAATACAAGTCTGATGACAGCACCTGTAACTGCCAGGTGCGTCTGATATCTGATTCCTCAGGGGCATCTACTACTGCAATTTTCATTTTCAAAATCCGAGCCAATCACCTGCTAACAAATAATACTGATTGATAAAAATAGAGCTTGTATCTTCTGTAACTTCCCAAATAGTGTTTCTCAGCTGAGCTCAAGGTGTGATGCTGCAGAACAAGACGCCGCAGACTCCTGCGAGGTTTCTGTCTGTCAGACAGCTGGAATGTCAATAACAGTCACCAGGGTGATTCCTGCGCACGCTCGACTTCCCTGTCAGGGAGTCGTGCATGGATTTTTTCGATTTTGACATTTTTTCTGAGCAGTTCAGTGTTTCTGTGAGACCCCTGATGCGTACAGGTGTACATATTTAATATACTAGGGTAAATCAATAGTTCCTGTGCTGCCTTGCCTTTCATGACCTCAAGTGTGGGTGTAATATTTCAATGGAAGAAGCCAAAATGCCATATGCTGCAAAATATGAAACCACTTGCTAATAAGACAAACTTATTCAAGGGTGATTGCAGCTGTAATTAATGCTTTATTAGTGGTTAATACATGATTAATTAAGGCTTTATAGAGCAGTAATAAGGCGTTAATAACTTAAGCTCCTTAGAAAGACAAAGTAAGTCATGCTGCTGAAGGAGACTTTTCACAACCCTTTATTATTAATGGCTTATCACTGATTGAAATAACATTAATGAATGATTTATTAACATTAACAAAGCATTACTTACATCTAAAATATGGCTTAAATTTAACACAATTAACAAATTATTTATTAAGGCTTTATTTATCAGTAATAAGGCATTAGTAACTTAAACTCAAGCTACTTCAAAAACAATGCAAGTTATGCTGCTAAAAAAGACTTCACAAGTGTAACATTGTTATTAATGGATTATTACTGATTTATAAAACATTAATGAATGATTTATTAGCATTAACAAAGCATTACTTACATCTAAAATATGCCTTAAATGTTAAAACCTTCTAAGACATTATTTATCGGGGTTTATAAGTTTCTAATAGTTAACAAATCATTTATTAGGGCTTTATAGATCAGTAATAAGGCATTAATAACTTAAGCTTAAGCTATTTAAAACACAATTAAGGCTTTAAGGCTTTATAGATCAATAATAAGGCATTAATAACTTAAGCCGATGCTACTTGAAATCACAGTGCAAGTCATGCTGCTGAAAGACTTTTTTACAACCTGGCAAGTGTAAAGTTGTTACTAATGGCTTATTACTGATTGATAAAATATTAAGGAGTGAATTATTAACATTAACAAAACATTACTTACATCTAAAATATGCCTAAAATTTCATTTCCAAAGACATTATTTCTAGGGGTGTATAAGTTTACAATAGTTAACGAATGATTTATTAAGGCTTTATAGATCAGTAATAAGCCATTAATAAACTCATATAACCCAAAGTTATGCTGCCAGCATTTTTTCACAAGTTGTTGCTATTCATGGCTTATTACTGACCTATAAAAATTTATAAATGGTTTATTAACCACTAATAAAGCCATTAGTTACAATTTATAAGCCACTTGTTCAAAAAATGTTTTTAATATTATTTAAAGGGGTAGCCGTAGGTTGCAGAGAGTTTAATAATATGCTAATACCAACCTGTCAAAGATGGCTCCCACTCCGGCACTATGGGCGCTGTTGCGGTGGACGTGCAGCCCCGTCGCCAACAGGATACCGTCTTTAATCGCTATCGAGCGGTGCGAAAATGATGCAATGAGGAGTTCATTCCAACCTGCGGCAGAGATGGGAAGAAGGATCGAGGGAAAGTATGAGGAAAAAAAAAACAAAAAACAGGCAGATCCCAGTACAAAAGTTCACACAGCATTCAAGCAAAATGAAACTGACAACAAAGGGGGAGGGGGGGGGATTCCAATGAATCAATTAAGCTGCGCAGTAAAAGCGTGCAGCTTTCTCAGACACAGGCATCAGGTTATTACGAAGACATTTGAATCATGCTTTCTGAAGAGACAAGCGTGTAAAAGGGATGAACTGCGCCTGCCATCATAATAAAGACAACAGGCTTGATGTGCCAAAGCAGGGGCTTGACACGGGGAGCACTGAAGACACAAGACGCTGCCTTTTGAGTGACAGGGCTCCTTTAACTGTTCTGCCTGGCAACACTCGCCTCTTCTCCCCCAGAGTTGGGTATGAGAGGAGCCGGGATGCTTTTATCTGTGATACAGCAGAACTAAAGCGGTTATTTATAGAAAACCTGAGAGCCGAGAAGAGACGAGCTCTCCAGAATAATGTCTCTCTCTGCTCGGCTGAAGTCTCTCCATCATTGTATGTGTGAAGGATAAGGAGTGATGGGAGGATTTTTTTTTTTTCAAGGATGGGTGTGTAATAGCGTTTTCTTTCCCTGAAGGTGGATTTTGAATATAATGGTGTAATTTGGAGCGACAGGCAGGCAACAAGGGCCATGTGTTGAAAGAACCCAAAAGACCTTCGTGCATGTGATGTTAGTAAATGTAAGAGGTGACAGATGATTCACTCTGTGTTTTACTGTGGCTGCCTCTGTGATCCCACGCAGTTAGCTTGCTTTTGCACATACAGGAGATACATACAATGAGCTGTAATGACCTTGGAGGGTCTTACTCGTTTCCAGTCACATGACCAAGACAGTTAATTACGGTTATGGCCAGATCAGTCTATTAAAGTTCTGTCTCGCTTAGATTCTTCTACCTAGATACAGACAGAGAGCCAGCACCAGCATCTGTTACGCAGTGTGTTTCCTTATAGAGGGTTTCTTAACATGTTTCTGGGTTCATCTGTCTATAGTCGAACATCATATCTACTGTTGTTCAGGATCATACGAATTACAAACCTCTTATTTTAAGATAAAACAATGGTTATTAAACTGGCATTCAACAGCAACATATCCAATGGTTCTGGTTAGCAGGCTGTTAAAGTCTTACGGAAGCTGTTGCTGCTGAATGCGAACGAAACATGACACTATGGCACATATGACACTGTTTAAAGGACTCATTCAGATTTCTTTGAGTCAGGTTGTATGAGGTACATGTCCATAATCAGTGTATGACCTACAACAGATGTCAGTAAGCACGCCCACAGTTTGGAGAAGCAGACAGGTGTACTGAAATGGAAGCTAAGCAATGCACTGCTGTGGATGGGGTCCGCAACACAACGTATTGTAGCCATCCAAAAAAGTCCCACCTAAAGAAATCAATATCAGTATAAGTGTATGCTATGTTTAGAGTATTTTCAATGCTTTACCTTAATGTCAGACAGTGATTTCCAACCGGAAAATTAAGCCGTTATGTTCTCTTCAAAACCAGACTCCATTGATAAAAACAGTAATTTAACATAGCTGAACACAGGAACTGCTCGTCCACTGCTGCCTCCATCAGTTAAGTTCTTTGTGTTGCTGTGTGACTTCGGTGTTTAAAAGGGTTCGTTCAGATTCACCAAAGTCACACAAAAACACAAAATAAGAGATCGAGGCAGACCAGCAGCTCCTGTGTTCAGCAAGCTAAAATGACTGTTTTTGTCAATGGAGTCTGGTGGCTTTGACGAGAGCGGAGATGGGGAACTGAGGCTGTTAAAGCTTCTCTGTCAGTAAAGCAGTGAAAATATTCTAAACACTTAGCGGTCTCCAGCCTGCTTCTCCAAACTCAGGGCGCCCGTATGGACATCTACTCTATGTAATACCCTCGCTATGGATAAGTTCCCTTATACAACCCCACTTCAAAAGATCTGAAGTATCCCTATAAGCCCCTCATTGACAGACCTGCTCGTAGGAGGATGACCTGGTCGTCCAGTGGCAGCTCCGAGAAGTGGGGGATCCTCTTGGCCCACTCCACCAGGGTAAAGAGCTGTTTGTCAGCCGCCTGACAGATATTTGTCACTGGGTCGTTGGGCTGTAGGAAAGCAGAGACGGACAAACACACTGGAAGTTAGTAATTCAGGTAATGCACGAGTTAAAAAAAGGTGTCATGTTTTTGTTTCAGCCTGTGTGTCTCCTTTGGCTGAGAGCCTGGTGTCAGGTTGAGCCACCCATCAACACACACATATCACACTTACACGAGTACTATGCTATGAGTAATATCCTCTAAAGAGGAGCAAGTAGGAAGACAAAACAAACAGTGATTCTGTCCCAGCTTGTGGAGGAAATACCCGCAGAGAGCTGCCGGTGCAAAAAAAGGAAGAAAAAAAATGACTTTCACCAAGTAGGCTTTTTCTACGGGGACCTTTTAGCCGACACACAAATCAGCCTCTCGGACAGCTAGTTGAGCTCAAGAGGCCCCTCCTGACACTCCACTGACACTTCACAACATAACAAGCGCTTAGGAGCTCAAATGTGACTTAGTTATCAGGCTGGGCAGGCCTTGAGAAAACTCAAGAAATGATTGTGTGTACTGATTATTTGTATTTGCACACTGTAAAATGTAGAATGATGAGTGTGTGACTTCTCTCCAGGCCGCATGCCTGAAACAAATGTTTTCTATTTCAAGTTGTTAATACATGTTCAAAAGATTAATTGCTATTTAACATTTCTGAGTGGGAAAAAAAATCACGATTCTAATGAATGATAAAAACAAGCGGTTCTCGGTAGTGGTAGTGGCTAATGGACGTCTCTGTACATTGTCCATTTAGTGCCCAAAATAGGAACACTGACTGGGTCCTACATGAAATTAAAGGTGAACCAAGGAGAAAGCTCCAATCCTTCATTGATTTCACTAAATTAGATATATTTCAGCCTTAAAGAGAGATGAGCATAAAAGCCGGAAGAAGGATCTTTCACGGACATATCTGTTATTTTAATGCACTTTATGTAAGTCATAGTGCGTATGCTTTTAGTAACCCTCTCTTCACTTGGGATGCTAAATAGTGTCAGGTGTAATCTCAGTTGTGATGAATGTCGTACATTTACTGTTGCTGCGAGAGCAAGTAAAATGACTTGAATTGCACAACAATCTACCTCTTTACAAAAACGGTTACGCTCAATGAAAAGACTTCCTGTTCCTCTTGAATCAATTCAACACACATTTACAATTGAACAAGGCTGCAGATAAGATTTACTACATCAATTATGGTCTTGTAAAACATTTTTCTACACCAGTAATTCAGGTGCTTAACATTGAATTAGTGTGTCTATTCATAATGTTTATTTTCTTGTTGGATTTTAAGAACATGAGTCTATAGAACACTGATGTCATCCTAGGAGAGCTGGCTCTACGTTCTCTTTGTCCGTTATGTTAGTTACCTTGCTGAGCATGTATAAAGATGATTATTTCTGTGTGCAATTTAAGTGCCGGTCCAGAGACAAGGACTGCTCGTCCTTAACTGTCCTGATACATCAGATTGGGAGACATTTTTCTTTGACCAACAGGGAATTCATGAGCAGTAGTGGAATACTAATGCCACACACATACAGTGTGACTACCTCCCAAAAATGTAAATCCATCTGGGGAGAGAAAGAAAAAAAATCCGGAACAATACTTTAATTCTCTGACGAGTAATTTACCATCATCCCAGGAGCACATACCCTTGATATGTACAGTACGTGTGTGTAAACAAAGGCTTTGTGCACACAGTTTTGTGCATAATTTAAAATCAAGTAAACATCCTTAAATTCTAAGTATCCCTGTGTGAACTCGCACTCCCGACAAAAACAGTCAGCAACTTCTCCCCAACTTCCTTCTACCAAATCCCACCGATCGATGCTAAAAGCTCGGAGGATCCCGACATCAACTGCAGCTCTCAGGAGAAGATTAGTTCAAGATGAAGAAGAAAACATCCCTCCACTCACACTCTCCTTTTCTAACACGCGGGCCAAAGACTATCCCTCCCTCTCCTCCACGTTCTCTCCCCACGGTGTGAAACTCACACTGACTGTAGAGTATCACAGATATGAAAAACTTAAACCAGACACAAAGCCTACACTGTTTTGAAAACTAAAAGTCGTCTTTTTTTTTTCTTTAGGGGGAGAAAGAAAACAGGCATCTTATGAATATTTCAGCATCTGATCTCCGTGGGAGACGTGGACGGCGCGGCTCAGCGCGACAGTTTTTCGTGAGCTGCGCTTCCCCTTAAAAACACATAAACAGATTCAGCTAATTCATTCCAAAGAAGCAGCTCCAGCCAAAACAAAGAGCAACAAAAAGGGGCTTCAGTGTGCGCCACGGTCCAGCCACCCCTCCTCGTACGAATACAAGTCCCAGGGTTCTCGTTAAACATGGCAAGCCTCATGAATGTTGTATGGCTATCTTAGCCGTGTTTACACTGACCTGGTTTCTTTGCCCATGTCTGTGGAGATGACAGGGGAGAGGAGCTTACACTTTCCTGCAACAATCCTCCGGCATCACATTACTGTACTTACTGTTCAAGTCACAGAACAGCATTTAGGATGTGATCAGGCCACAATGGAGGAGCCCGCTGTGACCTGCGAGGGAATACCATTAACCTCCATGTTTAAGTACAAAAGTGCACCTGGGAATATCTCACGGTTCGACTGTTCGAGCTGCTTCCTCTTCTTGTACTGTGGAGATCACAGCTCAGAGAAGGAGGCAAATACACTTGGACAAAAACTGAACTCGAGACAGAAAACAAGCGAAGATATTCTACGTTACTGGATGTTAGCCGCTGGATATTAGCAGATTTTTTAAACGCTTGCCACAAATCAAAAGACAAAAACAAACAAACAAACAAAAACACAAAACAACATTGTCTTCATTTTCAGCAAATCAAAGGGTTTATAGCCACACATGCTTCCCCCGCCATGGTCGATCATCCCGGCAACTTAGAGAAATGCCAGGCTTGCATACTGTCCTATGAAATTTTCATCACTTGAGGAGGGGAGACGAAAGATTTGCCTTTCAATTTTTCATTATTCAGCTTGAACCAGACTATACTAGCGTGACAACAGAGGGAAACTTGGGTACTCATACAGATCAGTATGAAAATGAATTACTCAAGTGTCCCACTTTTTTAGATTGAAAAAAGAAACTGTCCTCACATGCTGGAGCGGGGATGAATCATCAGCTAATTATCATCTAAATAACAGCAACACTTCCTGCCTTAAGCTCAGGAAAAGATAAGAAACTAAACCTTTATATAAATTAACACATAGGCAGTGGAACAGTCATCTAGAAATAACGCAAAGATAGGAAGATAGAAGGGAGAATTACATAGAATAGAGGTAAAGAAACCCCCCTGGGATTAGTGAACGATAGCGTCTTCTCTTCTCCCCCTCCTCCTTAGGAAAAGCCCTCTCCCTGTCTGACTGAAGGCACATTACTAATGCCTGTTTAACTCCTGTTCTAGGTCACCATGAGATAAACACACTTTATTCAGGTTGGCCAGACCCTGGCCATTAGACAGTGGCGGTGGCCTATTGACGGTGTATGCTCATGACCTGGGCCCTGTGATTAATTATAGCACGGGGCAGTGGTTCTCAATGGAGACCTCACAGGGGGGGAAGGACTCAGAGAGAAGGGCAGTCCTTGTGGTCAGGACAGCCTGAATGCTGATACTCTGCCAACATCCTGGGCTCCACTCTGGTTAAAAGGTTAGTTTAAAGTAATGCTTTCTTGCTCACTCTTAATGGCATCTAGCAACATTTTACTTGCCCGGGTTTTAGATACAGTGAAACTTTCCAAAAATTTTCCACACTTTACTCAATTTGGAATACCTAGTCCCCTGTGCGCTGCTGTTCTTAGCCCTTTTTTCACAGAGGTCACGCTAAAGGGCCGCTACGAAGTCTGTTCTTCATCCCACCTTTGGATTTTTACTCAGGACCAAACAATGGTGGCATCATGTCGCTCCAGTGTGAGGGGCGTGACATGTAACACAACAGCGTTGGCCACTAGTGTGACATAGAAGATACGCATTGGCGGCACTTTCTAAACAATAACAAAGACATTAACGTGGCAATACAAGTCTTCTACCATTCCTGTTATATGGTGACTGATCTCATCCTCTGCTTGAAAGGTAAGGAGTTCCCGGACCTCACTGTTTTCCTAATTTGTGGACATTTTCAGCTACTGTTCTTCTTCTTTGAGTTAGCTGCTAACTGCAACACCCGTGCTGCCTACGATCCTGTCCTGCAGACTGTCCCTTTTATACAGTCGTCAATGTGGCACTGTTAGTACCTCCAATGCCACCTTAAAGGCAAGACAACTCTGTCCCCATGTTCCGCGATTGTACCTTTTTGAATTTGTCAATTAATTTATTCTTTTTTTCCCCCACTTTGTGCCACCCACATTTGGAATGCCCAGTCCCCTGCGCACTGCTGTCCTTGCCACTGCTAACTTTGCTGTTTTACTATGATTGTCACTTCGAGATGTACAGTATCTATCAATGTTTTACTTGCCCAGGTTATAAATACAGCAAGTATCTAAAATTAAAATCATTGGGATTCCCCAGTCCCAATGGTGAACTGCTGTCCTTGTCACTGCTAACTCTGTTGTTGGACTGTGAAAGTCACTCCTATTGGTATCTAGCAATGTTTGAATTGCCCAGATTCTAGATACAGTGAGTTCCTTAAATTTTGTCCATTCATTTTTTTTTTTTTCCCACTTTTCTCTAGTTGGAATGTCAAATCCCTTGTGCACTGCTGTCCTTGTCACCGCTAACTCAGCTGCTGGATTGTGCATTGCTGCAGACAGCCATGTGCTGCATGACACATGGCATCGCTTGCCATTTGTTTCCACCTGCCAGTGATGAAAATCAGCCTGAGGCCATAACCAAGGACAAAAACCCTCACCGGCTTTCCAACATGGCCAACAATGGAGGCGAACAGATTCATTTTTTGTGGTGCTCAAAGCACTCAAAACACGAGATTTGAAAAACTCAAATCTTCATTCCTTTCAGCTCTATTGTGCTGGGGTGGCAGCCAAAGTTTCAGAAGCTAATATCTCAAAACCTCAGTGCACAAAACCCAAATTATCTGCACTGCTAGATGCAAGACCTCTCTGTGTAAGTAAGAAAATACTCTGAATTTGGTTAACGGACCCTTTAAATATACAAAAACAAAAGTCTTGGCAGCAATAATGAGTATCAAGCATGGCACATAACTTCAACAAGGTTCAACAAGATATTCAGGGTCCTTGGTAAATAATGATGCAGCAAGATTGGTGAGCCATAAAACTGACATACTGGATTAGGGCAGGGTTGATCTGGATGAACAGGGACAGTTTCCTATACCAGGATATATCATGATGTGAAAAATATGTGCAAACTGAAAAAAAAAGCTGCAAAATTAAACTGATCCAATCCAAACTGCACTCTACTGTTACGCATTAAATGTTTCGTACTCTGTGCGTAAAACATTAACAAATTCTGTTACAAAGTTGTTGTTTTGTACTGTAATTACAACTTGAGCAGAGTCAGGAATTTGATCATGATATAATCCTGATGTGATTCCACTTAATGATATAAAATTCTCCTCCCTGTATAGCCAGATATCAGTGCTGTTTTCATCTCTTCTGTAGTCTTTTAGAAAACCTCCTCTACTTGGTGTCAGGCAGGCAGCAGGCATCGAGGGACCCACCATGGCTGAGCCCAAACACACTCAGTGCATTAGTGTGTCTGAGCTGCCAGCCGCTCCCCCGTGACTCCCCACTCCTTCTCCCTCTCCCTAATGTCAACGCTCATCTCCTACATTTCCATCTGGCCCCCCAAAATAGCTCCCATTTACTCACATAACAGCCCTCACATTTCTACCTTTTACTTCATAAGACATTTCCCTCCCCTGAAGCAGATGAATCCCAGAAGAAGCCCTCGCCCTCCCCCTCTCCCTCCCTCATTCACTCTCACCCTCCGTCCCCTCCTTCCCCACTGCCTGCTTTGGTAGGCTGCTGCACAGCTCCTCTGTTTCTCATGTTCCAGCAGAATTCCTGAGGAAGCTGAGGCTTTGTGGGATGCTTTCAGGAACTGTCTGCCTGTTGCATTATTCATCACTGTTAGTCTCCTCTGTGTCAAAGACAGCCCACCGTGCCCAGCTGATACTGAGGGGATAGATGAGGAAACTCACAGCTGAGTGAAGGAGCTGAACAGGTAAACCCGTCACCTCCAAAGGGACTCAAAGAGGGAGGACAAACAGTAATCACACCCATCTTTAACAGCAGGTAGCGCGGTGTTGATAAACCTCCTCGCTGTCAGCCTTCGACTCCACAACACAAACATTCAAAAGCTTTATAAAATGTTTTTTTTTACTGGAAAAAAAAAATGAAATGCTTTTCAAACAGTATGTCTCAATTCAAATCTGCGTGACAATTCTAACTGGATGAGGACTATATTTACACATAAAAATGACAAATATGTATGCACCAAGATTTTAAAATGCAGACCAATTTTAAAGTGTGCTGTTTCTCGACTCTGCAATTTAATGTAAAAATGACATATAAGAGCTACACGCAGCTGAAAAAAAATGTGGACAATGGTGGGACAGCTCCAGGGGGATTTTGGAAAGCAGAAAATAAAGTATAAGCCATGAGGCATAAATCTGAAAAACATTTAACTTTCCCTTCTGAAGTTTTACTGGCAGTAGCGTTGAGCAGAGTTACAGCTCGATTGTCTTGTATCATTACGTAAAAGTGATAAATAATGCATTAAGTTCTTCCATACTAACTGCAAAAACACTGTCTTCTCCTATATCAATAATAATACAAAATAAGGTGTTCTGGAAATAACGAACATGTGATCAATGTGAGCCTGTTATTCTTCCCATCGGGACACCTCAAAGTCTTCTACTGTGCCTGTATAATGGCAACTGTGACGCTGTTTTCAAACTGTCATCCATTTTTTACTGTTCATTTGCAGTCCAGTTTTACACTGCGTTCCAAATTATTATGCAAATTGTATTTAAGTGTCATAAAGATTAAATTTTTTGTTTTTCAATTAAACTCATGGATGGTATTGTGTCTCAGGGTTCTTTGGATCACTGAAATCAATCTCAGACACCTGTGATAATTAGTTGGCCAGGTGAGCCCAATTAAAGGAAAAACTACTGAAGAAGGATGT